>NC_138377.1:8807765-8826472 GCF_054177405.1 Leptonychotes weddellii | reverse complement strand
CATGATAAGATACCACTTCCATAATTATGTTCAGTTATATGACAGAGGGAGATAATGCAGGTGTGTCAAAGCTCATCATATGAGCCCTTTAAAGGCAGAGAATGTTCTCTGCTCATCACAGAGGAGGAATCAGAGATTAGAAGCGGGAGGGGGATTTGAAGATTCTTACCATGGGCTCCGAATGCAAGCCACATTTGGCTGAACACTTGATTTTGGTCTTGTAAAACCCTAAGCAGGGGCGCCTGGGTGGCTCAGTCGTTAAGCGTCTGCCTTCGGCTCAGGTCATGGTCCCAGGGTCCTGGGATCGAGCCCCACATCGGTCTCCCTGCTCTGCGCGGAGCCTGCTTCTCCCTCTCTCACTCCCCCTGCTTGTGTTCCCTTACTGTGTCTCTCTCTGTCAAATAAATAAATAAAATCTTTAAAAAAAAAAAAACAACCCGAAGCAGACAACTCGGTGAAGCCTGCCTGGACTTCTGCCCTACACTATAACATAATAAATGGGCCCTGATTTTTGGCTAAGTGCCTGCTCCCCACGGAAGGACTGCATTTCCAGTATATCTGGACTGGGTTCTGGCCAGTGGAAGATGAATAGAATGAAGGATGCCATTCTCTGGGCATGCAGTTAAAGGGAGCGGGTGGGCTCATCTTTCCCCCTGGTCTCCTTCCCATGAGTTCTTCTGCAGGCAGGGGAATGACCATCTTGAACCTGCAGATGAGAGCAGCACATTAAGGAAGGCAGAACAATGGGGCGCCTGGGTGGTTCAGATGGTTAAGTGTCTGCCTTCGGTTCAGGTCCTGGGATCGAGTCCCACATTGGGCTCCCTGCTCAGTGGGGAGCCTGCTTCTCCCTTTCCTTCTACTGTTCCCCCTGCTCATGCTCTCTCACTCTCTCTGTCAAATAAATAAATAAAATCTTAAAAAAAAAAAAAAAAAGGACGGCAGAACAAGACTTTGGCAGCCTGGGCCTCCAGGAGCCGAGCCACCCCTACCCCACCCCCCCACCCCCATCTGAGACTCATCTGACTGACTAACAGAAAGGAACTTCTCTTGTTTAAGCCAAGAGGGTCTCTTTCACAGCAAGCTGACATATTCTAACGAACACAGTAGGGGATCTTGATGTCGAGCAATAGAGGAATTGGTCCAACAGAGGGTTGCATTTACCTGTCCTTTTCCATACATCACTACAATAATAGTAATGGACTAAAGAGGCTTAGCACCACGTGGGCAAAGAGAAGGAGAGAGAAGATGACAGGAACACAACTTTGGGAGCCAGAAGTCACATGGGCACATGGTTCCACTGAGCAGTCCCAAGAAAGCTGAATCTTAAGTTGTCAGTGGAGAAGGGGAGAAAGCGACAGCTCTCCTCTGGAGGACCCCCAAGGGCTCCACTCCTGGAGGGAGGCATTGGGGTGGACCAGCACAAGTCTGTTGGATATATCTGTTTAGGAACGAGGCAGATCCCCAGGGGTCCCCTCGAGCAGACAACTGGCACTTTATTTTTGGAAGGTTTGGGTCTCTGGGACAAGGGGCACCTGATGCAGCTGAGAGCAGAAGCTTCATACTAAAAAATGAAGAGTTCCCATCCAAGCGTAGAGACCCCCGTTCTTCATCAATAGGCGCCCAGAGCGCTGGCAGCCAGGTTACAACAGCCAGAACAAAGGGAGGAGGATTCTTCTCAGGATTCTTACCTGCCCAAGAGATGTTCCCATTCTGACACCTGGGGGGAGGGGTGCTCATTGAAAGGCTCAGCCAGGGGCGCTTGGGTGGTTCACTCAGTTAAGCAGTTGACTCTTGATTTCAGCTCAGGTCATGATCTCAGGGTTGTGAGACCAAGGCTTAAGATTTGCTCTTTGCCTCTACCCCACCCTTAAGAAACTTAAAAAAAAAAAAAAAAAAAAGGCTCAGCCAGATCCCAGTACAGTCCCGAGTTGACAAGAGCCACTCCTGCCGCAGAGCCTGACATGAGACATCAATGAATCATCAGGCTCAGACACAAAAGGGAAATGATGTCTCTGGCCCTCTCTCTCCTTTCACCCCCAGCCCCGAGATACTCACCTTCTGACGCAAATGCAGCGTCGTCACTGGTTTCCCCACCTGAGAGCAGAGGGACCCAAGGGGGACCACAGTGGCTGGTCTGAGAGTGTGGAAAACAGTAGGTACAGAAAGGAGTCCTGAGGTGAGGGGAGGGTGGCTGGCCCAGGAGGGATGCTCCACTCTATGGCTTCCATCAGCACCCCGTCTGGGTCTGAGAAGAAAGGGAGCCCTGCCACAGTCCTCCTGAATCCCCACAGAAACTTCTGAGATGGCGCTAAAGCACCCTGAATACCCACAGAGCAAAGCTAAAAGTGCCGGAACAGGGGGATCAAAGCAAGTAACATCAACAGCAGATCTCCTAGGGTCAAGACATTGCCCATGCCGCATCCCATAAAATCTACACACCATTCCAGGAAAGGCAATGCTGCTGCCCCGGTTTTATAGACCTCATTGCAAGAACCTATTAAGAGGCACCGGTGACCTGGGTGGCTCAGTTGGTTGGGCAACTGCCTTCGGCTCAGGTCATGATCCTGGAGTTCCGGGATCGAGTCCCAAATCGGGCTCCCTGCTCAGCGGGGAGTCTGTTCTCCCTCTGACCCTCCCTCTCTCATGTGCTCTCTCATTCTCTCTCTCTCAAATAAACAAATAAATAAATCTTAAAAAAAAAAAAAAAAAAGGCGCCAGCATGGCTCAGTCAGTTAAGTGTCTGCTGCTGGCCCAGGTCACGATTCCGGGGTCCTCTGAGGGCAGTCTGCTTTTCTCTCTCCCTCTGCCCCTCCCCACCCCACTCATGTGCTTGCTCACTCTCTTTCTCTGTCTCTTAAATAAATAAATAAAATCTTAAAAAAAAAAAAAAAAAAAGAACCTGTTAAGAAAAGACCCAAAGTCCTTAACTCTTGCTGCTATTGAAGATAGGCATGTTTGCCCAGGCTGAGAATGGCTGGCTTTGTGGTTTATTTCCAGATTCGGAGCCTTCAACTGGCTCCTTGCCCACTAGCTCCCTCCCAGCTGCCTCCTTGAACAGCTGGCCTATATTCAGGGAGATAAAATTATTTTCATAATGAACCAATTGATGAAGAGATTCAGGGTAGGGGGTGAGGAGCTAGAAGAGTTCAACAGTTTTAGCCACCTTTGGGCCAGCCCCAGCCAGACTCTCTCTCGAGTGTCTTTGGTAAAAGTGATTTTTCTGGAGGAAAAGGTCATCGAAAAGGAACATTTTTCAAACAGAAATTGTGCCAGGCTTTTTCCTGACGATTGCAAAGACTTAGGGACTGTTTTGAGTGATTTATCCGAGAGTCCTTAACCAGCCTCAAAGCTGAGCTGTGCTCTCTACTGGAATGCCCACAGGTCTAGACCTGGCTGGCGTGCGGACCAGGGGCCGTCCCTGTGAGACAGACCCTAGAGCCTCATTCTGAGAGGAGAGAAGGATAAGGCCTGAACACAGCCAAGTTTCAGAAACCATCTAATATGGTGCTGCAGCTGTCGTGGGCTCAGCCCTGTGGGCTCCTGGGTGGGCCTGAGGAAAGGGCAGGAAGTTGTCTTGGGCTGAGGCTCCAAGATGAGTACTTGAGCCCAAGGGGTTTGTTTGGGAGGTGACCCCAGGGGGCACCAACAGGGAATGAAAGATGAGGTGGGGAAAGACGCAGCCAAGAAAGGATCCATTCAGGAGTGAGTTTGCCCTGTGGGCAACTGAGGCTTGATCCTCCAGAGAGATTTCTGGGAGTCTGGGGCAGGTCTGAGTCATTCCACCTGATGGGTGTTTATGGCCGACTATAATCCATCATTGGCTGAGGTCTCTTCTGGGGGGTGGGGACCAACACCCTGACGCCTCCGGCCTGTCCTGTCGCCTGGGACGGGGTCACGGGTGCTGGCGATAAGGGGCAGGCAGTGTTGGAGAGTGAGTGCCGGGGACGGGGTGGGGCAATGGGCAAGGCGAGGCTCCGTTGGTCTGCTGCACAAGCCCCGCGGAGACAAGGAAGCAAACAGTGTTTATGTCAAGAAACGGGTCTGCACGTGGGAGCTCAGTCTTGCCCGGGAGTCGAGCTGGGTTTGGATTTAGGGGTTGCTATGGCTGCCATCAATGTTCCATCAGCTTCTGACTAACATTACCTTGCGCTTCCGGTGGAAGCCGGTTTCTCTATATCTGCTCCACCTTCAGCTTTAGGCTTCCGTTTGGTGTGTGCCTCTTGGAGAAGGTCTCCGCACACTTGCTCCACCCAACAGTGTAGACGTCTGTTGGTTGTTACTTACTAGCCAGGTGGTGGTGGGGGGGGGGTGGCAATGGAGTTCTCCGTGGTCCCATCCAGCCTCGGTCTGGGCGGGCACTGTGGGCCCAGGCCTGGGGATGGGGTTTTCTCAATAGCCCTGCCCCTCCCCCAGTGGTGGGCGGATTCTCTCTGGGCCCAGGAAGGTTTTGGGTTTTTTCTTTCTTCCACCTCATCTACAGCGATTGTCATCTGTGCTCTGGGACGCTTACTGCCCTACCCCTGGCAGCGCGAAGCTTCTGTTCGCTAGGGGAGAAGGAAGGTGGGGCTGTAGTTCCCCTCCCTATCTCCTCTCAGCAAGCGAAGTTTTCTCGGGGTTTCCACCTGCCTCAGTCTTTCTCAGTGGAGCACCCAGCAGGCCTGCCACTTCAGCTCTTAGGGGTTCAAGAAAAGTCATTTGTTTTTATTTTATATTCATTTTCAAAATCACTTTTTGTAGGTTGTCTGGATTTTTCTTGTTGCAGGTTGGGAGTGATGATGCTCTCTCCAGCTTTCTGCAACCACAGGGGTCTACAAGATGCAGATGGTGCCCCTAGAGGCCTCAAGACTGTCTACTGGGGTAGAAGCAGAAGTTTTTTTTTTTATTAACATATAATGTATTATTTGGTTCAGGGTACAGGTCTGATTCATCAGTCTTACACAATTCACAGTGCTCACCATAGCACATACCCTCCCCAATGTCCATCACCCAGCCACCCCATCCCTCTCACTCCAGCAACCCTCAGTTTGTTTCCTGAGATTAAGAGTCTCTTATGGTTTGTCTCCCTCTCTGGTTTCGTCTTGTTTCATTTTTCCCTCCCTTCCCCTATGATCCTCTGACATGTTTCTCAAATTCCTCATATCAGTGAGATCATATGATAATTGTCTTTCTCTGATTGACTTATTTCGCTTGGCATAATACCCTCTAGTTCCATCCATATCGTTGCAAATGGCAAGATCTCATTTTTTGATGCTGCATAATATTCCATTGTATATATATACCACATCTTCTTTATCCATTCATCTGTTGATGGACATCTAGTGTAAGCAGAAGTTTTAGGATTTCTATTTCTGTGATATCTCATCCTTAAAAGCAAAAACAAGACAAAACAACAAACAAAGAACTCCAGAGAATGAGACCTCTCTGGCAGGAAATAAGCCCTCACCTTGGACATGAGTGGAGAGATAGGGAACACCAAGAGCCCTTATTACCAGAGTAAGATGTGGAGGATTTTTCCAGACACAGTGGAGTGACCATCCCTGATTCAGTCTCCCTGACCGGAAGTGCCCAGAGCTCCACTGTGACATCCAGGATACTATGTTGTCCTGGTGGTTTGCTTGTCAGCCCCCACCCTCCCACCAGACTTGAGGTCAGGCAGGGAAAGGCCAGTGTGTGACTCGTCTCGGGATGCCTAGTGTCCATGCACGAGGAAGAGCGACATGCTCCAGGGTCAGTGGCTCAATATGTATCCTGGCTACCCCTCTCCCCGGCTGCCCAATGGGAACCTTTGTCAACCCCATCACTGAATGAGGAGGCAAACTGAGGCCTACAGAAGGCCCAGGAATGACCCTGGGTGTATACAGCCCATCCCTTGTAAGGACCAACCAAAGCCTCCTGCCAACTGAGTCTGTGCTCTGTCAGCCTGCCCCCCCCCGGCCCCCTCCACAAGGCAGGTTGGGAGGGTGGGGGATTTGGAAAACCCCAGTCCCCCCCTCTTACCCCTCCCCCTCCAACAGGGCTGCAAGGAGCAAAGACAGGGAGGTGTGTCTGCACAGGATCTTTATTTCTCATGCTTCTCTGACCCCACTGGGGGTTTTGGAGGTTCAACTTGGGATTCATTTTCTTCTGCCTCTTTCTCTTCAGCCTCGGGTTCTTCTGGGGGGGAGGAAGAAGTTGCCTTTTTTAAACTTCCAAGCCAGGCTCCAAAAACTGACCCAACAGAGGCCAGGAGGATGTTGGACGACGTGGAGAGTCCAGCTGCCCCTGAGGAAGAGACAGAGGGTGCGCACGGGCTCATGCAGTGGCCAGTGGCCCCCACCCCCCTGGAGGTCTGAGGCCTGGGGACCTGGATCCCTCCTCTAGGTTCTGGAAACCCCCAGGGCTCCACTTTGGGCAGAAGACGCTGGAGGAATGAGAGACAGAGGACAGTCAGCCACAGACCCTGAGAGTGACAGGTCCCCTCACCTTACTGAGGCCACTGAGGCCACTGAGGAGGCCACTGAGGCCCAGAGGGGAAGGGACCCTCCTAGGCCACCCAGGTGTCAGATCTGGGCAGGGCTGTACCCAGAGCCCTGGGCTCCTTCCCTTCTTCTCCCTCCCAGAGCTCCCTTAGCCCTCCACTCCCACCAGACCTCACTCAGAAGGAGCCAGAAAGAGGACAGTCGGGGAGAGTCAAAGGACCGGCAATGCGGAGGGAGAGGACAGGCTGTCCCTCAGGCTTAGCCTCTGCGCTGAATCCGCTCTTGGCTCTTCTCCCCCTCCCCCCTCCTCTCCGCCCCTCCCCCCACCTGTCCCCCAACAAACCCACGGACTGCAGCGTGGCCACCAGGCTGCCGGCGGCGACCCCGCCCCCGTTGGCGACTGCAGCCGCGGACATCATCTTGGCCGCCAGCGAGGAGGCGGCGATCCCGGCCCCGGTGAAGCCCACGGCGCCCAGCACGACGGGCACGGCCGCTACGGCCGTCACTGCGGGGAAGAGGAGCTGGGTTGCGGCGTGGGCCCAGGGCAAGGGACCGCTCCGGAGCCCCTTGGCAGTTTCGGGGGCCTGTCTGCGCTGAGCATCCGGGAGACCGCTCGGGGGGGGTCCCAAGGCAAAGAGAAAAGGGGGGGATGTGGAGCCAGGTGGGGGCGAAGGTGTCACAGGAGGCCCAGGCAGGCCCCTTTTGGGTTTCTAACTTGCTGCGCGACCGCGGGGACGTCCCTGCCCCTCACTGGGCTTCTGTGTGTGTGTGTAAATGTGGGGGGTGAGATACACCATTGCAGTTCCCGGTATTCACCCCACCCCTCCACCACGGTCAAAAGAAATCTCTACATGCTCCTTATACAGAAGGACTAGGGGAGCAGCCAGGTCCCCGATCAGGTGTCCTCTTAAGGGCGAGTACTGTGAGCGGGGCTCTCCGCCCCTGAGGTCCACCCGGGCAGTCCCGGGAGCGGAAGGATGGCGGGCCGCCCTCCCAGCCGGAGCAGCGCCCCACCTCCGAAGTCCCCTCCCTGGCGACGGAGGGGATCCGGGCAACTCACCTCCTCCCAAGACAGCACCCGCCGCCACCCGTTCTGGGGAGCCGAAAAGGGGAGAGAGACAGAGAATGAGTCAACTAGTTAGTAGGTGGAGGGAGTGAGGGAAAGAAGCGACCCCTCTGGCCCGCCCTGGGTTGGGGACCGGGAGGCCTACCAGCCAGCCCTCCCCGCCCCCCCCAAACGAAGCTAGACTCACGCATCACGGAAACGTCTTCGTCCTCCCAGCTCAGCTCAGGAAACGTCCAAGCTCCACCGGGTGTTATAACCTGGGCGAACCAATGGGGACACCGCCCGCCCCTCGGGGGGCAGGCCCTCCCCTGCTTGTCAGCCCAAGCAAAACCGGGGACCGTCCTGCCACCCCGCCCTCCACCCCGCCCGCACCGCTCCACCCACCTCTGCTTGTCTCCGCTGGTCTGTCCCTCCAGCTCCCAACCCCACCCCTCTGCTGGCTCTCGGGCCCAGTGGTGATTTCCCTCTTGCTTGGGGGCTCCATCAAAGAACAAAGAGAAAGGCGCCCCAGAGCGTCTGAAGAACAGAATTGTTTCCAGCAAAAAACAAAATGTGAAGAAACAAACCAATACAGATGACCGCTGAACAACATGGGTTTGAACTCCGTGGGTCCACTTACCTGCGGAAGTTTTTTAAAATAGTACAGCACTGTAAATATATTTTCTCTTCTTATGATTTTTTGAACAGCACTTTCTTTTCTCCAGCTTACTTTATTGTAAGAATACAGTGTATATATAATACATATAACACGAAATATGTGTGAATCGACTGTTTATGTGATTGGTAAGGCTTCTGGTCAACAGGAGGCTAGTTTTGGGGGAGTCAGAAGTTGTAGGCAGATTTTCCACTGCGCAGGGGTTGGTACCCCTAACCTCCCCCCGCCCACGTTCAAGGGTCAACCACATTTAATTTCATTTCCAGAGGGAGATACTGATACATTTTGGCGTAGTTCCTTCCAGTCTACCTCACCACGGCCACCCCGTTTCTGTCACTCTCTGAAGATGTAACCCCCCTACCAAGTTCCATTCACATTGTGCACACTACCTTGCAAATTCCTCATTTAACTGGTCATTTAAATTTCCCCAGGCTGCTTAATATTCTTCAACATTTTCTTTAAAGTCAAGTTTATTGAGATATAATTTACACATGGTAAAACTCAACCTTTCAGTGTACACATCTGTCAGTTTGGACAAATTTTACAGTCGTGGAACCACCAGCTCAGACATGGGACATTTTCAACACCATCCCAGCCGCCCCCCTCCCCCGCCCCCCCGCCCAGCCCCAGATTCTCGCAGGCTCCTTTGTAGTCTTCCCAGACCTCAGCCCCTGGCATCCGCTCATCTGGTTTCCATCCCTACACATTTGTCTTTTCCAGAACTTGAATGTGTTTTGTATTTGTCATCAAATGGCTGTCCTTTGTATCAGCTCCCCTTTTAAGGGTTTAAATTCTTTCTAATTTTTGTTCTCATAAATTATCCTGGCTTGAAGTGCTTAGGTCACCATGCATAAGTATTTTCTGATAATATGTTCCTAGAGGTGGAGTTGTTGGGTCAGAAACTATGCATTTCTTATGGCATTGATATTTATTATTAAGGTGCTTTCCAAAAACATTGTATCCGTCTATACCTCCCTCAAAAGTATGTGGGAAGATCTATTTTTTTCTACTCCTCACCAATGGTTAACTTTGTCATAAAAAAAGAAAAAAAAATCTTTGCTGAAGAAAGGGGAAAAATGGTGACTTATTTTAATTTATATTTCTTTTACCACTAATGAGGGGTGAAAATAAAAGGAAACCTCACTAAAATGGAGTGGGGAGGCCAGGAGGGGCAGCTCTCCCACCCTACCATTCCTCAGTTGCAAACCCCCAACAAGAGACCTACTTTCCAAGTGGTCACTGCTTTAGCTACTACTTTGCTCCTCCTGGAGAAGGAAGATTCCTACCCCCACCCTCCGCGGCAATAGCCCAGCCAATGAGAGACTGTCACAACTCAGCCAATGAAGAGCCACTGTACTTTGAACTCCCAGTTTACTCCAGTGGACTTTTTATTTCTATAACAGCCCTCCCAAGTTCCGGTTCCCTCTGTAAGAGAGCTTACTTCGCCTTTGTTCTCCAGATTTGCTTATGCTTTCTCCAAAGTTCTGTGTTGTGGATTGTAATTTTCTGCTATTCCTGAATAAACCAATTTTTGCTGGTAAAATATCTGGCAGTTTATTTTTAAAGTTAACAGAGGCTAATTATTTGGGGGTTTATTAGTCTTATGCAATCCTTATGTTGTGAATTATCATCCCACATTCTGGATTTTTTTTTTCCATTGAGGTGTCTTTTTTTTTCCTTACAGATATATAGGAATAATATATTAACTCTCTTAATCCATTCTCACAGATGTTGCAGAATTTTGTGTCCAGTTCATCCCTTTTTTTTGACACAAAAACTTTTTTAAAAAAAGATTCTATTTATTTATTTGAGAGAGAGAGCATGAGCAAGAGAGCACAAGCAGGGGGAGCTGCAGGTAGAGGGAAAGGGAGAAGCAGACTCCCCACTGAGCAGGGAGCCGGATGTGGGGCTCGATCCCAGGACCCTGGGATCATGACCTGAGCCGAAGGCAGACGCTTAACCAACTGAGCCACCCAGGCAGCCCGACACAAGGACTTTTTAATACTCATATAAATTTGCCAATATTTTACTTTATTTTTTTGTCTTTGTGTTCCTATAAAGGTTGTTCCCATCAGCTATCAGATACATCATCACCTGCATTTTCTTTAAGTTTTTCTGGGGTTTCACTTTTTAAGATTAACTCTTTAGGGGCACCTAGCTGGTTCACCCAGTTAAAGTGACTGACTTTTCATTTCAGCTCAGGTCGTGATCTCGGAGTCATGAAATTGAGCCCCATGTCAGACTGTGCTTACAGCAGAGTCCGCTAGGGACTCTCTCTCCCTCTCTTTCTGCCCCTCCCCCCTGCTTCTCTCTCTCTCTCTTGCTTTCAAATAAATAAATAAATCTTTAAAAAAATAAAATTAACTTTTTAGTCAGTCTAGAATTCAGTTTGGTACTTATAGGGTGCTTTGCATACCTATATATGTTTTAGTTATTCCAGCATCATTTATTAAATCATCTTTCTTTTCCTCTTTGATTTGAAATTCTATCTTTATATTCAAAATGCACGTACTGACATACATACCAGTATAAGTGTTTTGGAGCTTCTCTTCTCTTCTAATGAACTATCTCTTTTGGCAACACGATCACACTGTTTTAATGTTTATGTATTTATGTCGATTTAATATCTGCTCATTTTGATTTAGGTTTTAAAAAATATTCTGGCTCTTCCTATAATTCTTCCTGAACCTTAAAAATACTTAAATGAACCTTAAACATACTTTTTTCAATTTCCAAAAAAATCTTTCCTATTGATTGAAACTGAGCTAAGTTTTTAAATAAATATCCAGGGAGAAAAGCTTTACAGAAACTCTTCTTTACACCCAGGAACATGATAAATCTTTTCACTTATTCAAGTTTAAAAAAAAATATTCCTCAATAAAATTTTGTAGTTGTTTTTATATAAGGACTAGATATTTCTAAATTAGCTTTATTTATTTTTTTTAAAGATTTTATTTATTTATTTGACAGAGAGAGAGAGAACACAGCAGGGGGAGCAGCAGATTCCCTGCTGAGCAGGGAGCCCAGCTCAGCTCGGGGCTCTTGATCCCAGGACCCTGGGATCGTGACCTGGGGCGAAGGCAGCCGCTTAACTGAGCCACCCAGGCGCCCCAAAATAAGCTTTACTTTTAAAGGAAGTTTTAGATTTACAGAAACTTTGCAGAGATAGTACAGAGAGTTCAAACATACCCCACACTCAGTGTCCCCGTCATTAATAACTTATATTAGTAGGGTACCTTTGTTAGAATTAATGAGCCCATGTTGGCACATTATTGTGAATTAAAGTCCATACTTTATTCAGATTTCCTTAGTCTTAACCTAATGTCCTTATGTTCCAGGATCCCATCCAGCTCTTCTTGGCTGTGACAGTTTCTCAGACTTTCCTTTTTTTTTTTTTTTTTGATGACCGAGGTGGGGCTTAATCCCAGGACCCTGGGACCATGACCTGAGCCGAAGGTGGATGCTTAACCAAGTCTTGAGGAGTTTTGAGGAGTACCGGTCAGGTGTTTTGGAGAATGTTCCTTCGCTAGGATTTGTCTGAATTTTCCCCCTTGTGATCAGATTAGAGTTAGCGGTTTGGGGGAGGAAGACCACAGAGGTGAAGCGCAATCCTCATCACATCATGTCAAAAGTACATGCTAGCAACACAACTTACCACGGTTAAGGTTGACCTTGAGCACCTGGCTGAGGAAGTGTGTGTCAGGTTTCTTCACTGTGAAATCACTGCTACCCATTCCTTTCCACACCGTCCTCGTGGGAAGAAAGTCAGGGCACCACACACTTAAAGACTGGGGAGTTACACTCCACCTCTTTGAGGCAGGAGTATCTTCATAAATTATTTGTAGTTCTTCTGCACAGAAGATTTGTCTCTTCTTCCCATTTTATTAATTTAATCATTTGTTTATATCAGTATGGACCCATTGATATTTATTTTATACTTTGTTGCATAATACATAATACTCCTGCATAATGCACTGTTTAATTATTTTCTTGCTCGAGGATTTCCAGCTTTGGCCGCTGGCAGTCTTCCCACTGGCTCCTGTGTCTCTTTGACACACTCCATCATTGTGGAGTGCATGCACATGTGTGTGTGTGTGCACACGCGCACATGAGTGTGTGCGTATGTTTAGCGCCTCATTACTTTCTGGCACTACAAGATGCTCCAGGCTCATTTTTTATATTTCTTGTCTCAATCCTAGTATTGGAGTCCTGGGTTTTTTGGGGTTTTTTTTAATAAATTTTTTTTTAAAATTTATTTATTTGACAGAGAGACAGCGAGAGAGGGATCACAAGCAGGGGGAGTAGAGGAGGGAGAAGCAGGTTTCCCGCTGAGCAGGGAGCCCAATGCGGGGCTCGATCCCAGGACTCCAGGATCATGACCCGAGCGGAAGGCAGACGCTTAACGACTGAGCCACCCAGGCGCCCCTGGTTTTTTTTTTTTTTTTTTTTTTATTGGAGCGTGGTATTAGCAACATCTGTAAGTTAGGTGTGCTCATTGCTACTGGGGTATCATTACTTCTAGGCCCTCTTAGTTACAAGCGAAGAAGCAAAGAAATGTATGTGTGTATACTAATCCACGTGTGTACACATACCTATTCATATTTCTGTTTGTAACCACCTGTATCTATGTTGAGCTAAACGTGAGTTCATACTGATACCTCAAACCCCAGTGCATTACCACATGGATCATTCTTGCCTCCTCTCCTTTCTTATCTGTTAACTCCCACTCCAGTAGGGATAAACATTGCTCCTTCCTTCCATCATCCACTTACTTAATTGCTCAGTTCCACTATACAATAGCAGTATCAGAGCTGTTGATCCCGGACTATGTATTTTTTATGAAATTTAAAAATACTTTGTAATGCTTGCTACTATCCTGAAATGAAACTCATAGATCATATCACCTGGTTGCATGCAATATATTGCCCACACTGCAATATGCAAGAGAAATAAAAGGAAGTTACTTATAACAAAATAGTGTATATTTCAATATCTATGTGCTCAAGTGTTACGGAACCTGGACTGGATCGCCTGACGGAAGAACCAAGCGGCACCTGGAGATCTTGGAGGATAAGGAGATTTATTTAACGCCAGCAGGCTCAGAGGAGAGTGGTCTCCAAAGGTCCGAGCCCTGAGCACAAACAATGGGGGCAATTTA
The DNA here is from genome assembly GCF_054177405.1 of Leptonychotes weddellii. NCBI lineage: Eukaryota > Metazoa > Chordata > Mammalia > Carnivora > Phocidae > Leptonychotes > Leptonychotes weddellii. Next base: position 8,813,135 of record NC_138377.1, on the reverse strand, counting down.
TACACTTCTACTTCCGCATACTGGGCACTTTTGGCGCCTGCGCGAAGCGGGGTAGGGAGAAGGACCCGAAAGAGCCCCCGGGCCAGGGACTGGGACTCTCTAGCTGCCTCGGTGGCCCATCTTAGGACACAGATTTTCCTTATCCCAAGCACTCTTATAACAGAAAATACAATGAATAAGGTGCTTGCATCTATTTAAGTTTTGATTGGACATAATATTCAGCTGACCATTATGAACACTTTTGTATATTTGATAATTTGAAACAAATGCTTAAGAAATACATCTACATATCTTTATCCATTGATCTATATCTAATCACGCATGTGACAGCTGCAAATACAGACTGATTGAAGTAACATTGCTACCAGCAACATGCTTTTCTGAAATGGTATCATTCTGGCACCAATTTTTGATAATGTGTGGGAGATTTGCCCCCACAGCACCAAGTAATTCTCTAACACCAGCTGGGTGTCCTACAATTCAACCCCATTCTGACACTATCTACCCAGAGATAGTGTCCGATCCCACAGGTTAAGGGCTCAGTCCCACAAGACAGCCCCCCACTTCAGATGCCATTCACAAGTCCAGGTTGTTACTTTGTGTAATTGGCCAAATGGCTTATAAATCAGAGGTTCCCATGACCCCCCTCCTTGGGTTCCAATTAATTTTCTAGAGTAGCTTACAGGACTCTGGAAACCAGTTTACTCACTAAATTGCCAATTTATTACAAAAGAGATTCAAAGATATGAATCAACTGCCAGGTCAAGAGATTACTTTGGGCAAGGTCCCCACCCAAGGAGCTTCTGTCCTTATGGAGTTTGGGGCTGACTCGGCGGCAGGTGAAAGCATTCTGGCCCATCAATCTGGAAGCTCTCTGAACCTTCTCCTTTTGGGTTTTTATAAAGGCTTCATTACTTAGGCACGATTGATTAAGTCATTGACCACTGGTAATTGATTGAACTTCCAGCCCATCACCATTCCCTGGAAATGAGGGTGTGGGGCTGAAAATTCCAATCTTGTATTCTATTGTTGGTTCCTTTGGTCCCAATGTCCCCACCTTCAGGGGGTTTCCAAAAGTCACCATGTTAACAAAAGCTTAGTAGAGTTTGAAAGGGGTTTTTTAATGAATAACAAGACACACACTTCACCTTCATGGCTCTGAAGTGACTTCAGGGACTGAGGACAAGAGACCAAATATTATGACAAAGGATGTTCCCATCACGCTTATTGCTCAGGAAATTCCAGGAGTTTGGGGAAATGTGAGTCAGGAAACTTATTCAAAGACCAAAATATATATTTAGTATAAATCACAAATGTCACAAATGGTGAATAACTTCAGGTAAAGTTCAGAACAAATCAAAGTACAATCTCTCAGATAATTGCAATTACTGGAAAGTTCAAACTATGTTAAAACTATGCAAAAAATACTTACATGTAAAATTTGGTGACATTCTAGGCCCAGATACTTATGAGTTTTTTGCTTACATGAAGGGACTTTTGAAAATTCTACAGGGTAACTTTCAAGTGTGTGAGACAATCCTGCATGTTTCAGGATGTCAGGCATCCCTGGCCCCTATATACTAAATATTGGTAACATACCTTGGTCATTGGGACTACTTAAAAATAAATAAATAAATAAATAAATCAAATTTCCAAAATGTCCCCTAGGGGGCAGTACCATCCCGTTAAAAACTGTCCTCTTAGGCGGTAACTTAAAAAACCTAGGGATTTAGGGATGCTTATAATTAAAGAAAAAAATAAAATAAAGCAAACAAAAAATCTTATTTTTGGCATTAATTTTAAGAATAATTTGTGCAAGTTAAGTATTTAACATGTGCACAAGAACTTGGTATATGTGACAGATTAGAATTATGATTCCAATTTTAATGGTATACTTCAGTAAGAACTTAATCTTGTGATTATAAAGTTGAAAAAGATTCTATTTTGCAACCAATTTTGAAAATAAGTATCGTTTAAGAATACCGGAAATTAAAAATCGTATAAGCTTATTTTATTAGATTTATACGATTCACCGATGTTCCCGGGAAGGTTTTGCTTGTTAAAACAAAGTTTCTTTTAAAAGGAAATTGACCATATATGCTAAAAAACAAGACAACAGGCCCCAAATGGAGTCACTTATGCTAAGCCCCACAACACCCAACTGAGATTTAACTTAATTATAGTTTTGTTCTCCCAGAAATGGAATCTTAAATCAGTCAGTCAGGAAGTGCCTGTTAACACTAGTTGAGTCATCTGCTTGATAGACCCATGCTATTTCCTAAAGCAAAGTAACTTTGTGATAACCAACCTGCTTTTTTTCCTAGTATAACTTCCTTGTTCCCGTGCCCCTCTGTCTATAAAAGTCTGTCATTTTTGTACAGCTCCCTAGAGCTCCTTTCTATCTCCTAGATTGGGTGCTGCACAGTTTAAATCAATTCTTGCTCAAATAAACACTTACAATTTTTAATATGCCCCAGTTTGTCTTTATACACACACACACAAACTTAGAAAGAAAATTGGTTATGTTAAAATATATGCAGCCTAAAAGTATTTAGGGGAATTTGATTAAGTTGCAAAGTCCTCTTAGATTTATAAGTAGAATATTAAGTTTTTAATTAAACCTAAGTACTTAAGGAATGTTAGCTTTTACTTTGTTTTTCAATCAATTGAATATTAACTTAAAAACTCAAGCCACAAATAGCCTTTATTGTTCCTTGAACCTGCTTCCAAAGAAAACCTAAAACTCACATGTGTAGCAGCTACCTTCTCTGGCTTCCCTGAGCCTTTACTGATTTCCTCCAAATTGCAGATAAAGACTGTAAGCTTAAACCAAACACAAGCAAGCATTTAATCATTAAGGGAAAAGATGACTAATTTGAATACATTTTTTTTTTTAAGAGAGAGAGAGTGTGCACATGCGAGTGGGGAGGGGCAGAGGGAGAGGGAGAGAGAGAAACAGAGCAGGCTCCATGCTCAGTGTGGAGCCTGAGGCAGGACTTGATCTCATGGCCCTGAGATCATGACCTGACCCGAAATCAAGAGTCAGATGCTCAAATGACTGAGCCACCCAGGCACCTATTAACTTGAATACATTAAAATTAAGAAGCGCTATTCAACAAAAAGCACCAAGAAAAGAAAGAAAAGCCAAGCCACACAATGGCTGCCCAGCGGCCGGGGGGGCAGGGAAGCATACCTAGGACATCCCCTGGGCTGGGATGGAGACTTGTTTTGAGGGCTGGAGCAGACCTGTCACGAATCTCAAGCTGAACGGGCTGCAAATGTAGCTCCCTTTCTTGGAGCAAACATTTGTACCGGGCGAGCAGAAATCTCCCAGTGACAAGTTTTCCAATACCTTCTTTTTAGGATGTCTCAACTCCCAGCCATGCCATGAAATGCTGTTTCTTCCTCATTCACAGGGTGGGCTCCTGGAATCCACGTTTGTGAACATGGCGTCACATCCTGGACCACAGCCATAGGACCTGGGTAGGCGCTTGGCAGATCTGGACCAAGCGGGGTTGTTTCCCTGGAAACTTGGAAGGAGAGCAATACAGAGACACTAACTGGATAGCTGGGTCTATAATAACGTGGGGAATGTGGGGCAGCTGTTTAGTTCTACTTTGATATCTCCATGTGGGTTGAGTAAGAGAGAGAGCTGGAGAAACGGAGCAAATGTGCAGAAAGAAGCCAGAGAGAGAGAGAGAGAGAGAGAGCCCTCCCTGTGTTCTCCTTTCTAGAAGCCCCTGAGGTCTGGCTGCAGCTAGCTTTTGGGCCCTAAGATGTTTCTAGAACTTATTGGGTATGCTTCCTTATGTCTTAAGCTACCTGAAGTCCTACCACATCTGGTCTTGGTGCCTGTCTCTAGTGCTACTCATTCAATCACTCATTCATTTCTTCATTCAGCAAGTAATTATTGACCATGTCTACATATCAAATAATACTGCCATAGAAACTGGGGAAAGAGCAGTGAACAAAAAAATTTTCTTTTTTTACTGTCATGTAGGAGAGATGAACATAAAAAAACAAACACATAAGTACACAACACATCAGATGGTGTTAAGGCTATGAAGAAAAGTGAAGGAGCGTAAGAGGAACAGTGAATGTAGACAGAGCAGTCAATAAAGGCTTCTCTGCTTAGGTGGGACTTAAGCAAAGACCTAAAGGAATCGAAGAAGTAGAGGGAGCCATGTAGCTCCTTAAGGAAAAGCACTGGGTAGAGAGAACAGTAAGTGCAAAGGTCCTAGGGCAGGAGGTGTTTGAAGAACACCAAGGCAGTGACTTTGACTAATGGAGTGAATGAGGGTTGAAGATGAGGTCAGAGGGGTGGAGGAATCTTGAGGGGATAGGCTGTTTGGGTGTTGCGGGATGGCGGCATGGGGTCTTGTAGGCATTTGGAAGTACTTTGGCTCTTGCTCTCAGTTAGATAGGGAACAATTGGAGGGTTTTCAGTACATGTTATGATCCTACTACATTTTTTTTAAGTTAATAATCAGACATTGGTGTTTATTTTGGGAGTCCGGGGAGATCCATTCAAGATTCTGGAACTGCAAAAGCACCCATAGGCCTGGTGGGTAACACCCCCTGATAGGTGCAGGTCTGGGTCCTTGGCGGCATATTGGGATGTATTTGTAGGAAGAATGAGGGCTCACCCCAAAATGGGCTGGATTTGGGTCTTGGCCTTGTGATATCTCTACGCTTTTGCCCATTTGATTTGTTCTCTTTTAGGGTCTTCCATCTTTCTTCTCCCATGAGACAGAGCTGAAGGATGGGCCAGCTCTGATCTCCTCTTGCTTAGGAGGAGAGACCCCTCCCCCTGCCCAGCCCTCCCTCGATGGCTTAGGGGGGTTGAGGGGTTATAGGGAGGGGAGCCTGTGTCGAAGTGGAGTTCATTTACTTACTCAGCAACTCTTTATTTACGAATTCTACATGTCAAACCCTGTCCCCAAAGTGACATTAATGGAGACTTTATCAAGAGCCTTTCCCAGGCACCTGGGTGGCTCAGTCAGTTAAGCGACTGCCTTCGGCTCAGGTCATGATCCTGGAGTCCCTGGATTGAGTCCCGCATCAGGCTCCCTGCTCAGCAGGGAGTCTGCTTCTCCCTCTGACCCTCCCCCCTCTCATGTGCTCTCTCTCATTCTCTCTCTCTCAAATAAATAAATAAAATCTTAAAAAAAAAAAAAAAAGAGGCTTTCCCTGAGCAGCGGGGCAAAATACCATACATGCTGGATATAAGGGGGCCCTGAATCCTCCCATCTTCACTCATGCCCCATTCCCCGCCCGCCCACCCCCACCCCCCGCCTCCACTCTATGAAAGATGCTGTCACGGGAAGATGAATGCCAAGACCACAAGTCCTCATTTGCACAATGTTGGAA
>NC_138377.1:8795219-8807265 GCF_054177405.1 Leptonychotes weddellii | reverse complement strand
TTTTTTTTTTAAAGATTTTATTTATTTATTTGACAGCGAGAGACACAGCAAGAGAGGGAACACAAGCAGGGGGAGTGGGAGAGGGAAAAGCAGGCTCCCCGCAGAGCAAGGAGCCCGATGCGGGGCTCGATCCCAGGACCCTGGGAACATGACCTGAGCCGAAGGCAGATGCTTAACAACTGAGCCACCCAGGCGCCCCGCAAAATCTCTTGGCATCAGGGAAAGACACCAGTTCAACAGGTTGTCACCCCCTTGGATCTCTTTTCTTGGGCCACTGTTCAGCTGACATTTCAGCGTGCCTCCCATTACAGTATGTCATTTATTCGCCTGCCCCTCAGTAAACGCCGCCCGTCTGAGGAGTGGATGAACTGTGTGCTCAGGCCATTCCTCCCTTCAAGTCCTCTCTTTCTTCACTGAGAAACCACACATGACATCCCCCCTCCGCCAGCCAGTCCTGTGCACCAAGTTGACCACCCAGAGGTCAAGGCCATGGTCTCTGCCCCCGGTGACCATTGTTGCAATGCTCCTGTGTAAATAACATGCGTGCGACCCTGTTCTAGAATGATGCTACTCAGAGCACCTGTCTGCTTCCACAAAAGGAGCTTGCACCAGACTGTAAACCAACACACCCATCACGCCACCGAGAAAGTCTTACTATGAGAAAGGAAAGTCCGCGACAGCCCTAAGGCCTGTGCTTAGCAAAATAGCTGATGTGTGTTCTAGCACCAGGTTCTGTCTCCTCACTGACCCAGCGATAATTGTGGGCTGCTGATCTGTGGGCCACACGCCGGGAGCCCTGTTCTAGAGCACTTTCTGTGCATGGGGCACACGGCTAAACACTGCATGTGTATATGTACAGTGCGCACACACACACACATATAGACATATACATATGTGTGTGTGTTAATTACGTTCCTTAAATTAGGCCATAAAATAAATTTTTTTCTCCTTTTTGGTGTATAGTTCTATTTTAATTTTAACACTTGTATATGCTCGTGTAACCCCCACCATAATCAAGATACAGAAGAGATCCATCACTCCAATGAACTCCCTCCTCCTATCCCTTTGTGGTCACCTTCCTGCCCCATCCAGAACCCCTGACTACCCCTGGAAGGCAGACATAAGTGGGGGGCCAACTCGGACGGTGCAGAGAGGGGCACCATCCTAGGGAAAGAAGGAGCATGGGCACCCGAGGCTGCATAGAGCAGAACTCAGTGAGAATCAGCTCCTGTGATCATGTCCCTTTCCTTAAGGGCAGACCTCGAAACTCTGCTCATATCCAACTGCGAAGGATCGGGGAAATAGGACCTTTGTTCCGGATGGCCATTGTGTCCAACCTCTCCCTACAAAATAGGAGGGGTGACGGTTATAGTCTCAGCCACAACAATGAAATTCAAGAACTGTCTCGTTTCTTTATTTTTTCTTGAAACAAATCAAGTGTGGGGCTCCCTCCAGCACACCCTGGCTCTGCTGTCCAGAGCAAGGTGGGGAGCGACCCCCAGTGTTTTCCGTTATTCCCTCGCCTCTCAGTGCAGCTGACAAGGGTGGCTCTTCGTTCTCTGGGGGACACTGTGGCTCTGAGGAGGGGACAGAAGATACTCCCTCCTGAAGGCCCGGCCGAGGGACTCTGCCCCTGCCGTGAAGGCCGCGGCCTTCATAGAATGGCCTGTTCAGCATCTCCTCAGCCACCCTCATCTGGGGCCGTAGCTTTAGGGCATTCCATGGCATTCTTGAGGAACACTCCGAATCCCAGGGGTCCCTGACATAGTCTCAGGAGTCTCAAGATTAAATATTCAAAATTAGTATGAATTCTTGGGGCACCTGGGTGGCTCAGTCGGATAGGCATCTGCCTTCAGCTCAGGTCTTGATCTCAGGGTCCTGGGATGGAGGCCCATGTTGAATTGGGGCTCCCTGCTCAGCGGGGAGTCTGCTTCTCCCTCTGCCCCTCCCCCCTGCTCATGCGTGTGTGCGCACTCTCTCTCAAATAAATAAAATCTTTAAAAAATTAAAATAAATAAGATTAGTATGAATTCTTAAGTTCACACTAATAATAATCTTAAAAATACATATATATTTAAAATAGCCTTTAAAAAGATAAATTCAACAGCACCTCAGGGGAATTGACCAACCTATGACATTCGACTGAACCATTCGACTGAATATTGGTTACATCCAATATTTACAAAGTCGATGTCTCAGTCAGGAGCCTGGCAAGAAAGAGAGTCAATTTGGGTAATTTCAGGAGAATTTAATAAAGGGACCATGCTGTACTTTGGAGCTAGTAACATCCAGGGGGGCCTGAGAGGGTGAGGGACGGGGGCTCTTATCAGCCCACAGAATTGTCCTGAGGGCTTTTCACAGGGTAACTGATTTAATCCTTGCGGGGCCATGAGCACAAGGCCAGTAAAAGCAAGGTGAGGATGAGGAGGGATTCCAAGCCACTTTTGATTAAAGAGACAAGGGAGAGGAAGTGGACCCGAGCCAGTCCCTGCAGTGTAGAGTTGCTTGAAGAGGACACATTTATGTGAGACGCCCAGATGGAGACACAAGGCGGCCGGGGTGGGGGTGGGGGGCAAATAACACTCCTGGATCAAAGCGCACAATTTATCAGAGGAGCCAACAATGGTGAGAGGCATTTCCTGTGTGCGCAGGAGGGAGGGCAGGGGGGGAGGGAGGGGTTTGCATGCTCAGACAGGACTGGGATGAGGAAGAAGCCCGCCTTCCTGCCCCTGCTGCAGCCAGCCAGCTCTCTCTCTCTTAGAGGATTTATTTACTTATTTTAGAGAGAGAGAGCGAGTGAGCAGAGGGGAGGGGCAGAGGGAGAGGGAGAGTCTTAAGTAGACTCCACGCTCAGTGCAGAACCCTACAGGGAACTCAATCTCACGACCCCGAGATCACGACCTGAGCCAAAACCGAGAGTCGGACACTCAACCCTGACGGAGCCAACCAGGCGCCCCAGCCAGCGCTCTTTAACCACGTCCTTTGAGAAAGGCCGGAAGAGGGAGGCCTCGGAGGTCATTAACGCCAATGGTGGCTACCATTCTGAAGCTCCCTGTTTGCCAGGTCCGTCAATGCCCATTATCTCCAGTAATCGCCACAATCCTGCAAAGTAGACGTCATTGTCCCTTTTTTATAGACGAGGAAACTGAGGTCCAGAGAGGTGAAGTAACTTGCCCAAGGTCACACAGCTGATAGTGGCAGAGCCGAGGCTCAATTTCAAACCCAATAAGCTTCTTGTTATACTAGGTTGTCTTCCACATCCATAACAGAGACACAAAGCACACGGAGTAGGAGACTGGAACAGACGGTGTGCATACATAATGGGGGGGACCCAGACTGAGGAGGGGAGGAGCATTAAGGTCATCGGAGATGGCTGCAGGAGGAAAGCAGGTGTAAATTGAACTCTGAAGGGCAAGGTGAGTTGCTATGAGTGGAGCAAAGGGAAAAGCATTCATGGTGGGGGAACAGCATAACCAAGTGCATGGACGTGGGGATGAGCACCATGTCTAGCACAAGCAGAGGCAACAATTCTGGTGAGAGCAGGAGGCTCTGTTGGGAGGGACTTGCAATAAAAAATAGGGGGGCCAAGACAGTGGACTGGCCTCGTGGGACTTAGGCATCGGCTCAAATTCTTAACAGAAAAGCAAAGGGATGGAAGCAGAGATTAAGAAAGATTGAAATCCGAGGTACATAGTTGACCCCCCCAGATGGGACTCTGAGGAGTGCAGGCGCTACAGCTCTATAAATTAGGCATTAATAGCAAACCCAGTCATCGTGTGTTTTGCCTCTAGCCCCAGGTATATCTTATAAAGGGCTGTCATTCAAAATGTAGCTAACACATAAAGTAGGTGTTTTTCCCTTTTTCTGACTTAATGAGTTTTAACTGACACTCGTATTGCTTTTCTGGAAAACTACTCCCCGCCCCCCCCCACCATAAAACCTATAAGCGTGTGCATTCCCACACAGCCGTGAGAAGAGCCCTGTCGCTTTGACAACGGACATGGTGGGCACCTGTAGCCAGCACCCTGCCCTCTGTCCCCTGCTTGGCCTGAACCCCCAGCAGGTGCTGAAAAGGAGGGTTTGGGCTGAGAAGCCTCAGGGCATTGATGCCTACAATGGGCCCTGGGTGCCAGGCTCTGCTTAGACCCACAGTGGAAGAGCTCCTCTTCCAAGACCTGGTGAGAGCCTGGAAGCTGCTTCATTTGGTTTTTATAAGACTGTCAAATCAAAGTTAAACAAGCAAAAATGAACCTCCCCCAGGGCTCTGGAAATGAGCGGGCTAGAGAGGGGTGGAGGCAGTGGCTGAGATGGTGAGGGGTCCTCTAGATGCCTGAGTGGGTGATAGTCCAAGGCCGTGACAATGCCATGTCCACCCAGAGTGAGGCTCTGTGCTAGGTAGGGGCTGGATGCAAAGGTCAGTGAGGCCAGGTCTGCTCTCGAGTGGAGACACTACAGTTTGAGTCCTTAGTTGCCATCTTTTCAAGGACCCCTTCTCTGCCACACACATAGCTGTCCCTTTCAGAAATAGGTGCCTTATCTGGGGGCCCCACAACCCCGTGTGTCATACTGATCACGTTGTTCCCCATACTGGACTGTCCTTTGCTAAATTCCCTGTCTTCCGTGCGCCATTGCTTGAGTCAAAGTTTTACAGAATTGATGGACCAGTGAAATGGGGTAAGGGAATTTAAATCCAATGGAGGCAGTGAGTGAATGATGTTGAGTTATCTTGAGACCATTTGCTTTCCTAAGGGAAGTGATTTAGGAAATATCCTCTAGAAGCTCAGAAAGAAACCATCTCGTGTATTTTGGGGCTCGGGATGATTGTGGAATTCTGGGAAACTGCAGCCACTGACAGGCTAATGGGTGCCCAGCCACCTGGGGCAGGCTGGACTGTGGCGCAGAGCCACTAGGAGGAAACACCAATCACCTTTGACCCTCTCACTGCTGGGGAGGAGAAACGCAGCCACGTAACCATCAGGCTTCATTCTCCTATGAGCAGGAGAGGGGAGTGGCTTCGGACGACATGACCACAGTCATGGGAATGTTGCCCCTCACTCTTCTGCTCTACTGACACAATGGTGTCCAGCCGTAGGTGTCCATGTTTAACCAACACGACAGCACGGTATTGGAAAGGGAGAGAGAGATGACCTGCTGCCACCCAGTTGGTAGACCTTTGTGGATTGTCATGTGAAGAATCTTTCGTCCTTCCTCCACACGATCTCAATTCTTCCTTGACCTCTCTGTTCTTTCACCAGTTCTGGAAAAGATTTCTCAGGCCTTGGGACAATAGTAGACTCACCATGTAGGTGGTGGAAATGCATTTCCATTCTCCCATGCGAAGTTCTCTCCAATCACGTGGGCCATAATGAGTTGACACAAGACACAGAGTGGTCATACACGCATACCAGGCAGTCATGGTTTCTTAGCAACAAACTGGAAACTGTGAAGTAGGTCTTGTTTGTGTCTGGGCTCCTGGGTATCAGTAGTTGTGTGTGTAGTCACCGCTGAGTGTAGATGGACGTTTTGTGCGTGTGTTGATTTCTTCTCTCGATTCCGTTGCGATGTAGTCACCTAACAAAGAGTTTGAAGGGTGGTAGTATTTCTGAAATTGTTTCATGGGTCTGGAGCTAATTTTAAGAGAAGCTAATCTTAATCTGTTTCTGTTTACCATTTAATGCGTGCTATGCTTTGAGTTTTAAGAATTTGCTTGGAGTAGCATAGAATAACTATTCTGAAGACCTGCCTTAGTTTCTAAATCCATCAATCCCTCCTATTTTCTGTTGCTCGAACGATCTTCGAGGACATGCTTTATTTTCATTTTACCTCCTGCACTAGAGGCTCGGAGAGGAGCAGTCCCAGGTGCCTTGGCCAGGACTAGGACTCAGACCCAGATCAGCTCACTGTGCCATGACTGTGGGGTATGTTGGAGGTTTCTGGCTTGAAACTTGAACCCCTATATATAGTGTGACTCCTCAAACACAGTGGCCAGAATGTTCTTGGGTGTTTGTGATGCATGGTGTCACTCCCCTAGAGCCCAGCATCAGATGGTCATCGTTCTGGCAGACCCTACCTCTGGGTCAAAATGTGGGAGGGAATAAAGCCAGACTCCAGACTCCAGATGCCACGGGGTGCACCGCTGGCCACGTCACTGGAAATCTATTGATGTTGCTGAATGGATGAATGCAAAATGAAGGAATGAGTGAGGGATTCCAATTCCATTCACAGCCAAGGTTCACACTTGCCCTGCGCCCTGAAGCAGCACATAATGGTTTCCATTACCCAACACTAGGGAGATTATTTTGCTGTAAACAATGGTACTCTTGCATGTTACCGGAGAATTATAAGTTCTCATTGTTCAAATTATTGTTCTCGATAATTATTGTGGTGACACAGGGAGAGAAACGGAGCTGCCCCCTCTTATGAAACAGTGAGCCAGCATGAGTCAGGAATGAGCATTAGTGAGTATTGTTGCAAACAGGTGGCAATGGTCGGCCTCGCTCTGTTTGCCAAGACAAATGCAATCACAGTGCACAGCGTTAGAGATCCTTGCACGGTCTTGCTGAGAAATTGTGTAGAAGCATTTGCTATCAGCCAAATTCATTTCATCCTGAATGTGAGCCATTCTCACCTAGGCTTACTTTCGAGGTGCTTTGAGTCTTTTGGGCCACAGCATCTATTTATAGCTGGGTCTCCAAGTAGAAACGAACCAAAGCTCAGCTTCACCTCCCCATCCAACCCATACCCTCTGGAAGCACCTCCTTGTGCACTCTGTGTCTCCAGCTTGCACCCGGATGTGAGATCTGGCGTGGTAGTGGACCATTATTCACTCTCCCGTTTGTGTCCGTTCATTAAACGGGTCTATTTGTTCTCTCTCGTAATAAATGCTCATCAATTTTTTGCCAAGTGCCAGACACACTAGATGCTAAAATGAATGTCCTTCATGGGGACGAAGCCCCATTCGTGCAACACAGTGCCTTTGTCACTGGGGCAGATTTTATTTAAGATTTATTGGCAGAGGAGGGGCCTTTACAGCTCAGCAGTGCCAACAACTCAACATTGAATATTGGACATCACTGTCTTTAAAAGTCTTGCTACTACCATGCCTCGTGTTTTGGCTATTCCCACCCTCCCTTTCTCTCAGCCTGGGAGACTTTCACTCCTGTTCCTGCCCCCCCCCCAAAAAAAATAATTCAAGGAATATATTAGATGGCTAAAGATTCGCTGATGCAATCTCCTTGAACAGCAAGCCCCTCCCTTGGGTCTTACTCCCTCTCCTCCCTGTCTTTTCAAGGGGAAGGAGTGAGTAGTGTAAAGATTTGATTTGCCCATGGATCTAAGTCATACCACCCACTCCCCACCTTTGCCTTAGAAATAGCTCTTGAGTAACTTCAATCAGTTTTTTTTTTTTTTTAAGATTTTATTTATTTATTTGACAGAGAGAGCGAGAGAGCACAAGCAGGGAGAACAGCAGAGGGAGAGGGAGAAGCAGGCTCTACGCTGAGCAGGGAGCCCGATGTGGGACTCGATCCCAGGACCCTGAGATCATGACCGGAGCCGAAGGCAGACGCTTAACCGACTGAGCCACCCAGGCAACCCCTCTTTCTCCTCTTAGACCATAAGCTCATACAGGCAGAAGTTTCATTGGTTTGTAATCCCTTTTTTTCTTTTAGCTCCAAACATGGTGCTAGACAAGTAAAGTGCTGCTTTATCCATGTTCTTGTTAGATCAAACAAGTTTTCCATATTGGGCTTGAATAAAGGAGTCACTTCCTTTATACAACAGAGATGAGCATGCGGGACAGGAATCAAAACCAGTTTTCAACTCTGTCATTGAAGGGATTGATGAATAAATCCAAGGTAAAAGTAGCCCAGTCACAAAGCTGTAAGGTGGCCAGGTATATGCCAACAGGGAGTGGTGAGGCTGGACGCAACTGGCTGGTCCTGCTTCCCATCAGAGCTTTGACATCCATATTACACAACAAAACAGAATATTGTGCTGGCCGACAAACGCAGAACCCCAGCCTCAGACACTGATGAAAGAGGGAAGCCTGCCTTCACACCCGTATTGCGCGAAACTGCTCTGCTCATGCTCGAGGTCTGGTTTCCCATCGGACTTGGCTTACAAAACACCAGTTCAAAGATAAAGTTGTTAAGGACTTCACGAAGGTGACAAGAGAGCGTCCAACCTCGAGTGGGGGGCCCTTCTGAGTGCCGGGCCCTCCCGGTGAGACTGTCCAGGCTACAGGCCCATGAAGCTGGCCCTGCCTGGCCCATAGTAAGTACTCAATAAATATTTGGTGAATGAATGAATGAATGAATGAATGAATGAATGAATGTCATCCTAAGCACAGGCTTCATTAACCAAGCCTCAATTACCAAAATTATTCTAGGACCCAGTTACAACGGTGGGGGGTGAGGGGTTTCCCCTTACACATTCCACCAAGCAATTCCCCATGACACCAGCTGGATGTCCTATAATTTAACTCAGTTCTTTTTTTTTTTTTAAATTATTTATTTATTTATTTGACAGAGAGAGAGAGAGACAGCGAGAGAGGGAACACAAGCAGGGGGAGTACGAGAGGGAGAAGCAGGCTTCCCACTGAGCAGGGAGCCTGACGCGGGGCTCCATCCCAGGACCCTGGAATCATGACCTGAGTTAAAGACAGATGCTCAACGACTGAGCCACCCATGCACCCCTAATTTAACTGAATTGTGAATTCAATTCTATCTACCTGGAGGCAGCAACAGATCCTGCTGGTTAAGGGCTCAGGCCCACGAGATTGCCCCCTCACTTCAGATGGTAAATTCAGTCCAGGACGGGTCACTGTGATTCTGATGGATCAGCTACAAATCAGAGGTTCCCACAAGCCCCTCTTTGGGTTCAATTAATTTGCTAGAGAGATTCACAGAGCTCAGGAAAAATAGTTTATTTCTGTTTATGGGTTTCTTGTAAAAGCACGGGATAAAGGATACAAACGAACAGGCAGGTGGAAGACATGAGGAGAGCCAGGTATATGGACAGGGACGTAGATCTTCCACGCTCTGTCTGCCTGTGTTTTTCCCACACCTCCACCTGTGCACCAAGCTGGACGATCTCCAAACCCCCTGCTGTTGGGATCTTAGGGACGTTTTCTTACTTAGGCGCGATCAATTATAAACTCCTCTCTATCCCTCTTCCCTCTCTGAAGGATGAGGGGTGGGGCTGAAAATCCCAAGCTTCTAACCATGGCTTGGTCTTTCTGGGGACCAGCTCCCCTCTAGGAGCTTTCCAGGGGCCCACCCAGAGCTGCCTCCATAGAACAAAAGAGGCTCCTCGTGCTCTTATCATTTAGGAATTTACACGGCTTTTAGGAGCTCTGTGCCAGGAGCCAGGGGCAGAGAGACCAAGGCATATATTCTCTATTATCTCACAATTGTCGCTTCATGGCAGACGGAATAGAAATATTGGTCTCTCGGATGATTTTTAAAAAGAACTTCTGAGCCAAGAGTTTTAATCTCTTTTTCTTATATGAGTTTTGTTAATCAGCTGCAATACTGAGCAGATTTGTTTAATCAATTCTGTCCTTTGCTAGAGAGAAGAGGGCCTCAAGAGAGAGGACAGAAACTGATGAACATGAAAAATTCATGGTTGGGGGGAAGAAAGTCCCTGCAATGAAAAGATGAATTTTCGTGGTGTATAGAATTTGATCTATTAATAACCACAGCTCATCCCAGCTGATTCTCACACCACTGCGAACAAATTTGTTGAGGCAATGCTACTTCCAAACTTTGAGGGGCTGGTGAGTTGTACCTGCATGCCCTGGGCTTTGCTGCATATTCACGTATTGATGCCATGGAGAGAGGCGGGAAGCAGTTTTCCCAAAGGGAAGAGGTGGGAAGACAAGACCCCAAAAGGCAGATGCCTGGAGTCCTCATTTTATTTTGCCTCTCTCTTAAAAGAAACTCATTGTTGATGAAGAGATTTAAGAGAATCAGATTTATATCACATTTATTTATTCATTCAACCACTATTTGTCGAGCGCCTACTGTATGCCAGGCATTTTGTGAATCGGCTTTGTGAATGTGGGCTTTGGAGTGAAATTCGGCTAAGTCCTCATCCCGGGAGAAGCCTTCAGTTTATCCTGAAATGACAATGTGGTGGTCAGGATGGGGGTGGGCGTGGGGCCCTCCCATCTCCTGGTGCCTTGGTGAAATGACCATTCTCATCCAGAGCCCCCAGATGCCGGAGGAAACCATGGCACCCCACAGAGATTGGTAAGCTATGGGTCGTCATGGCAACAGAGGAGCTGGAACTGGGTGTGAGCACCCCAGCTGGGAGCTTACTGTCTCCTCCTCATCCTCTGCCTGGGTCCTCACCTGACGAGTCCTTGCTTACCGTTGGATTGGTTTCCTGGATGTGGGATTTGGCTGGAGGAGAACAAGCCGAGGGAAGGGGGCTGCCGGGCAGGGGAGAGGGTAGTAGAGACACTACAGATTCGGACAGAATGAGAAGCTAAAAAGCCGACCACTCATTGGCCCCTCAGTGTGCGCCAGGCACCATGCCATACGTGATCGCCGCTTCTCAGCCGATTCTCACGATACCACCGTGTCCTCCCCCATCAAAGAGGCAAGGAAACAGATTCAGAGGGGCCGAGCTAAGGTGAGAATCTGGGTCTGTCCGATTCCCACGCCTGGGGGAGAAATGCCCACGTAGAGAAACGCCAAGTAGAAGTGGTTCTGAACAGCAGGTGCAGTGTACCTGGGGGTGTGGCCACAATCCAGATTCCTAGGCATGGCCCCAGACCTGCTGAATCAAAATGTCTGGGGGTGTGGTCCGGGAATCAGAGCACCAAGAGGTCTTGGAGGTTGCCTCGTCTGAGAGAGGCTTAGGGAAGAAGTGACTTGCCCTCCATCCCAGGGCTAGTTAGGACCAGGATCTGGGAACCAGAAGAGGGGACAGTCGGGCCAACCCCTGAAAGTTGCCCTTCACTTATGATGACAAGTCTCCATCTAACCGGTGCTCCAATCATGAAAAAGAGGAGAGAAAGAGAGAAGCCCTAACTGGTGCTTATTATATTTTCTTTCCAGCGTTTCTGCCTGCAAGGCCAACCTACTTCCTCGCCCGATCACCAGGGTAACCATCACTCCCATCTTGACAGTCAAGTGCGTACACAGCTTCTTGCACCCACATCCAGGGCCGCGGGACCCAGCCCTATAATCAGCCTCCCGCTGCCTCTGTAGACAGCCAGCAGCAGCAGCTCCCTGCTCTCTGGGCCCCTCACCCCTTCGCAGTTCTGCAGACACCCCTCCCCACGCTCACATGCTGAGCTCTCTGCTTCCCTCGCCCACTGCCTCCCAGGAGACAAATGTGCAATCTGCTCTCAGCGTGTATCATCACCTCTGGAGGGAGGAATCTGCCCTCGAGTTGGGACACAGCCCAACACACACGGCCCACACAGGAGGAAAAACACCCCCTCCAAGGGGAAAGGGAGCGGTGGCAGTGAACGAACACCCCCTCTCCCTCCAGAGACAGCTGAGGGGGCAGCTGGAGTTTGGGAACGGTTTGCGAAGTGATGATCAGGAGAGGGCCCGCGGTGGCTAGTTGGGGGGGGTTGGGGGAGGGGGGAGGCTGGGGGCCAGATCCTGTTGCTAAGGAAGCGGCTCCCTGCCTAGGACATCAGAGCCCCTCTGTCACCACAGACACCTGGAGTCTGCCCTGCAAGCGATGCATTTGCATGCCCTTCAAAACCCCCTCAGAACAGTTCCATGAGGCCAGGCTGCTGGGGTCCTGGGGTCCCCATCAGGACTTTACAGGGACCAGCTCTCTCCCTCCTCACTTATTCCTTCCCTTGGCCCCCCCCCCCCCCCCCCCGTCCCCCCTGTCTCCTAGGTCCTGAGCCATTTACTGTGAGCCCTAGGGACCAAGGATTCCTATCCTGATTACTCTCCTTTCTGGTTTCCCTACAGCCTGAGGCCAACCCCCTCAGACACCTGCCCCATTTCCTGGCTGGGCCAAAGCCTTCCTCCTGAGGGCTTGGGCTCTGGCAATCCCGGAGGCTGCTCGAAAG
>NC_138377.1:8730601-8795119 GCF_054177405.1 Leptonychotes weddellii | reverse complement strand
TTAAAGTGCAAGAGAGTTAACTCCTCAGTGAGCCAACTTTGACCTGTGGGAAGCAAAAGGCAGGAGGAAGATTTACTGCCTCCTTCCTATGAACGGTTCCCAAGCCTGGGCTTCTTCATAGCCTGTCTGGAGATGCCCTGTATGGGACCTGGCTGGGCCTCTCCCTGAACTGGGGGGGTCTGGCTGGTAGCACGGTGCTGTTCGTGTATTTGCTTCCCATCCTGCCCCACCTCACCTCACTGTCTCTCACCCTGGCTGCCCTGGGATTGTTCCTCGTAAGGAAGTGTTAGCGCTTAAGCGTTTCTAGGGAATCTGGACTAAGTTGGCACTAAGATTCACATAGAGCAACATTCTCGTTCTAGGTCAGCTAGCCTAATTCCCTCATTTGTCAGAAGGAGCTACGGCCCAGAGAAGTTAAATGATTCCATCAAGGGTACAGCTAGTTAGTGGAGATTCATGATGTCATTATTCATTACTTTAGCAAGTAATTAACAAGCACCTACTATGTACCAGGCATTATTCTAGGCACTGGGAATGTGGGGGTGGATAAAATAGACAAAATCTCTGCTTTTATGGAACACAACATTTGAACGGAGGATTGGAGAAGAAGAAGACTATAAATGAGATGAATAGGTAAAGTATTCAGAATGTTAAGACTAATCAATGCCGGTGGTGGGTCTGGTGGGTGTTATAGGATGAATGGTGTCCCCCCCCCACCAAATTCATAAGTTGAAGCCCTAACCCCCAGGACCTCACAATGTGACTGTATTTGGAGATAGGACCATTAGAGGTGCTGAAGTTAAAATGAGGCCATCAGAACAGGGCCCTAATCCAAGATGACTGGTGTCCATATAAAAAGAGGAAATTCAGGGCGCCTGGGTGGCTCAGTCGGTTGGGCGACTGCCTTCGGCTCAGGTCGTGATCCTGGAGTCCCTGGATCGAGTCCCGCATTGGGCTCCCTGCTCGGCGGGGAGTCTGCTTCTCCCTCTCCCACTCCCCGTTTGTGTTCCCTCTCTCGCTGTGTCTTTCTCTGTCAAATAAATAAATAAAATCTTTAAAAAATAAAAAAATAAAAAATAAAAAGAGGAAATTCAGACAGACAGAGACCCCAGGGATAGGCACACAGGGGAAAGACCATGTGAGGACAGAGCAGGAGGGCCGCCATGTGCAAGCCTCAGGAGAAACCAACCCTGCCTACACCTTGATCTTGGAATTCCAGCCTCCAGAACCGTGAGAGAGTACATTTCTGTTGTTGTCTAAGTCACTGAATCTGTGGTATTTTGTGATGGCCGCCCTAGCGGATTAACACCGTGGGATTTTAATTTCATAAAAGGCATCCCGAGCTGGCCTCATCGAGAAGGTGATGTTTGAGTAATATCCTGAAGGATGTGATAGAGGGAGTTCACTGACAATCCGATGGAAGAACATTCCAGGCAGAGGGAAGGGCAGGTTCCTTGGCTCTGAGACTGGGATCAGACCTCGAGTGTTCGAGGAATAGTAGGGAGGCCAGCGGGCCTGGAGAGAGCAGAGTGGGCGGGGGGAGGAAACGGGAGCATGAGGTGGGAGAGGTGAGGTGTGTGGGAGGACATCCTCTGTGCCAGATGGGGAGTCACCGCAGAGTTTAGAGCAGTGGTCTCAATGGTGGGGGGGAAGGGCATTTTGCTCCCAGCGGACATTTGGCAACGTCTGAAGACATTTCCGTTTTCAACTGGATGGGGGTAGGTGAGGAGAGGTCAGGATAGGATACGGGCATCTAGTGAGGAGAGGCCAGGGGTGTTGCTAAATAGCCTACCAGGCACAGGACAGCATTTCTCTCCCCTTCCCCCACAGAGAATTTCCAGGGCCCATGGAGTAACAAGGTTGAAAAGCCCTGTTTTAGAGCATGAGGTGACTGAGTCTGACTTTCGTGTTAATACGATCACTCTGGCTGTGTTGGTAAGGCTTTTAAAAGTAGAAGGGCAGAAGCCGAGGCTCTGTTATCCAGGTGAGAAATAAGGGTGGCTTGGACCACAGTGGTTGACCTCCTCCCATGCCAGTTTAGTGCCCCTGTTCCAGCCTCCCTGCCTCCCGCCTCTTTCTGTCTCTCAACAAACATTAACAGAGCCCTTAGTGGGTGCTAGCCATCACGTCAGGTACTGGGTAGATTGAGGCAGATGTGGCCCACTAGGAACCTCATGTAGCTCATCCAGAACCAAGCTGAAGAGGAGGGAGCTACAGGGAGCCGCTGCTGACTTGGGGGGCAGACGTTGGCCAGTCTGCTTGGTGCGGCAGTGGAGCTCTGTTCTGCGGTGGTCGTCAGAAGCTGCTTTCTACCCAGACACTGAAGAAGGCACAGGGCGAGCACTGGGTGGGTGATGTCTCCATCCATCCAGCTGCACAAGCCAAAGATGTGGAAATCATCCTTTCTGCCTCAGCCTCCCTGACCTCCACCCATACCCCAGTACATCAAGGGTGGAGCAGCCCCCGAAGATGTGAACCTGTTCACATCACTCCAAGGTGGTCCTTCTCCATCAGTATCCCAGCTCCTGTATTTTTTCCATAGCAGTTATCCTAGCTTGTAGTCAGATATTTAATCACAGTAGATGATTATTGGATCAATTTCCATTGCTCTCCTTAGGATGTGTGCTCTGTGGTGGGAGGGCCTGTAGCTGGCTTGCTTCATATCTGTAGACCTAGCCTAGAACAATGCTTATCATATAGCCAGAATTCTTGAAATATGTTTTGAATGAATGGATGGATAGCAGTACTAAATTCAGAACTAGAAACCACAAAATCTCTATGATGTAAAAACTTCTAAAATATTTCATGCATAAAACATACGGAATGCATATGTATATTTGAAGCATAACAATAAAACAAATATGTATTACTATCTAGTTCAAAAAAGAACACATCCCCTGTGACTTCTGTGTGCCCCTCCCCGGTCACATCTTGGTCCTAGAGATTAACAATATGTTTTGTTTTGTTTTTAGAGATTTTACTTATTTATTTGAGAGAGAGAGGGAGATCACAGAGGGAGAGGGAGAGGGAGAAGCAGACTTGCCGCTGAGCGGAGAGCCCAACACAGGGCTCGATCTCATGACCCTGAGATCATGAGCTGAGCTGAAATCAAGAGTGGGAGGCTTAACTGACTGAGCCACCCAGGCTTCCCAACAATATATTACGTTTTAGTGTTTATCGTCTCCTTTTCTTCTCTTGGCCATTTTAACCACATAGGGATATTATATACATAATATTGTTTTTGAACATTATGTAAGAGTTTCATACTGCAGATAATCTTGGACAATTCGCATTTATTGCTCAATATGTTCATGAGGTTTATCTTTATTGAATTATGTATTTGTGGTTCATTTTCACCGTCATGGTTTTCCATTGATTTGAGTATGCAACAACTAATGAATCTATTCTCCAGTAGAGAGGCATTTGAGTTGCTACCAGGATTTTGCTGCTGTGAACCTTCTCACGCAGGTCTCTGTGCAGGTGTGCTAGAGTATATGCCTTGAAGAGATTTATTCCATTGGGCAAGTTAATGCCAAATTATTTTCCAAAGTGGTTGCACCAATTTGCACCAGCACCACTTGCTGGGTGTGTCCATTTACCATTCCCTGATTATTAAAATAAGGTTGAGCTTCTTTTCATAGGTTTATTGGAAATTCCCCTTCTGTAAGGTGGTGGTTTGTATATTTTGCCCATTTTTCTACTTAGTTGTCTTCCTACTGATTTTTTGGGAGTTCTTAATTCTGGACAGCAATCCTTCTTTGATTAATTTGTTATGAATATCTTTTCCCAGTCGATTGTTTGTCTTGTCACACTGTCTTTGTGGTGTCTCTTCTGATGAATACCAGTTCTAAATTTTCATTTAGTTAGATTTATCAATCTTGTATTTTATAGCCCGTGCTTCTTGTTCTCCGTCTTCGGATGTCATAAAGTTATCCTCGTGTATTTTCTTGGAAAAGTTTGGAAGATCTGACTTTTGCATTTGGGTTTTGCTGTTGCTGTTGTGATGACATAATGAACTCACTTAGGCTGGTGGTGGAGCTTCAACTGGTCTTGCAACTGATCATGTCTCTGTGATGGCAGAAGAGGTGAGGTAGGTCCAGGAGCCATTTTCATGCAGGAACCACAGTGCCAGATCCCCACAGCTCGTTTCTCTGTCTTGGTTTTGCTACAGAAGGAAGAAATGCACTTGGTGTGCTAGTTCATTTCTATTTTCTTCACCATTTTCCTAAGAGAGTCGCCCTCATGGGTCCTGTATATTTTACCGACAGTTCTGACCTTCTTGGTGCATTTAGCCGAGTTGCTACCTATAGGTTCAAGCCCAGAGAAACACGTTTAGGTTTTTAATTCACATGATTTAATAATCATGTGATGTATGGTCTGAGGTAGTAATCTAATTTAAACATTTTCCTCATATAGATAATGGCTTAGTTTTAGTTTTACTGTTGTAGAAAATTACCGCCCATGTAGTGGCTTAAAAGCACACAAATTTATTATCTTATGGTTCTGGAAGTTAGATCTGGGTTTCAGTGGGCTAAAATCAAGGTGTCATCGGAGCTACATTTCCATTGAAGGGCCCTAGGAGAGTTTATTTATTTCTTGTATTCCTTTTCCTGCTTCTAATGGCTGTCTTCTTGTGGGCCCCTTCTGTTTTCAAAGCTCGCAATGGCTGGTCAAGTTTTCTCAAAGTCTGATGATGATTTTCCTGCCTCCCTCTTTTGCTCATGAGGACCCTTATGATTACACTGGGTTTACCCAGATAATGTAATACGTATTAGATACATAAGATAATCTCCTCATCTCAAGATCCTCAAATGAGGCACATCTTCAAAGCCTCTTTTGCCAAGTAAGGTAACACAGTCACAGTTTCCAGCGATGAGGACCTGGACTTCTTTGGGAGGATATTATTGTAGAATCACAGACTCAACAGATTCAACCACAAGAATCAACAGCTTCAGCACACGGCGTATTAAATATTTTCTGAGCCCAGGGACAGGGAACACCGATGGTAATAATGCTTGCTATGTGCTGGGAATTCCTCTAAACATTGTGTGCATATTATCTCATTTAAGTCATTTAAGCCGTTGTGCTGAGTACTACTGTTATTCTGATCTTAGAGATGAGTAAAGTGGGGGACAGAGTGGTTAAGTAACTTGCCCACAGTAGGAAGTAGCAGAGCCAGGATTCTAGGCATTTGGCCAGAGCCAATCCAGGCAGTTAGACTCTGAAGTCCATGCATTTAACTACCAGGCTTTTGTTGAATGAATACATGACATGAATAAATCTAGCTTCTCTTAGCTGTGTGCTTATGCCTAAAGTCATGTAACCTCTCTGAGCCTCAATTTCTTTATCTATGAGATTGGAATAGTGGTGCGTCTTATCTGTACTTCACAGGGCTGCTTCTAGGACACATGGAGACAAGTCATAAGAAAACAATTCAGATAAGAAAAACAGGGCTCCAAGACTCCTTCCATTCCATGTCACTGGCAGAGCCGGGACTGGGACTAAAGTTTCCTGGCAGCCAGGCTGGGGCAGGCTATTTCTACCACAGGGCAGTAACTACAGCAGTTATAGACTCTAGTCACCAAACTGACTTCATCAGTCTCCTGCCCTGGAGCAGCCAACATCAAAGCTATGTCTGTGTTTCAATCAGTTTTTCATTTAAGAATATCATCAAATATCAAATGATGGTGTTACAAAATCTAAACATGAGATAATACTTCTTAGCTGAAACAGTAAAGTTTATAAATATGATTTAGTATCAGTTACAAACCAAGGGGAAAAGAGGACAATTTCAGAAATTGACAGGAAAGGGAGGCTGCAAGGTATTGCTAAGGAAAACCACCTCCCCTGCGTCTCTGCCTCTTCTCCATCCTGATCTCTCCCAAGCTCCCCCCCACCCCTTTTTCCTTAATGTGGAGCAGGGATCGGAATACCTGGATTTTAGCCGTGGGGTAACCACTGACCATTTTTGCTTTGAACTTCAGAGGCAATACCGAATTAAAAAAGAGCACAGTGGGGTAGGACTCACGCTACCAGATATTAGGACATATAACAAAGACATAGTGATAAAAACAGTGCAGAACAGATCTAGATCAACAGAGCAGTAGTGAGAGCCCAGAAACAGGGACGTGTGTCTGTTAAGAATTGGTATAGGACAGAGACGTCATCACACATCAGTGGAGAAAAGATGGATTGTTTGGTGGGTACTGCTGGGCAAATCTGCTCACTATGCAGAGAAAATAATACTTAGTCTTGGTTATACCATATGCCAGGTGAACTGCAGATGAATTAAGACCTAACTGTGATAGATAAAGGTATGACGTTATTAAACAGGGAAAGGTGTAGGAGAATATTTGGGTAGGAAAAGATTCTTTAAGGAGACCCAAAAAACGCCACTCCACAAGGCTAAAATTAGATGCATTTGTATATATCAAAATAAGGATTTCCCCTACACTGTAGGATAGCAAAGGCCAAGCTACCAGGGCATGTGAAAGATTGGGAGAAATACTTGCATTGTCCAAGACTGACATGAGATTAATATTTAGAAATATAGGAAACTCCTTTAATTCATTCGGAAAAATAATAGGAAATCTAGCCAAGAAATAGGCAGAGGATGTAAATAGTTAATTCACAGAAAGAAAAAAATCTCAGTTTCTTCAGTATATGGAAAAATGGGTAACGTCACCTATCAACAAAAAAATTAAATGAAATTACAATGTGATACTACTTCGCTATCAGATTGATATAAATTAGGACATCAGATAATACTAAATGTTAGCATATGAAGTGGGAAAACAAGAATCTTTCTGTCTTCATGTACCACTGGTGGGAGTGCAAACCGGCAAAGCCACTCTAGAGGGCAACTTGGCAGAGTGAAAACAAGCATTGTAGACTCCATGACCGGGCAATTCCCTTTCTATCTTATGGTCCATCAGGGACACGTCTAATATCATTCCAGTATTGTCTGTGGTTACAAGGAACTGCTGGCAACCTAACTGTCCATTTTTTAAGGAATTGGTAAGTAAAATGTGTTAGATGCACAAACTGAATGCTATTAGTGGTTAGGTCTAAATGAACACCGAGAATTATATAGATAGCCCCATGAATAAATCTCTAAGACATTATGTTGAGGGAAAAACAAGAAACAGAACGGATTCTTAGCACAATACCTTTCATGTATTTTAAAAATAATACAGAAACTAACAGTATCTTTGGAGGATATACACACGTCCTGGGACATATCTTAACATACAAGAGAGGGTGCGCATGGCGGATAGAGAAATGGGACGGTGGAGAGGGAACGAGTGGAAAATAACAAAATAAAATTAAAGAGCTCTCCTAGGAGCTGAAGAGTCTGCTCAACATAACTTTTGTCCCTGAGGTCCAAAAAAATCGCCCCAATGCCCTTCCCATCGCTTCCTATTCTTAACAGAATCAAATGCAAGCGACTCAATGTCGCTGCCCAGAGCAGGGCCTTTCTCTAAAAAGGACCTGCCTCTCCCTTCCACTCACCTCGCCAAGCCCTGGCTTCCCTGTACTCCTAGCCGTACGTCCCACAGTCAAAACAAGCCCAGATTTCAATTCGAAATGGGCTTACTCTTATTTCTCTAGGAAAGTCTGATTGTTTAAGATTCGGTTTAAGTGTTTCCCCTCCGGGAGTCCTTTTCCGGCCGCAGCCCCACCCAAATGCTAGCCCCTTCAGGACTGTATTCCATTACACCCTTTCCCGCATCACCTGCGCACACACCACGCTGTAATTGCTGATTTGGGGTACGCATCCCTCCCCCAGGGCTAGAGCTGAGCTAGGGTAGTCTCCACGTACACAGCTTGCCTGCTGTGGTGGACAATCACACGAATTATCCAAAGGTTATTCCTGCAGGTTAAATACGACAGCAGCCCACCTCCCTGTCCTTCGCTAACCCTGCCATTGGTTCAGCCTCTCCGCCCCCGGCCACCGCCCCCAGTCCGCCTCCGCAGGCTGCAGGAGGAGGAAGGTTCTGCGCACGCGCCACAGGGCGGGGCGCGCTCGGCCGGGGGCGGGGCAAGGGGAGAGGAGGGCGCCGAGGGGCGGAGGGGGCAGCCACGGTGCAGCGCGGCAGTTGCGTCCGGCTCGCGTGCGCGCGGCGCCTGGGGGGCGGGGCTGAGGCGGGCTTGTGGCACCTCCCCCGCCTCTGGCCCCGCCCCCGCCGGCCACCCGCGCGCCTCGCCCCGCCCCCTCGCCTTGGCCGCCCCGCCCCCTCGCCTTGGCCGCCCCGCCCCCCGGCGGCCGCGCTCCTTCTCCCGCCGCCAGCTACCCTCCCGCCCGGCTCCCGCGGCCGAGAGCGGGAGAAAGTCCTGCCGGTGGGCGGCCGCGGGGCTGCGAGCGTCCGGCATCCCGGGGCCGCTCCGGCCCGGGCGGCGAGGGGGCCCGGCGGTCCATGCATCCGCCGCCGCCCGCCGCTGCCGCGATGGATTTCAGTCAGAACAGCCTGTTCGGCTACATGGAGGACCTGCAGGAGCTCACCATCATCGAGAGGCCGGTCCGCCGGAGCCTCAAGGTGCGCCCCGGGGAGGAGGAACTGCCCGCAGGGAGCCTGGCGACTGGCCCGGGCCCCGACCCCGTCCCGTCCCCTTCTTCCCGAGGCGGCCCGGGACCCTCTCGGAGTCGGGCTGGACCCTCAGTCCTCCTCCGGTCGCCGTGTCACCCTAAACCGGCCCCTGCCGGCGCCCCTGCTTCGACACAGCTTCGGTTCTCCCAGCTCGGACCCCCCTCCCCGAGGGACTGACCCCTCGGACGCCCTGGGCTCCCCCAGTCCCCCGGCCCAGCCCGGCCCGTGCGCCTTCCCCAACTCGCCCCCAGGAACGGACCGTCCAGCGTCGTCCCCCAAGCCGCCCCTCCCGGACGGCCGTGGCCCCTCTTCCTTCCGATCTGCGGGAGCTGCCCCTCGAGGCCGCCGCCGCCTTGTCCCCTCCTGAGTGCCCCCCCCCACGGGACCCCGTCCCACTCCTCAGTCAACACAGATCCGCCCCTCCTCCCGGAGACACGCCGGATCCCACTTTCCCCTTCCTCTATCCGAGCAAGCTCGGGTGCCTCTGCCCCCTAGTCGGCCAGGCCTCCCTTCACCTCCCACCCAGCGCCCAGGCTACCGTCGTCCCGCTACGGATCTTCAAAGCCCTCTCGACCCTTCGCCCCCATCCTGAGTCACCACACGTCCTTTTTTCCCAGCCCCTCCAAGACTCCACCTGGGACCCTGATCCCCACTCCCCGCCTTGAGGGAGTCAACCTTCAGTTCGCTCCCCCACCCCGCAGAGTCATCTTCGTCCCAGCCTCCAACCCTCGCTGCCAGTAAACCTACTTTAGGGACCACCCCCTCCCCCAGCCGTCCTCTCAAAAGCTCGGTTGAGCTCTTCTCACTCCCACCTGCCGCAATATCGCGAATCTTTGATTTCCTTCCAGCCCTAGAGTTTATTTCCTTCCCTTCCCCCACTCCACATTTCGTCTTTTTCATTCTCTCTCGGTTGCAGTTTGCCTCCATCCCCCTTGTAGCATTTCCTGGGGTGGAAAATGCTGGAGAAACAGCTTTGGGGTATTAGAGATTTAAAAGTACGTATGTATTTTATATATGCATATAAAATCGAGTTCGGCAATGTTATGAAGCCACACTGTAATTTTCAAGCTAGAATAGTTTAAAAAAGAAAAAAAAACAAAAACATAAAAACTCCACCACCCCAACCCAACAATTCGAGACGGAGACCTCTGTGGTTGAGGTCGGCACCTGGAGTCCTCAGACTCTTGATTAGTTTTCAACGATAACTGCTTAATTGCGAAACTTTTTCATTAGTCTCTACTTATATGGGGTTCCCGGAGGGTCACTGGGGGGCAAGACTAATCCACGTTTGTGTGCATAATTTGTATTTTACACTTGACAGACACCAGAAGAAATAGAAAGATTGACAGTTGATGAAGACCTCAGTGATATTGAAAGGGCTGTTTATCTGCTCAGGTATTGCTCGAAGTCTTTCTGTGAATTTGTTGCTCGTTCCCTGTGGCACAGCATGGATGAACGCGTTGTGAAATGTCGTTACGGTTATGTTCAGATTTACCCAACCGCTTGAACGGAGTACTTTGGCACGCATAGCATTTAATTATGTTGTAAGCTAAGATTTTGGTATGGACTTACATGTTTGAGAATTGAAATCCAGTAAGACAACCAACTTAAAGAATATTTCTTGGAGGAGGAGGAACAGAACAGCTTAAGGACTTGAATTGGATCTCCTTCTTTTTTTATTTTCCAGCTTTGGTTGTTCTCCCATAGATCCAGTAAGTTTGGATGAGACTTAAAGAATGTCCAGTGATTAATTTTAAGTTAATAATAGAGTATGAACTTACATGCTATTTACTATATAGAAAAAACTCCACACAAATAGAGTAGCTCAATTTGTTGCTTTATATTACTTTTGCTATGTAAGCCTTGTAATTTTGTCTGAAAGATTTTAAAATTTAATTGAGCCTACTCTCATTTAAGTTTAATCTTGCAAGCTCTGCAGAATTGCTTAATGCAAGTGATTATTGCAAATATTTATAAAATTTCTCTCAACTAAAAAAACTTTAGATTTAACTTCTTAAAAGCTAATGCAGTGAACATTAATGAACTTATCTGTGAAAATACTTCCAAAGCAGAAATTTTCCCAAGGTATTTTGTGTATATTTGTTTTAAAATTTCTCTTTAACTTACAGCCACATGTTTTTCCCTTTGGCAAATTAGTTTTCCCTTTTGTTTTTTAGAACAGATTTTGAAAACTAGTGTTATTTACCTCCTGAGATATTTATCATCCTTGTTTCCTTAGCTTAGGTCAGCTTTGCCAGTTTCAAGTGCTGACAAGTTTCTTGTTCTCCTTTCTAATTTATAGGTCATGCTTCTAGTTCCATGTTATTCAGTGGAGGATCCTGTAAAAAATTAAAAATCCCTCCCCATGACTTCCAGTCTCTTAGTTATTTTTTAGCTTATTCATGGCCTCTTGGGTTTCTGTTCTTAGTTTAGTCAGAATTGTAGCATGCTTGTAATTTAGACCATTCTCATAATTCTATCACTTGAAAACGTTTCTGGGTATTAGACCTTATGTTGGTGTTATTTCCCCTCCTTTGGTGATCTTTGGTAGCATGGTGTCCTTATTTCTCCCTATTTATTTAAAAGAAAACTTTTATTTATGTATGGATTAACAGTAATGTATTTTTGATGTTTACATAGAGAATAATTCAGTGTTTAATCTTTTTTGATACTTTATTATATTTGAAGCACTCTATTCCTTAGTAATTAACATGTCCAATACAGTGAAAAGTAGTTGTAAACTTCTGCCTTTTCCCCCGAGTTCTTTTGTTTGGAGTAGGTAGACAATTGATGAACGTTTGGATAAGTTTCTTTTAACATACAGCAGTTAATGATTTGTAAAAAGTTCCCCCTGGATACTCCTGCTGAAGTCTCTTCTTTTGCATAAACTCTGGCTTACAATTAGGAAATGGAGAGTCTTGCTCTGCTTACTTGTGACAGCAGATACCTTATTCTAGATATCAGTGACAAGGCTTCTTTTTTAGGACAGTGTACTTGTTTTCTATTTTGCTTTTATTGTTTGTTAGTGAACCGGGTCATCTAAGTTGTCTGTATTTCTCAGACACAGAGCACAAGTTTCTTCCAGTTCTGGAATTTACAAAGCCTTTCAGAGACAGATGGGTCCTCTCCTTAGACGAGAATTTTAAAAGAGATCTGATATCTCCTTTAGTTTCTCGTGGCTTATCTACCTTGAAGGAGTTTTGCAAGGTGACTCAGAAGGCGAACACTAGTTTGGTTGTGTATGGGTTCTCTAGCGGAGTTCTTCTTTGTATTCTTACCATCTCACCACCTCCTAGGGGAAACTGGGATTTCACCTTTAGGCCAGCTTCTGAAGGGATAACAGCACACTGCCTGAAAGGTTCTTTCTTCCTTGGGATTCCGGGGAAGGTATGGGATTGTCTTATAGATGAGTTCCAAACTTTGCCTCTGTTACAGCCTCTTCTGCTCTCTTGTATTGAGCCTTTTATTTTAAATGTACTTTGTTCCTTTTTTTCTTTCATTGTACTTCCCAATGCTATAGAACCTCATACTGAGATCTGTTTTTTTTTTTTTTAAGATTTTATTTGCTTATTTGAGAGAGCGGGGGGGGGGGTGCGGGGGGAAGGGAGAAAGAGAGGGGGAGGAACAGAGGGAGAGGGAGAGGGACAAGAGACTCTGTGCTGAGCATGGGGCACGGAGCCTGTGGGGTTAAATCCCAGGACCCTGAGATCATGACCTCAGCCGAAATCAAGAGTCAGATGTCAACCCACTGAGCCACCCAGGTGCCCCCTGTTTTTTTTTCTTTGATTTTCAGATTGATTTTGAGTGCTTTGCCTTTTCCTTTGTATTAGATATTTAATATCCAGATTTTTTTTCCCCCTTTGAATGTCGGATTTGTCTCTTTAGTTTTCTTACTTTGTATAATAAAACTCTTTTGGAATCTTAGGTTAAATTAGACTTCAGGCAAATGTGTTTGCATCACACATGTTTTGTATCAGTGGAGTGGAGGTTCTGATAGCATTTAAAGTGAATCTAATATATAAAACATTATCTGTAGAGTACTGTCATCCAATGAAAAACGAATTACACAGTTCATTCTCTCACTCTTAAAATATGGCACATCAATTGTTAATGCAGTTTTCATGATTAAGCTTAGAACATCACAGTATTTGAAGACATGACACAGATGAATTTGTGGTTTTGCATAAATACGATGCTGATACATCCATATCTGTGGCATTTAGTGATGAAGCAAAACAGCTTTCCTAATAGTCACAGCTTGTGGCTTCATCAAAATCCTATCGCATCATCTTTTTCCTATTCTCTGTTGTCTTTGTGATTTTGGCATATATTTTAGGAATGTATTTAAAATATGTGAATAATTTTGTTAGAGAAGAGCCCTAAGTTTGTGTACTGTGCTTTCATTAGGTAAGTCTTTACTTAGATATTTCTGATTGCCTACCAGATAAATTCCAGACCCTCAAACTTGGCCTAAGGGACTCCATCTTAGCTGTGCAGTGTGATGTTCCCCCAGGCCCTCAACTTTTTTTTTTTAATGGCTTGATTGAGCTGTAGTTCATTTGCCATACACTTCACCCATTTAAAGTGTGCAGTCCAGTGGATTTTAGTGTATTCACAGAGTTGTGCAACCATCGCCACGATCAATTTTAGAACATTTTCATCATCCTCCAAAGAAACCCTGTACCTATAAGCAGTCACTCCTTACTTCTTTCTACCACATCCAGCCTTTGCGAATCACTAGTCTACTTCCTGTCTCTATGGATTTGTCTATTCTCTGGACATTTCATGTAAATGAAATTATACAGCATGTGGCCTTTTGTGACTGACTGCTTTCATTTAGCGTAATGTTTTCAAAGTTCATCCGTGTTGTAGCATGTGTCAGTGCTTTCTATTGTTGAGTAGTATTGCACTGGGTGGGTGTATCACATTTTGCTTATTCATTCATCAGTTGATGGACACTTGGGTTGTTTCCACTTAGTCCTTTACTTTTTAAAGCAGTCCTGCTGGCCTCTTCACTGTTACTCATATTCATCGTGTTCATCCTTACCTCTGCTGTTCCCTGTCCTGGAGGACCTTTCATTACCCCTGTTCAACATTTTCCATCTCCAGGATCCAGCTGTGGGCTTGCATCTTTCATAAAGCCCTTCTGAACTGCTGAAACCACATGGAGCCCAGGCTTCTCTGAGTTCCCCTATCACTTATGGATGGCCTCACTCAAGGAGTGATTCATCACTACATTGTATTCCTTAACCTGTGTGTGTGTGTGCCCGTGGGAACATTTTCTTTAATTGTAAGCTCCTGGAGGGCAAGCCATCTGTTAGGTTGTTGCTGTTTTGGTCTTTCTTGTTTTGCGCTGTGATAAAAATATATACCTCTTCATAAAGTGTATTATTTAATTTAAGATGATCAAAATGCCAGATGAATTAAGATACTTCTGATTTTTTTGTATTATAGGCAATAGAATCAGACAGATTTAGGTTATAGCCTATTCTACTGTTTATTATCTGTGTGACCAGGAACACATTATTTATGGTTGTTAAGCTCCCTTTTTCCGTCTGTAAAATGGAAATAGCAATTCCTGTTTCCCAAGGTTGTATTATGGATGGAGCCCTAACACAGAATAGGTTCCCAATTAATGTTAATTTCCTTCTGTCTCTTTCCCCTTGTCCCTACTTCCTTGTTACTTAGGTTCTCA
The DNA here is from genome assembly GCF_054177405.1 of Leptonychotes weddellii. Lineage (NCBI taxonomy): Eukaryota > Metazoa > Chordata > Mammalia > Carnivora > Phocidae > Leptonychotes > Leptonychotes weddellii. Next base: position 8,780,836 of record NC_138377.1, on the reverse strand, counting down.
AGGTACATTTCAAACTTTTAAAAGAGGATAACAATATTAATGTTGCCTTCCACTAATTTAGTAAAGTAACTGGCAAGTAAAGTATGTCAACTTAAATTTATAAAAGATACCTATTAACTTCCTGTGCTAATAGTATTTATCAGAAACCAGAATCTTCACAAATTATAATTAAGCATTTTTAAACTTGAGTGATAAGGTCAGCCTGTTTTACAGATTTATATTTTCTTACCAAGTGACCTTATTTTAAGCAATATTTGCTCTTAACATTATGCATGCGTTGTGTGGATTGGTTAGTGTTAACCTCACTTTTATGTTGATTGCTTTTATAGTCACTTTACACTGAATTTTTTTTTAAGTTATTTATTTATATTAGAGAGAGAGAGGGAACACATGAGCGTGAGCTGAGAGAGAGAGAGAGAGAGAGAGAGAGGGAACACATGAGCGTGCCTGTGCCCGGTAAGGGGCAGAGGGAGAGGGAGAGGCAGAGAATCCCAAGCAGACTCCCCGCTGAGGGCAGAGCCCAGCACAGGGCTTGATCCCAGGACCCTGAGATCGTGACCTGAGCTGAATTCAAGAGTTGGCTGGGTAACCGACTGAGCCACCCAGGTGCCCCTATGCTGTGAGTTTTAAAACACTTTGCACTTTGCCTTCCAGGGACTGTCAGGTAAAGTGCATCTTTAATTAGGAACTTTTAGCCTCTGCCCCTTCCCCCCTTTCTTTAAGAAGTAAGTGTTCCCCCTGGTGATGTCACAGAGGGAGATTTCTGCAGCCAAATCTGGAAATGAACGGAAGTGCTTTAAACTGTGGCTACTGCTAATCACTTCTGGAGACCCTTGCATTCAAGACTAGAACAGGAAGGACAGCAGTAAAATAGTGGGGAAGAACTTCAGTGATAAGCTTGGCTACCTGGCTAGGTTTCCATTGTTTTGTCTTTAAAAATACCTTTCGTATTTGCTATGCAAATGTGAAAAGCTGTGTGAAAGACTCCTTTGTATGACCTTATTTCTAAGATCTCTATATCCCCATACTTCTTTTATTTTCACTATTGTCTTGATTTCTTTTTTTGATGCCTTCTGCCTTTTAATACTGTTTTAGTAAAGCGGGTATATAAGGGATGTGTGTGAGTGTGTGTGTATGTATGTGAGAGAGAGAGAGACTGTGTGTGTGGGGGGGGGGCGCCTGAGTGTCTAGTATCTCTTTACCCAGTTTTCTTGAGTGATGTACAGAAGAACCTTTTAAATCCCTCACAGGTGGAATGGATAGTTGGTTAGTTAATCCCAAAAAATTGGTCAGCATGGGGAATCATAAGAATGATACCTACATTCAACATTTTATTTTAGTGTAAAAAAATACGTAGAGTTTGCCAGTCTTTGCTGTAGGTCCACTGCCTTTTTTTTGAGTATAGGTCTGTTGATTACAGTTCAGGATCTGCTTTCTTGCATCGATTATCCCCATTATGCACTTAAAATGTCAAGTTTACATTTCTTTAAAGCTGGGTGAGAATTTGAAGATGGCTTAGAAGTATTCAGAAAGCATGGTCCTAGAGTTTTGTGATTTTCTACTCATCTTTTGCAAGTTGTCTCGTTCTTCCTATTTCAATAGCAATTTTCTTTGGTAAGTTATCTTTATTGACTGTTTCTAAAACTTTGAATTTATTTTTCATAGAAATGACTCTCTTTTTGCGTCATATGCTTCTGCAGTATTTAATTATGTAATTGCAGTAGCCAGTGAAACTGGGATAAACTGGTCTGCAGCTGACTCTTGGTTAAAAATCCCCTAGAGCAGAAGCTTGTGAGCATTCTAGAAAGTAGCCTCTTAGCTATGAGCATTCAGCCTGCCTTTGGCAAGGAAGTGGAGAGTGCTGTTCGGTTGCAAGAGTCTTTTAACACCATGTAGAGAGAGATACTATCCTTTTTCAAAGTATGTACTATGATGACCTTTCTTCGTCTTTGGTTACCCATGATATCTCTCTCTTGTTTCTGCATTGAGTTTGGCCCATGCTCTGCTCTGTTATTCCTTTACTTCTGTATACTAAAAAAAAAAAAAAAAAAAAAAAAATCAATGAATTAGGAATCTCAGTTAAAGAGGTCCTTTCCTTTCCTTTCTTTCCATTAGAGGTGGTGGGGGGTGGGGGTGGGGGGAAGGTGGAGGAGCAGAGCAAGAGGGAGAGAATCTTAATCAGTCTTCATGCCCAGCGCGGGGCTCAATCTCACAACCCTGAGATTATGACCTGAGTCGAAATCAGGAGCCGGATGCTTAACTGACTGAGCCACTTAGGCGCCCCAAAGTGGTACTTTCATAGGCATATTTTTTTTTGTTTCTTAAAACAAGCTTTTTGAACATCTGCAGAAATGTGCACAAATGCTAAATATATAGCTTGTTGAATTTTCATGAGTGAACACACCCATGTAATCAGCACACAGATTAAGAAATAGAACACAATCTACTGTATTAGCCTAGTACCTCCCTTTTACCCTGTCCAGTTCCTCCACCGTCGTGACTTTTAGCATCATAGATTAGTTTGCCTGATTTTGAACTTTGTATAGCAGGAACCATGGAATGTACTGTTTTGTGCTTAGCTTTTACTGAACCTTTTCAAAAAGAGATTTGTCCCAATTGTTGCATGGAGAAATAGATTGTTCACTTTTATTGCTGTATAGTATTCCATTATAAGTCACAATTTAATTATTCATTTTACTGTTGATGGACATTTGGCTTGTTTCCAGTTTTTTGCTATTATGAATAGTGCTGCTAGGAACATTCATGTACAGGTCTTTTGGTGAATATGTATGCATAGGTATGCATTTCTTTTAGTTATCTTCATAGAAGTAGAATTATTGGTCATTGGTATATACATATGTCCAGCTTAAAAGATATGGCTAAACAGTTTTCCACATTGTGCCAATTTAAACTTCTATCAGCAGTGTATGAGTGGTCTAACCCTTATTTTTAAGGAAAGAAAGTGACAAACTTTCTAGTATGTAAATTTCCTAGCATATTGATAACGAACTGCCTACTAATAGCCTGAAGAGGTTTCTGTTTTCCTGTGCCTGATTTACTTACACCATTGAACATTTTTCTTTTCCTACAAGGATGTTCCCTATAAGAGGCCCCATTTAAAAAAATGCCCAAATTATCATCCTCTGTGAAGGTGATGCTTGAATGACTTGAACTAGGGAGCGCCTCCATTTTCATGGTTTAGAATAGAGGACTAGTGCTTCACATGTAAAGAGGAGTGTATAATGGGGGCGCCTGGGTGGCTCAGTCGGTTAAGCGGCTGCCTTCGGCTCAGGTCATGATCCTGGAGTCCCGGGATCGAGTCCCGCATCGGGCTCCCTGCTCGGCAGGGAGTCTGCTTCTCCCTCTGACCCTCCCCCCTCTCCTGCTCTCTCTCTCTCATTCTCTCTCAAATAAATAAATAAAATCTTTAAAAAAAAAAAAAAGAGGAGTGTATAATGGATTCTAGCTGTATATCTTACATTATTGCTCAGGCCAAATTACTTAAGTCCTTGGCAAACCTTGAATACCCTGTTTTGGAAAAGTACTAGGTCACTGACTGTAAGGGGTTTGGTGATTACTTCCACCTCCTTTTCCTTGCTTTTTGTTACGAGCTTTAACAATGGCATTGGCTTCTTTTTTCCTATTTACTGAAGCTTCAGAAGGCTCCCTCTGTGACATCAGTAGAAAGCAGAATGCTCTCATGGAATCTGTAGGAAAAGCTTAACAAAAGAGTAAACTATTTTCATCAATGTAAAAGTGACCCATATCATGTCATTGGAAAGATCTGGAGCTTACTAACATGATGCAATTATGAGAGATTTGGGCAGTTTTTATCTTGTTAAGTATAGTCAGAGATATTAATAATGGAAAGGATTTGTAATGCAACGAATAGTTACTTCAGAATAAATCTTATGGGTTTAAGTTAAACGGTACAGAATATTTATTGAGTACTTGTGTTAGGGATCACCTGGGGAACAAGTGACATTATACCAGCAGATACTTGTGTTCAAGGAAGTAAGGAAGCAAAAGCATTTTTCTTCGAGCTCAGTAGAATAGAGTTCATCCCCAGTTAACAAGTATGTTGGGTGTTGAGAAGGCAGGACATTGCGTCAGAAATACTTTATATTAAGACAAGCCCAGATTTATTCTTAGAGGCTGGGGCTCACTCATTTACTTACTGAGAGACCTTGGGTAAGTTGCTTAGCTTCTCTGAGTTCAAGCCTCCTATTCTAAAATGGCAATAATAATATCTATACTATAGGACTGTAAGATTGGAGGAGATGTATATAGAAAGCATAGTGCTTGGTGCAGAGTTGTGTTTAGGAAAGGATAGTTGTTACTGGTCTTTTTATTTTTTATTTAAATTCAATTAATTAACATATAATGTATTATTTGTTTCAGGGTTTATTGGTCTTTTTAATCACCTGTTTGCAATTCAGAACATATTTTATAGGTGTATATATAGAATGTATGGGAAAATTCCCATCCGGAAACTTCCTGTAGTTGTAAAGTTTTCTCTCCAGATGGTGCCCCTTTGCAATTAATCTTCCACTGTGACCCTAGGCAACCAGTGATCTGCTTTTTGTCACTATAGATTGGTTTTTCCTGTTTTAGAATGTAGACATATGTTTTCATATCTCTTGGATGAATGCCTAAAAATAGAATGCTGGGTTATGTGATGAATATATATGTTTTTCATTTTTTATAGTTTTATTGAGGTATAATTGATATTCAGTAAACTGCATTTAATTGTATGATTTGATGAATTTTGACATATGTATATATGAATTTTGACATACATACATATATGTATACACCCCCCCCACACACACCCATAAAGCTATCATCACAAGATAATGAACATATCCATCACTCCCAAAAGTAACTTTGTGTCCCTTTTTAATATCCTCTCTCTTTCCTCTGATCTCCCATCTAGGCAATCACTGATCTAATTTCTGTCACTATAGATTAGTTTGCAATTTCTAGAATTTTATAGGAATAAATTGGAATATCTACTATTTTGTCTGGCATCTTTTACTCAACTATTATGAGGTTCATGTATAATGCTGCATACATCAATAGTTTATTTCTGTTTGGTACTGATAATTATTCCATTTTAAGGATATAACATATTTTGCTTATTCATTTATCTGCTAATAGACATTTGGGTAATTTCCAGTTTTTGGCTACTACAGACTTAAGTGGCTATAAATATTCACGTACAAATCTTTGGTGGACACATGCTTTCTTCCTTCTCTGGTATACAACTAAGTGCAATGGCTGGGTCACGTAGTAGATGTATATTTATGTTTTTAAGAAACTGATAAACTGTTTCCAAAGTGAACTTGTAATTTTACATTTCCAGGCAGTGTATGAGAGCTTGAGTTGTTCCATATACTTGACATTTGGTATGATCAGTCTTTTTAGTTTCAAGCCATTTAATGGTGTTTCTAGTGGTCTAGTGTGATGGTGTTTCATTGTATTTGTAATTTGGATTTCTCAAATGATCAGTGGCCATTGAGCATCCTTACACGTGTTTATAAGCCAGCCATATTTCTTGTTTAGGGAAGTATCTGTTCAAAGCTTTTGCCCTTTGGTTGGATATATGTTTTACAGATATTTTCTCCCAGTCTGTGGCTTTTTAATTTTTATAAAAGCATTTTTCAGAGAGCAAAGGGTATTTGCTTTGTTGTGGTCTAATTTTGATGAGGTCTAATTTACTGATTTTTTTCCTTTATAATTAGTACTTTTTGTGTTATATTTAAGAGATTTTTGTCAACTTCTAGGTCATTAAGATTTTTTTTCCTTTGTTTTCTTTTAGCAGTTTTAAGGTGTTAGCTCTTAATTTTAGGTCTCTGATCCATTTCCAGGCAAATGTTGCATATGATGAAGGTAAGGTTTGAGGTTAATTTTTTTGCACATGGCTGCAACGTGCAATAGAAAGGACCAATTTGTGAGTGTAAAAATCAGGGGACGTGGCGTTTGTGTCTGTGATCACATTCAAGTCAAGTTCTTCAGGCACCGTTCCCCCTCTCTTCCCTCCATATAGTACAATGGGTTGAACCTGATAGAATTTAAGGTTCCATCTTGCTTCAGAAGCAGGGTATCCTCAATTCTAAGATAAAAGAGATGTTGAATCCCAGTTTATTATTTCATCCACTAGGTGGTGCTAATGGTCATCCTTGTAGGGCAGAACGTCCTTGGAGAGGTGAAGAGTTTCACAGCTTTTTTAAAAAATTGTCATTTGTAATGTAAATAGTCATAATTCAGGAAGTGCTTGTGTTTCATTAAGGATTGGATGCAATAACATTATGATTAAAGAAAAAATACCGTTCATTTTGCTGAACTAAAAAATATCAGAAAATATTTTTTCTTTAAGGCGTTCTGCACATTGTAGATTTGGTTTGAATACGTTTTGGGCAGAATGAGAGTTATATGGCTAGCATAAAAATATTTACATGTTCGTGCATGAAAAATCAGACTGAGAAGTCTGACTGGCTTAGAATTATCATATACATTTTCTTGGTAATAAGTTTATAAACTGTATTTGCTTAGAAATTCTCTTGGTAATAAAATTAAACTATATTTGCTTGAAAAATAAGTAGTCTTGAAGAGGGAATGGATTCACAAAAGTACAGCCTGGGCTTGTGGGGGAGAGGACACCCCTCCTCGCAGCTCTGATAATGGTGGGGAGGAAAGGGGATGGTTTATGCACGGGGCTGGTGTTTATCTGTACCTCACATAATTTTCCAGTTATTTGGGGGATTTTCCGAGATATCTTTCTGTTATTGGTTCTAGTTTAATTCTGTAATGGTCACAGGACATACTTTACTTCGCTTGACCTCAGTTCTTTTAAATTTGCTGAGGTTTGTTTTATGGCCCAGAACATGGTTGATTTTGGTGAATATTCCGTGTGTACTTGAAAAGCATTGTGCATTCTGTTGTTGGGTATAATGTTCTATAAATGTGAATTAGGTCATGTGGGTTGATGGTATTTTTCAGGTCTTCCATATCTCTTATTTTCTATCTACTTATTCTACCGATTACAAAGACTGGAGTATTGAAGTCTCTAACTATAAACGCAGATTTGTCTACTTTCAAATCTGTCAGTTTTAATAGTAGTTCAGGTATTTTGATTTCTGTATTTAGGTACATACACAGTTAGGATTGTTAAGTTTTCTTGGTGATTTAACTCCCTTATAGTTACATAATATTTGTTTTTATCCTTAGAAATATTCTTTGTTTTGAAGGATACTTTATTTGATATTAATATACTCACTCCAGCTTTTGTTTGGTCAGTGTTTACATAGTATATCTTTTTCTGACCTTTGCTTTTTTAAAATTTAATTTTTAAATTTTATTTATTTATTTGAGAGAGAGAGCGCCCAGAAGGAGAGGGAGAAGCAGATTCCCCGCTGAGCAGAGAGCCTGACACGGGGCACGATCCCAGGACCCTGAGATCATGACCTGAGCTGAAGGCAGATGCTTAACTGACTAGCCACCCAGGCACCCCTGACATTCTGCTTTTTTTAAAAAAGATAATTTTTGAGGGAATTATTTTAGGTTTCCAGAAAAATCACAAAAATAGTTCAGACAGTTCCCATATAACTTTCACCAGCTTTCTCTAAAGCTAATATCTTACATAACCTTGGTACTTTTGTCAAAACTAAGAAATTAACATTGGTACATGACTATTAACTGAACTATAGACTATTTGGATTTTATAGTTTTTTTCACTAATGTTCTTTTCCTCCAGGATACCACATTGCATATCTCCTTAGTCTCCTCTTGGCTGCGATGCTTTTGTAGACTTCCCTTGCCTTTCAATATCTTGATAGTTTTGAAGAGTACTGGTAAGCTATTCTGTAGAATGACTCTCAAGTTGTATTTGTCTAATGTTTTTCTCTTTATTAGATTGGGGTTACGGGCTTTTGGGAAGAATCCACAGAGGTGAAATGCCTTTCTCATCCCATCATTTCAGGGGTTTACATGCTATCAGCACGATTTATCACTGGTGCTGATAATCTTGATTACTTGGTTAAAGTAGTATCTGCCAGGTTCCTCCCCTGTAGGAGTGGTGAGAGAGGACCTCCCTTGTTTCTGATCTTAGGGGGAAGGCATTCAGTCTCTCATGATTAAATATGATGTAAGTATTCTTAATTTGCTGACAGTTTTTATTATGAATGGGTAGTGAATCTTGTAAATATTATTTATCTGAATCTATTGATATGGTGTATGGCTTTTCTAACTTAGTTTTTTTAATATGCTGAATTACATTGATCAATTTTCAAATGATGAACCAGCCTTGCATTCTTGGGATGAAATCTACTTGGTCATGATATATGAGTCTTTTTTCAATGTTTCTGGGCTCTGTTTGCTAGTATAGTTTTGAGGATTTTTGCATCTAATATGATGAAAGATATTGATCCTATAGTTTTCTTATAATATCGTTGCCTACTTTTGGTTTTAGGAGGATGCTCATGAAATGACTTGGGAAGTGGTTTCCTATTTTCTGGAAGAGGTTGTGTAGAATTGGTATTATTTCTCCCTTAAATGTTTAAAAAATTTTTTTAAGTAATCTCTACCCCCAACACGGGGCTTGAACTCATAACCCTGAGATCGAGAGTCACATGCTCCATCGGCTGAGCCAGCCAGATGCCCCATATTTCTTCCTTAAATGTTAGGTAGAATTCACCAATGAAACCATCTGGGCCTGGGATTATCTTTTTTGGAAGGGTTTTTAACTAAAAATTCAATTATTTAATAGATATAGGGCTCCGTGGGTTGTCTGTTTCTTTTTGAGTGGGTTTTGGTAGTTTTTGTCTTTCAAGTACTTAACTGTATTCTGTCTAAGCTACTGAATTTATGGGCATTGAATTAGACTATGCTAGTATTCCCTTTTAATGTTTGTGGGATCTGTACTGATGTCCCCTCTTTGATGGCCGATACTGGTAATTTGTGTTTTCTCACTTTTTTTCTTGTTTGCATTTGGGGTTTATCAATTTGTTGATCTTTTAAAAGAACCAGCTTTTGGTTTCATTTTTCTTTAATGTTTTTCGGTATTGTAATGTTTTCTGTATCATTCATTGATCATTGATTGATACATTGATTCATTGATTTTTATTCTGTATTTAATATTTCCTTCATTCTGCTTACTTTGCATTTAGTTTTCCCTTCTTTAATTTCTTAAGGTGGAATCCTAGTTTACTGATTTTAGATCTTTTATTTTAGTACATGCATTTTTTTTTTTTTTGATTTTATTTATTTATTTGACAGAGAGAGACACAGCAAGAGAGGGAACACAAGCAGGGGGAGTGGGAGAGGGAGAAGCAGGCTTCCTGCTGAGCAGGGAGCCCGGTGCGGGGCTCGATCCCAGGACCCTGGGATCATGACCTGAGCCGAAGGCAGACGCTTAACGACTGAGCCACCCAGGCACCCCAGTACATGCATTTTAATGCTATGTATTTCCCTCTAGGCATTGCTTTAACTGCATTCCACAAATTTTGATGTTTTATGTCTTGTCATTTAGTTGAAATAAAAATTCTTTCTGGGGCACCTGGGTGGCTCAGTTGGTTAAGCTTCCATGTCCAACTCTTGATTTCAGCTCAGGTCTTGATCTCAGGGTGCTGAGATCAAGTCCTGGCCTTGGGCTCTAAGCCCAGCCAGGAGTCTGCTTGAGATTCTCCCTTTCCCTTTGCTCCTCCCCCCTCATTCATGTGGGCATGTGCACACTCTCTCTTTAAATAAAGGCTTTTTTTTAAAAAAAAAAACAAACAAAAAACAACAACCAAACTTTCTTTCAAGACTTCTTTGACTCATGAGTCACTGAGAAGTGTATTGTTTAATTTCCAAATATTGAGGGATTTTCCAGGTATCTTTTTGTTTCTGATTTCTTGTTGCGTTCCATTACAGTTTGAGAATGTACTTTCCCTGATTTCTGTGACTACCTCTTCCTTCCCCATAACTGCTTTGATTTAATTTCTTACTATTCCCTTCTTTGTTTGGTGTGTACTCTACCCATCTTTGCTACTCATTAAATATACCAGGTGTACACCTACCTCGGATTTTGCACTTGTATTCCTTCTGCTTTTAGTATGTTTTCCTCAGATATCTGCATTGCTAGGTCTATTATTTCCTTCACATCTTTACTCATATGTGAGTTGCTTGTTTATCTCAGATAAATGGCACCGTCATCTACTTCATGTCACAGGTTAAAAACCTGTGAGTATTCTCAATCTTTCCTGTTCCTCATCTCTGATATTTAAGCAGATTAAATCTTTCTTTTACAAAATAGGAATGTTCACAAGGTTTCTGTAGTTTTCTGATATAGGCATTAAAAAACTCCTGCATTTCTTTATTCAAGATGGTTTTTAAATACTGGATTGGCAGAAACCTGCTGAAGGGTCAGAATTCCAGTGTTTTATCATTTCTTTTGGTACGCTAGTGAGTAAATAGATGTGGCCTCTTTTTTTCTTCTTCAGGAAAAATTTTCTTAATGTTCCAAAACAGCATATGTTTTATTAGCTCTAGTTTCTTATTTATTATACAGGAATCTACATATGTTTATATATATATATTTACATATATATGATTAGTTGACACTAATTTTGTTTTTTTTTTATTAGGCAGTGAGAGCTATAAAACTTCTGTTTTTCTTCTAATCCTTGTTGCTAAGAGACAGAGCACAGCCACTAACCAGCTGTGTGACCTTGGGAACATCATTTAGCATCTCTATTCTGTTAGTAAAGTGAGGGATATGTACTTAGTCATGCTGTTAAGACTCTTTCTTGCACTATGACTGTACACTTAATTCAGCGTTCACTGCAGTTATCAGCTTACCTTCATTTCTCTATTCTTTCAAAAATATTTACTTATTTGTAGTTTAAAAAAAGCTCAGGATAGGGGCACCTGGGTGGCTCAGTCATTTAAGCATCGGACTCTTGGTTTCGGCTCAGGTCATGATCTCAGGGTCCTCAGATGGAGCCCCCGCTTGGCACTCTGCACTGAGTCTGCTTGTCCCCTCTCCCTCTGCTGCTCCCCCCACCCCCAACTCTCTCTCTCTTTAAATCTTTAAAAAACAAAAAAGCTCAGGGCATACAAATCAACTCTGATTCTTTTGCCTCGTATTTAAAAAAAATATTAAAGTGTTCAATATTTTGCATGTTTAAGTGGGTGCTTTTCTAAATCCTTTTGTGCAGGTAGAGTTATAAATAAGAATAGAATGACTTGTTATTTCATCAAATCATTATTTTGTAGTAAAAATCATTACATATTGTGATTTAAAAAGTCCATTTACTGCTTAGTGTCTTTATGATTTCCACATAAGTAACACATGGACCTAGTCTTATGGACAACATATTAAAATAATTTAGGTAAGATATATATCATTTTTAACTCATAAATTTATTCATATGTATCCATATTTACTCATTGAATTACGTGTGGTATAATTAGCAATTATATTTCTTTAGATAGTATTTTTCTTTTAAAATAATTAGAGGACTGGTAATTCATATATTGCTAGAAGGAATGATAGGAATGTCTAAAATAATTCTTTAAGGGGCAAGAGGGATAAAATTGACTGTGTTTCTCCTTTTTTTTTTTAAGATTTTATTTATTTATTTGACAGAGAGACACAGCGAGAGAGGGAATACAAGCCAGGGGGAGTAGGAGAGGGAGAAGCAGGCTTCCCGCGGAGCAGGGAGCCCGATGCGTGGCTCGATCCCAAGACCCTGGGATCATGACCTGAGCCAAAGGCAGATGCTTAACGACTGAGCCACCCAGGCGCCCCTCTCCTTTTTTTTTTTTTTTTTAAGATTTTTATTTATTTATTTGACAGAGAGAGAGAGTGAGCACAAGTAGTGGGAGCAGCAGAGGGAGAAGGAGAAGCAGGCTTCCCGCGGAGCAGGGAGCCCGATGCGTGGCTCGATCCCAGAACCCTGGGATCATGACCTGAGCTGAAGGCAGAGGCTTAACAACTGAGCCACCCAGGTGCTCCTGACTTCGTTTCTCTTAAAGAAGAAAATATATGCATGAAATTAATTTGTTAATTAATTAAGTTTTTTATTTATTTACTAATTTATTAAAATATTTTATTTATTTGAGAGAGAGGGAGAGAGAGAGAGAGCAAGCATGACTGGGGCAGAGGGAGAAGGAGAAGCAGACTCCCTGCTGAGCGGGGGTGGGGGCGGGGAGGTGTGGGTCTCTGGGATTATGACCTGAGCCAAAGGCAGATGCTTAACCGACTGAGCCACCCAGGTGCCCCAATTAATTAAAATATTTAAAACAGATTTTATTTTTAAGTAATCTCTACACTCAAATGGGACTTGAATTTATAACCCCAGGATTAAGAGTCACATGTTTCACTGACTGAGCCAGCTGGGCCCCCCTGAAATTAACTTAATAGTTATTTTTGGAACTCATAAGAAATACTATAGGACCAATAGTTTTGTTGTTTTATTTAAATTAGATTCTTGCTTTATGGAGATACTGTCCTGACCCTGACAGTAATTACCTGGTTGACTTGAACAGCTTCTATAGTCTTTATAGATGTTGGTTTCTTCATTGTCACAATGTGAGGAGGTGAATTATGGATTTAGGGAAATTATGCCTTGGAGATGATCACTGCTTTAGGCCCTCTTCAACACACTCCGTTCTATCCTATCATTAGCATTAGAGAAAAGGAGCCATTTCAGGCAGATTTTGCATATTGATTTGGGGTTGACCGATGAGCTTTTACATTTTATGATTGATTTGTTTGTGTTACATTTCTTCTGATTTGGTACTTCATTTGCAGTAATATCAGTCAAGCAGACAGGAACCACTGTATGTTGTTTGGGACTCTCTTTCTGGGTCATATTATCCACCCCTAGATTTCAGTGATTATCTCTATGACATACTTTCCAAATTTGTGACTATAACCTTGGGTTTTTCTTGTGAACTTTGGGCCAGGTCTTCCTGCTGGGTGTCTCCACTAGGATGTCTCTACCCGAACGCCTTGCTGGCTTTTCAAACGTAGTGCGCCCCAAACTGAATTCATCACTTTTTTATCTAAACGTGCCTTCACTTGTCATTGGAGCCTGACCTTTCAAATCATCCTGGAGGGAAATCTGGGAATGATCTTGTACTCTTCCTTTTTCCCTCAGTAATTGGTTTTATATCAAGTCCTATTGATTTAATTTCTGCAAGAAGCCATTTCTTCTTTTTCACTCTAATTCAGATACACAGAATGAGAGTGCTTTGTTTTTATTGTTTTCTTTCTACTTTCAGAGCACAGTGACTGGCAAATCATAAGTGTTCAGTACACCATTATAAAATGATTGCATGAATCCCATCTGGCGTGGAACCTTTGAACACATTGTTCCTTCGACTCTCTCTTTTCACCTATTCCTACTCATTTTCAGGTCTCAACTCTTCAAGGAAGCCCTCCCTTGGCCTCTAAATTAAGTGATGTTCTCAAATGTCCTGTTCCTTGATAGGTCTTTGCACACTTGAGATGATTTCATTGATTGTCATTTAATACTTGTCTTCTCTGACTGTGAAGCTCTAATAAGGCAAGGGCTATATCTGCTCTACCCTCATATCCCGGCCAGGGCTTAGTTCACTGCCCAGTCTATAATAAGCACTTACTCAGTCCTTGCTGTCCGACAAGGTCTGTGGCTAGGCATAAAGCATCATTAGATTATGTTGGAGAATCCAGAACCAGTGCCTGGCACCAGCAGGTCCTGATTAAGTACTTCCTGACTAATTGAACATATCAGTCCTCCTGTGTTCTATAGGTTAAGCAATCAGGTCTCTTCCCCTTCCTGTGAGAGCAATTTATCATCTTTTCTTCCTGTAGATACCAGGGATTTGGCCTGCTTTTATCTCTTTTTTTTTTTTTACTCTTCTGTTTTCCCTCCTGGGTTCCTCTCTTACTGGGTTGGCAGCTCCGTAAACTGAATCTTTCTTAGCTATCCTTTCTCCCCCGCTATGTCCTGATATGTCTATATAGTCTTTAAAAGTAGTTTTAAAAAGATTTTTACTACTGTGTTAATGGAGAAGTGGAAAGATTGATTACAAAATTAATCAGAGAGACTACAGTGTTCTCCGAAATCTTCCAAGTTTGTATAGTTATTCCTGAACTTATATTTTGCATACCTTTCAACATTTCTGCTGTAGCTTATTTACGTAGGGCAGACCTTGGTAATCTTCCTTTTACTCTTTGCAAAATACTGTGGAGCAGTGATTTTCTTTTTTTTTTTACTATGACATACAAGAATTTTAAATTGTGACCTGGCATGGACACACAAGTTTGCCTGTGTGTGTATTTATGTGTGTGTGTGTGTGTGTGTGTGTGTATACATGCATATATATAGTATATATATGTATATATACATATATTGTGTATATGTATGTAGATATATATAACAAACTAAATTTTAATAATAATTATCCTTCTATGTATAATCAAATAAAAACATATCAAAGTTAGCATCACATAGTCTTGACATAGTTAATAATTGCCCCATAATAATTTCATTCCACACCAGGACAAGTGAGGATAATAATGCTCATCTTGTAAGCTGCTGTGAGATTTGCTGTGGGGTATGAGGGAGAAAGGGAAGGTGAAAGTAATTCCAAGATACATACCTGGAGAGCCAGAGGTAGACCCTTGTTGGTAGACCGAAGGGGAAAGGAACTCACTAGTTGATATATGAAGTTGGAGAGCCACTCAAAAGGAAATGCTGTCTGTATAACTGAATTCAATCAAGAGAGGAGTTTGTTCGTTCGTCACAATGAACACATACCTTCTGCCTACTATGCTGATGTGGCACTGTGATAGTAAAAGATACAGAGTGGAAATTGTCAGCTAAAGAATTTATTGTAACATGAATATTACTAAATAAATCGTGTGCACATTTTTCTCTTGCAGCATTATCAACTTAGAGACATTTCTAGGCTGACAGTTTAGCCACTTCTTAGATGTGACGTTATCCTAGGTATCGTGGCCCTAGGTTAGGTATGGGCTTAGAAGTCATAGTTGGAATTCTGGCTGGCTCTAGTCTTTAGTAGTTGGGTTGGCTTTGAGTAATTTGCATTTTATTTTTCTGGGCCTCAGTTTCCTCAATTGTAAAGTAAGGATAGAAATATATTGCTCATATATTGTGAAGATTAATGTGATTATGTGAAGTGTCTTGCCTGGCACATTGTAGATCCTTAAATGTTAATTTTTCTTTTACCCTTCCTTGGTGCTATTCAAAAATATAATATATTTCTCTATGATTCTAAGCATAATGACTAAGCAGAGTTGAATGTTTCCCTAACTATGTAAAGGTGGTACTCGGAAGATTTAACATTATTCTGGATTCGATTTTATAGTACTAACATAGGAGAATATGCCACATTTGAAAGATGACTGCTATTGTGGACTGGTATTCTGCATCTTCTGCTTTAGATTCCTGAGTCATCTTTGTCTTAAAAGGTTTTGTTTTTCTTGGAAGTTTAATTCTCTGAGCTAATCATTTAATTTATTTTGCTCCATTCATTAAAACAAACTGTTTAATAATTTACTTTGAGTAAAGAAATAATTAAATGTCAACTACGTGAAGTTTACTTTCATTGCAAACTCAAAACAAGGCCTGTACGGCATCTGCTTCATTGTTCTGCATTCAAACACGGCGTCAGCAGCTTCTGTGTTATATTTTTGAGTTTGAAATGAGAGCTGCTAGGATTAGGACCACAGACTGTGTATACACAAATCATTTGAGATCCTACATGTAGTTTAACAGTAGCAAAGCTAGAGTTCTCAGATTAATTTCTCTGGTAGTGACTGACCATGTTATGTCATCATTTTTGGATGGTATCTGTTCCTTCCCCTCTCCCTTTCCCCAGTGGTTTAAAATTAAATAAACAGTGAGATTGGCCAGCTAGGGAAAGAGATGGGACTTTTTGCTATACAGTCAGAATTCTTAGTGTGTGCATCTGTCTTCCTCATTAGAGTTTGAGCTCTTTGAAGGTTGAAGCAAGGTACAAGGATAGAGAAAGGCAGTCTTGTCAGTCTCCAGATCTGTTCTAACATGCAGCTCTAGCCTTCTTTGTGGGAAGGGCATGGGTTTCATAAACTAGCACAGATAGCCCCATGTTTGAAGACCCAAGATAATGTTTCTGAAAGTGCTTTGGGCAATACGATATACTAAGAATTTCTGGTCCTTTTCTTGATTTACCACAAATTGATTATCATTTTGTTTCCCCCCAGCATCACTGAGGACCAGCTCTTTTTGAAATCATGTTTTTAAAAGCATTACACAGCATAGTTATACAGTTTGCTCTCATAATTCTCCATAGCTTAGGAGCAGGAGTGGGATGGAAAGCACAATTGGATGGGTTTGGTATTGGCTGGGCGCAAAGATTGGAAGAGAGGCAGTGTCGTGCCTGGGTTTTGGGGTTATACAGTCTGGGTAACTCTGAGCATTAATCTTTCTAAGCCCTAGTTAACCTTATCTATAAAATGGAGCTAATAAAAGTATCTACTCTACTTCATAAGATTGTGAGCATTAAATAATATGACTACAAGTAAGGTGCTCATTTTAGCATAATGCCTGGCATGCAGTGTATTAGATATTATTTTTGTTGTTGTTGTTGTTGTCAAGGAGGAGGAGAACTGAAGAAGGAGGTGACTGGTGAGAGTGTGGTTGGAGGAACAGCCAGGCAGGTTCAGGCTGGTGAGAAAGAAAGAGGCACTAGGAGGAATATTAGAAACTGGAGAATAAGAAGGAATTGACAGGTTAGAAATGGGAGGAGGGTAAAAAAAATGGATTTAATGATAGAGAAATAGAAATATAAGAGTTTATGGCCAGTGAGTGAGATCCCAGAGTTTGAGATTCTAGAGATAAGCATTTCCAGGTAAGGGTAAAATCCAGCATGTGACAGTGGTTGCTGATGTGGAGGCAAATTCAGTTTAAATCAACAAATATTTATGGAGCTTTTCTTACATGCGATAGATTGTGCTAAGCATTGGGGAATGTAAAATTTGGGCAAAACATCATTGGAGTAGAGGGGTCAAGAGCTAGCTGTTTGCTGGTTATCTGAATGCTGAGGTTACCCATGACAGTGGCAGGAGCTTGGGCGACAAGGAAGACCGAACCTTTATTACAGTGAGAAATGCTTGAGTGGATTGACTTGTTTTTCATTGGTTGATGATATTATTATAAATGGGTCTTTAAAATAGGTGCCTCTCCCAATGGGAATAAAATAATTAGTAACATTAATTTAGAATTTAGAAGATAGCTGTCCTAAATTCATTTATTTATCTTGTCTTTTTTTTTCCTTCCTCTTTCCTTTTTAGCCACTAGTATACATATTAGATGATTAACCCAGTTCTTTTTAGTTTTAGAGGAATGGTTTGCTGAGTGGGCTTGTGTCCTTTTTCTTTCTCAGTGAGTATCCTAGAAAGGGAACATGTCCCAAAGAATAGCACAACTGGGGCACAAAGGGACAATGCATTTTGTAGCCAGGATGATGGTCCCTTGTGCCTTTCAGTTGAAAGTTGTAGGTTTTGAACTCTAGGAAGCTTACTTTGTATATAAAAAAAAAGTATAATGACATTGAGTCAACATTTATTTTAAAATTACATTCACTATATCAAATAGCAATAAAGTGAATTTTATACTGTTGATTTCAACCTATGCTGACCGTTTTTGGGTTCATTACAATCAGTGATGATTGCGTAGATCCACACGTATTTGGTTTATTTACCAAACAGGAGATAGCAGCAGGGCCCACAGCACTCAGGAAATTTCCAGGCATGCAAGCGCAGTATCTCACTTTAACGTCTGGCCACGTCTACTCTTGTCATTGTCTCTTTTGTCAGATGCACAATCCCTTCCCACGCTCCTCTTCCTGCTTTTCTGTAATGAGCGTTTGAGCAGACTACGTGTTATTCCACCTCTGCTAACTGTTCTTTGCCACATCACTTTGAACATTGTTATTGTGAAGAGGAACCCTGTTGCCAGGACTAACAGCAGGAGCGAACAAATGCATTCAACATCAGATGGACCTTCTGCTTCATTTGGGCAAACTGCTACTGTGCACTTGGCTCATTTCACTCATGTAGTCCTAAAAATGTGAAGAATTTTGCAGTCTCCTCTTTTTTTTTTTTTTCTTTTAAATTCTTTATCATGGTAGCTCTCATGGTATTGTCTCCAGACCCGCAGCATTAGGGTCACGTGGGAACTTGTTAGAAATCAGGTTCTCAGGCCTCACCAAGATCTCCCGAACCTGAATCTCTCAAAGTAGGGCCCAGTTTTAACAGGTGCTCCCGGGTGATTCTGGTACATGGTAACGTTTGCGAACCACTGCTTTAGCATATTGTGGTTACCAACCTGTAAAGGTTGGTACACTTCCTTGAAGTCTTTGACTTAATATATTTCTGCTAAGCTCAGTGTGTAAGTTGAAAATATGAAATTGCCATTATTGTAGGTCAACAGTTACCTAATATTGGCAAAGTCATATGGTTCAGCTAATAGCTACTTTGTGTAAACCATTGTGTAAACCAACCAAAATGAGTTGTTGATATTCTTAGCTCTGGACAGCAGTCCTGTGCATTGTAGGAGGTTTAGCAGCATCCCTGGATTCTACCACTGGATTACAGTAGCATCTGAAGTTGTGATGATCAAAAATTTCTCCAGACTTTGTCATATGTGTCCTGGTGCTTGGTGGGTAGGAGATCACTCCCACTGAGAATGATTAGCTAACCCAGTTGCTTTCCCTTCTAAGCAATAATACTCAACACATTACCCATAAAATACACATTTTTCTCCCTGAGTGGGAGAAGGGCCGGACATAAATTAACTCTAGAAATTAAATTTAGGGGTGCCTGGGTGGCTCAGTCGTTAAGCGTCTGCCTTTGGTTCAGGTCATGATCCCAGGGTCCTGGGATTGAGCCCCGCATCGGGCTCCCTGCTCCGCGGGAAGCCTGCTTCTCCCTCTCCCACTCCCTCTGCTTGTGTTCTCTCTCTTGTTGTGTCTCTCTGTCAAATAAATAAATAAAATCTTAAAATAAAAAGAAATTAAATTTAGATTTTGTGTTTGATAGAGATTATGGTGATTATAATTTAAGTTCACTTTCTTTGTATGTTTCTTCATGTCCTGTTTATGGTAAGCAATATTACCTGTAAACTATTATTTGGTTTTCTAATATCTTACTGCTGTCAAAATCTAATGGCAATCTGATTTTGTTTCTCAGTAATTTGCTGATTTTGCCAAAGGATTGTTTTTTTCTGTAAAGTCAAGTATATCTCAGTGTTGGTTATGCTAGATTGGTTTTCTCAGGTATATGGTGTGCTCTTTTAAATCTTTTTTTTTTTTTTAATTTAAAGGAAGGTTTCATTTTATAACTTTTTCTTTTTTTAAACACTTCCCTTGCTTTGGATTTTTTTCTTTGAGGACTCCTATTAAAAGTAGGAGCTGGTCTTTTTTGCCTAGCTTTTATATCACTTTCTCTCAAATGTTTTTTACTTTCTCCCAAATCTTTTAAATCTTTTTTATTTAAAAATTATCTTTCTTTTTCTTTTTTTTTTTGATTCACCTTTTATTTTTCTTAAGGCATTATCTATTGCATTCATTCACCCTTGTGTTCTTTCTAGTTTTTAGTTTTTTGAAATATTTTCTTCATTTCTTTCCTGAATTCTATCACCTTATTTCTGAGTTTTCATAATTATCATTGATGGGGTTTTTTCCGATATCTTATTCTTTCTTTTCTTTTCTTTTCTTTCTTTCTTTCTTTCTTTCTTTCTTTCTTTCTTTCTTTCTTTCTTTCTTCCTTTCTTTCTTTCTTTCTTCCTTTCTTTCTCTCTCTCTCTTTTGCTTGTGGAGAAATAGTAATTATAGTTAGCTGTTTTGTGGGCATGGCTGTCTTTCACTGTCTTTAGGGCTATTAGTCCACTCTTTATTCTCTTTTTCTTTTGGTAGCTATATATGGAATTACATCATGATCCTTCTGTGTTTCTCCTTTTTACGTGAAACTAGTTTCATAAACCCTAGGAGGCAGTGTGGTTCATGGTAGCTTTTCTAATTTCAGGATTCTAGAGCTCCCTCTTATTTTTTTACCTCATGTTTAAAATAGGATGCTTTACGGGGCGCCTGGGTGGCTCAGTCGTTAAGCGTCTGCCTTCGGCTCAGGTCCTGATCCCAGGGTCCTGGGATCAAGCCCCGCATCAGGCTCCCTGCTCCATGGGAAGCCTGCTTCTCCTTCTCCCACTCCCCCTGCTTGTGTTCCCTCTCTCACTGTGTCTCTCTCTGTCAAATAAATAAATAAAATCTTTAAAGAAAAAAAAATAGGATGCTTTACTTTCTGAGGTTTCTGGGCTCTATTTCCCTACATTTATTTGGACCTTGTCTTCCCTTTGTGGTCTTTTGTCCTATCCTCTTCAGTTCAGAGTCTATTTCCTAGAATTTTTCTTCAGTGTTCTTTGTTCTACATGTTTTGAAAATTCATAGGGATAAGACTAGTTTAGCTCCTTGAGATATTATTATGGACACATTGAACTCATCGGGTATTGGAGTGTACAAAATCATTTATAGTTTTAGCTGCTGTCCATACATGCAGGATCTTGGGTTTATGTGGGAAATTGGTTATGTTGTCATTGTAGTGCATGAGTTTTTTATTTTACTCTTGCTCTGTTTTTATGGGGAATTCAGGAAATTTCAAAAACTACGTGTCTACTGTTGCTGCCTTCCTAGGTACCCTTCTGTCAGTCTTTTTGTATTTACATACTTTATTTTGTACATATTTATTGAGGTGTTATTGGCATACAAAGAACCTGCACATATTTAAAATGCAGTCTCATGAGTTTGATATATGTATATGGCCATGAAATCCTCACCATGATGAAGATAATAAACCTATCAGTCACCGCTGAAACTTCTCATGCCCCTTCGCAATCCTAACTTCATTTTTTTTTCTCATTCTCTAGGCAACAGCTGATCTGCTTTCTGTCACTGTAGTTTAATGTGCATTCCCTGTAATTTTAGATGAATGGAATCATACAGTAGTATGGCTTCTTTCATTCAGCATAATTACTTTGAAATTCACCCATGTTGTTGTGTGTATCAATAGTTCATTCCTTTTTATTGTTAACAGTATTCTGCTTTGTATAAATATATCAGAATCTGGTTATCTGCCCACCTGTTAGTGAACATTTGGGTTGTTTCAGTTTTTGTTTATTACAAAGCTCTGATAAGTATTTGTGTTCAGGTGTTTCTGTAAACATGTGCTTTTGTTTCTCTTGAGTAAATAAGAGTGGAATGTCTAGGTTGTTTGGTAGGTGTATGTGTAAGTTTTTAAGCGATTGTCAAACTTTTTCAAGTATTACACCGTTGTCCATTTCCATCAGTAGTATGTGAGAGTACTTTCTCATCCTTGCCAACATTTGGTATGTTCAGTCTTTATAAATTTAGTCATTCTAGTAGATGTGTAGTATCTTATTGTGGTTGTAATTTGAATTTACCTAATGATTAATTTTGTTGAGCATCTTTTTCATGTGTTTGTTTGCCATTTGAATATATTCTTTGGTGAAGTTTTGAAATCTTTTGTCCATTTCTTTTTGGATGTTCTTATCATTTAGTTTGAGTGCTTTGTATATTCTAGATACAAGTTGTATGTTGAATATATATCTTGCGAATATTTCATGCCAGTCTGTGGCTTGCCTTTTTGTTTTTGTAGCAGTGCCTTTGGAAAGTAAATTTTTTAAATTTTTAAAAATTTTTTAAAAATTAAAAAAAAATGTTTAACTCTAGTTAACATGTAATATAATATTGGTTGCAGGAGCAGAATGTAGTGATTCATCACTTAACATATAACACCCAGTGCTCATCACAACAAGTGCCCTCCTTAATACCCAGCAAATGTTTTTAATTTTGATGAAGTTCTTTTTGTTATATTTTTTCTTTTATAATTTATGTCTTTTTTGTCCTATTTAAGGAATATTTGTCAAACCCAAGGTCACTAAGATTTTCTGCTAAGTTTTCCTCTGGAAGTTTTATAGTATTGGCTCGTACATTCAAGCCTGTAATCTACTTTGAGTTAATTTTTTGTATGTGGCTTCAGGTTGGGGAAGGATTCATTATGTTTTGCATATGGCTGTCCATTTGTTTCAGCCCCATTTGTTGCCAAGATGATCGTTTCCTCATTGAATTATCTTGTCACCTGTGTCAAAAATCAACCATGTATTTATGTTTGAGTCTGTTTCCTGGACACTTGATTCTTTTTCTTTGATCTACAGAACTATCTTTATGCTGGTGCCACACTTTTTTATTGTAGCTTTATAATAAGTTGTGAAATAAGGTAATATTTGCTCTACTATAACCTTGTTTGTATTCAAGTTTGTTTTGGCTATTCGAGATCTTTTGCATTTCCATGTAAGTTTTTTTTTTTTTAAAGTAAAGGTCTCTTTATTTTTTATTTATTTATTTTTAAAATTTTATTTATTTATTAGAGAGAGAGAGCATGAGAGGGGGGAGGGTCAGAGGGAGAAGCAGGCTCCCCACCGAGCCAGGAGCCCGATGTGGGACTTGATCCTAGGACCCTGGGATCATGACCTGAGCCGAAGGCAGTCACTTAACCGACTGAGCCACCCAGGCGCCCTTCCATGTAAGTTTTATTTTTGCTGTAGACAATAATGTCTGTGGCTAAAGCCAATTTGACTCTTTCCTTTGCAATCCATAAGCCTTTAATTTCTTTTTATTGCTTATTTTCCTGGCACAAACCAAGCCTCCAACACAATGTTGAATAGAAGTGGTAATAGTGAGCATCTTTGTCTTGTTCTTGATTAGGGAGAAAGCATTCATTCATTTACCATTAAATATGAAGAAAGCTGTACGTTTTTCATAGATGCCCTTTATCTGAAGGGCATCCTTTATCTAGGAATTTTTGGTTTGTTGGTAGTTTTACATCATGAATGAATGCTAGATTTGTCAGATTTCTGCATCTATTGAGATGCTCATATGTGTTTTTAAAGAATTCTCTCATATTGATTGATTTTTTTTTTTAATTAAACTTTTCCTTTTGAGATAATTCTAGATTTACATACAGGAGTAAGAAATAATACAGAGATACCCATATACACCCTTTACCTAGTTTCCTCCTATAGTAACATCTTGAAAAACTATAGTACAACACAGCCAGGATATTGATACTGATATGATCAAGATAGGTAAGATTTCTATCACTGTCTAGTTACGTTCATTTCCCTCCCTACACCCATCTTTAACAAATCCTGAAAACCACTAATCTGGTTCTCCATTTGTATAATTTTTGTCTTTTCAAGAATTCTAGTTCCTTTGCCTTTCCATATAAATTTTAGAAAAATATTGTCTGTGTCTCCCGAAAATCTTGTTTAGATTTTTGGTATGAATTGTGTTAAACCTCTCTATTTTTGTATTTCATTTTTCAAGTGGTATTGTATTTGTAATTTCAGTGTTCATGTATTGAATTTGGTCAAATGTTTTTTTCTGCATTGATTGATATGATCATGGATATTTTTATTCTTTAACCTGTTAGTATGATGGATTACACTGATTGTGAAAAATGAACCAACGTTGCATCCCTGGAGTAAACCCCATTTGGTCATGGTATATAACTTTTCTTTTTACATGTCACTGTATTTGACTTGTTAATATTTTGTTAAGAATTTTTGCATCTGAAAAAAAAAAAGAATTTTTACATCTGTATTTATGAAGCATATTGTTCTCAAGTTTTTCTTTTTGGTCTTTGCCTGGTTTTATATTTCTGTAATATTAGCTTCATAAAGTAATTTAGGAAATGTTCTCCCTTCTTTTGTTTTCTGAAACAGATTGTGTAGAATGGTGTTACTTCTTCCTTAAATGTTTGGTAGAATTATCCAGTGAAATTGTCTGGACTTGGAAGATTTCTTTAAGGAGTTTTGACAAGAATTCAGTGTCTTTAATGGTTGTAGGACTATTCAAATGATCTGTTTGAATTGGGTTAGTTATGATGGTTTGTGGGTTTTTTTTTTTAGGAAATGGTCTATTTAGTTTAAGTTCTCAAATTTATATATGTCAAATTATTTGTAGTATTCTCTTATTATCCTTTTGGTGTCTATAGGGTGTAGTGATATGCTGTTTCAATCCTGATGTTGATAATTTGTGTCTTCTTTCATTTTTAATTTGCCAGTTTTACTAGAAGGTAGTCCATTTCATTGATCCTTTATTTATTTATTTATTTTTTTTTGGGAGAGAGAGAGAGAGAGAATGAATGGGGGTGGAGGGGGAGAGGGAGAGAGAATCTTAAGCCCGGCATGGAGCCTGATGCAGGGCTCAATCTCATGTACTTGATCTTAGCCAAAAGGCCAAGAAGTGATAGGGCTGGATCTCATAACCCTGAGATCATGACCTGAGCCAAAATCAAGATAACTGAATGAGCCACCCAGGTGCCCTAATTTTATTGATCCTTTAAAAGAATGAGGTTTTTTAAAAAAATTATTTTCTATATCATTTTCTGTATTTATGTCATTACTTTCTTCTGTTTACTATTTCCTTCTGTTTTTATCGTGATTCCTTTCTTCTTCTAGGTTCTCATAGTAGAAAGATTATTATTTTAGATTTTTCCTCCTTTCTAATGTATGCATTTATTTAGTGTTATAAGTTTCCCTCTCTGCACTGCTTTCGCTGTGTCCCACAAATTTTGATATGTTGTACTTTCATTTTCATTCAGGTGGATGTATTTTTATATTTTCCTGGGACTCCTCCTTTGACCCATGCATCATGTAGAAGTGTGTTAGTCCCCAAGAATTTTTGAATTTTAAATGATCTGTTATGATTTCTAGTTTGATTCCATTGTGATCAGAGAAAACAATGTATGGTTTCAATTTTTTTACGATTTTATTTTATTTGAGAGAGAGAGAGACAGAGAGCATGAACAGGGGGAGGAGCAAAGGGAGAGGGAGAAGCGGACTCCCCTCTGAGCAGGGAGCCCGTCACCTCTACCGGGCTGGATCCCAGGACCCCGAGATCATGACCTGAGCCGAAGGCAGACACTTAGCCAGCTGAGCCACCCAAGTGCCCCTGATTTCAAGCTTTAAATATTTGTTGAGGGTTGTGTTATGGCTCAGGATGTGGTCTTTTTAGACATACATCCTTTGGGCACTTGAATGTGTAATCTGTTGTTGGACAGAGTGTACTATAAATATCAGTTAGATCTTGTTGGCTGATGCTGTTGTTGAGTTCTCCTATGTCCTTGATAATTTTCTGTCTCCTTGTTCCATCTGTTGTTGAAAGAGGGGTGTGGAAATGTCCATGTACGTGTGTAATGTGTCTATTTCTCTTTTCAGTTGTGTAGGCTTTTGTTTCACATACTTGGCAATTCTATTTGGTGTACACACGTTTAGGATTGCTATGTCTTCCTGGAGGATGGTCTCTATTATCATGATATAATGTTAATGTTTCTGGTGATTTTTTCCTCGAGGTTTACTTTATCTGGTACTAATCTAGCCACTCCTGCTTTCTTCTGATCCCTGTTTCTGTCCTTTATTTTCAGCCTGCTGCTGTTACTCTATTTGAGATTAGTTCCTTGTAGGCTCCATTTAGTTGAGTCATGTTTTTAAATCCATTGTGCCATTTCCTGTCCTTTAATTGATGAATTTAGACTATTTATGTTTTATGTAATTATTGATATTTTGGGCTTAAATCTGCCATTTATTTTTTGTTTTCTGTTTTTTTTTTTTTTTTTTAAGATTTTATTTATTTATTTGACAGAGACACAATGAGAGAGGGAACACAAGCAGGGGGAGTGGGAGAGGAAGAAGCAGGCTTCCCACTGAGCAGGAAGCCCAATGCAGGGTTCGATTCCAGGCCCCTGGGATCATGACCTGAGTGGAAGGCAGACGCTTAATGACTGAGCTACCCAGGCGCCCCTGTTTTCTGTTTGTTTTTATGTTTCCTCAGTGCAATGTTTGGTCTTCACATCTATTAGATTTTTTTTTTTTTAAGATCTTTATTTACTTATTTGTCAGAGAGAGCACAAGCAGGAGTGGCAGGCAGAGGGAGAAGCAGACTCCCTGCTGAGTAGGGAGCCCAACATGGGACTGGATTCCAGGAGCCTGGGATCATGACCTGAGCCGAAGGCAGCCGCTTAACTGACTGAGCCACCCAGGCATCCCACATCTATTAGATGCCTGATACCATATTGTTTTTTGCCTAATTGCAAAATTAGTGAATAAAATTCACCAGTGTTCTGTTCAATATTAAATATTCCTGGCATCAGGTCATCTAATGAGTTATCCATTCATCCATCCTTCCAGGAGACACTGAACCTCTGCTTTGGGCCAGGAATTGTCTTATGAAACATTACTTTCTCAGGTATTTCTCCTCTCTCCCAGTTCTTTAGTGGTGTGTTTCTTGTGGCTGCCATGGGAAATTACCACTACCTGGATGGCCGAAAACAACAAAAATTTATTCTCTCACTGTTTTGGAATTTATTCTTTTACTGGTTCTGAAATCAGTATCACCAAGTGGAAATGAAGGTGTCAGCAGGACTCTAGGGGAATCTGTTCTTTGCCTCTTCCAGCTTCTGGTGGCGGTTGGCATTCCCTGGCTAGTGGCAGCATTGTTCCCATCTCTGCTCTGTGATCAGATTCCCTTCTTCTGTTTGGTTTGTCTTTTCTGAGTGTTTCTTTTAAAGACACTTGTTATTGGACTTATAGCCTACTTGGATAATCCAGGATGATTTCTTGGTCTCAAGATCCTTTGTCAAATTAAGATAACATTCCCAGGTTCCAGGATTAGGATGCAGACATATCTTATGGAGGGCCACCATTTGACCCACGAGAAGTACAGTTGATCCTTAAACAACATGGGTTTGAACTGCACAGGTCGGCTTATATGCATATTTTTTCAGTAAATACATTACAGTACTGTACATGTATTTTTCTCTTATGAATTTATTCATAACATTTTATTTTCTCTAGCTTACTTTATTTGTAAGATTACAGTATATGATATATATACAAAATATGTATCAGTCAACTATTTATGTTATCAGTTAGGCTTCCGATCAACAGTAGTTAGGTTCTGGGGGAGTTGAAAGTTACATGCAGATTTTTGACTGTGTGGGGGGATGGCACCCCTAACCCCATGTTGTTCAAGGGTCACCTATAGTATATGCAACTCTAATTTCCCTTTTTTGATTTTCTTCCCATCTTGGCATGGGTCCCTTCTTTCACTCTCTTCTCATTTCTATTTTGGAAGGAAAGCACGTTGTCTTTTCGAGTATTCACTTTGAGAGCGTCAAGGATGTGAAATGATTGTACTGACCTGTATTTCACTGCCATATTGCAACAGGGGAAAAGCCTTTCTTCACAACGGGGCAACTCCATTTAGAATCAGGATATGATTCTTGTTAACAGAACTTATTAAACTCTGAAGCCAATAAATGTAATACCTTAAGAAATTCTTTAAAAAACCATGTTAAGGTCTTATGTACAGATAATCACAAAAGTTCTATTTGAAGTGCTAAGTAAAAATAATTTTAATTAAAATAAATATTATGGTGTCGGCAATTAACATTTAAATTGTTATCAGTTAAGAAAAAGTAGAATTTCCATCTGAGGTGGTGCCACATTGACTAGCATCTTTTTAATAATATGTTTCAAGTATGTGCACATGTCGCTTAGCTAATGCTTTCAAACAAAGACTTTTCTGTATGGAAGTAGTTTTTCAGAAGAATCTGAACACATTTTCCAAGGCGGTTAGGCCCCTAGAGTGTCACTGAGATTATTTTGGGAAAGCTTTACTGACCTAATGAATGTTATATCAAAAAGGTACCATGTAAATATACCTGAGTATATCTTTAAGAAATTTCTGGCAACTTTTAGAGTCCAGCTAGTGCAACAGTGGTTTCATTGTACCAGAAGAAAGTTGTATGGGTCTGTGGTAAGTCGATTTTGTTGCTGTCCCTGCTGTTGTTATGGTTATTAATATTTTACCATAGTGAAATTTTGCAACATCTATATATATTTTTATAAAGTACAGTAAACTGGCAGGTCATAGGAAAAAATGAGGTAGAGTTTTATAGGAAGTACTTAAAAATTGCCTCAAGACTTTTAGACTTAAGACATGTATGTAGAGAATCTTGTTTTAGCGGAAGCATGATTCATATCTTTGTGCATTTGTTAGAAGATTTCCTTAATGGAATTTCAGGTCTGGTTTTATTTTTATATCTAAGTGATGTGTTTAAAGTTTAAAACTTTGTCAGATGTCTGTGAGCATTTATCATTAAAATTCCCTGCTTTTTATAGTTGTAAACTAGGCACTCGGCTTGTAATTACAAATTTTAAATTTGTCTTTTCTTTGTAAGTGCTGGCCAAGATATCCAAGGAACAAGTGTGATTGCAAATCTTCCATTTTTGATGCGACAGAATCCTGCTGAGACACTTCGGAGAGTCTTGCCGAAAGTTAGAGTAAGTTGGTGTGAAATAAGATTTGAATTTACCATTTTTCCAGTAGCACATTGTCATTATCAGGAGGAGATGTCAGAATTTTGGATGGGTGATCTTTTGTACCTAATTGTGGAGTGGAGGAAGTATTATAATACACATTTTGAGTTATAATGAAAATATTTAGGAAAATTGGCTGAAAATGGGAAAAATCCAGATGTTAAGTTGTAAATGTTTCTTTAGTCATTTTCTCAGTAGAGACATTTTGTTTTTAAAAAAGATTTGTTTGTTTTAGAGAGTGTGCATGCACAGGGGGAGGGAGGAGGGGCAGAGGGAGAGGGAGAGAGAGTCTCAAGCAGACTCCTTGCCAAGTGTGGAGTCTGACGGGGGGCTCCATGAGATGACCTTGAGATCACGACCTGAGCCTAAACCAAGAGTTGGACACTTCATCGACTCACCACCCAGGTGCCCCAAGACATTTTATTTAATAAAGGTAGCTTTTCAGTAGCTCAAAAAAAAAAATCATCTTCCTTAGTCTTATGAAATCATAGCTATCTTATTTGGTATTCTGTTGATGTAAATTTATTTTAATAGTATTTCTGCAACACCAATAATTAAATTTAATTAATATTCCTAATAGTCACCCTCTAGTGACTTCTAAAGAATCACCAAATAAAGATTGAATTGCCATCACAGTTTTAGTTTTATATTTATTTATTGATTCCTAAATTCCTTTGGAATTAGTTTTCCTGCTTTAAACAAAAATCTTTGATTTATTAGAACATTCTTTTCTCTGGTATTTAATATTTATTGATTATTAATATATAATATTAAATATTTGATACATAGCATTTGTTATTTATCTGTGGCTGTGTGCAGAGTGTTGTTCTTATTTGTAAGAACTTGAATGAGCAAAGCAGACAACAGCTTATGTGTCCTCAGGGAGCTTACCTACCATTTAGGGTCAGGGAGGTTACATACTAATGGGCACTATGTTTGCTGATAGTGAGTGAGTTTTGTATACTTTGCTTTGGCTTTCTGGTTGGTTATAGCTTGTTCATAATTTTTTATTAATTTATATGTGTTTAAAAACTATAATTATTAGTGTGTTCTTGAGTTTCATTTCTAGACATATACATCATGGTTCTGGCCGCTATGATTTAGGTGAGGGATGTAGCATGTTATTTTTACAAGATGCCCACATTTCTCTGCAGGCATTATGAATTTCTTTTTACTGGTTACAATAGTGAATTGAGAAAATGTTTATTTTGGCTTTGCGTGTGATTCAAAAGTGAATCCATTTTTCATAGCTATTTTTCCCAGAATCATGCTGTATTTTCAATGGAATTAAGTCTCCACCATCCAGGTTTAATTTCACATTCAATTTCAGTGATAGTAACTGACCTAAGCTTCTTGGCATGACACCTGGAAGTGCCAGTTAAATGATAGTAGAAGGGAACAAGTGGTTAAGTCTCGACTAAGGAATTATTGTAGGTAAGTGAATTTGATTTAAAGCTAAAAATACCGAGCACGCTATACACTCTGTGTGTTGAGCAGGCTAAATCTGGTTCATGGACAGCCTACTGAGCATCCACACTTTCTTAAAGCAAAATTAAAAGATGAAGGGTGGAGAATAGTGGCCTTTAGAGGTTTCCCAATTATTTTGAAAAAATCCTTTCATTAATGAGTTCATAATAAAGTCAAGTAATAACTCCTGAAAAATCTTAATTTCATGGGAATGTGTAAAGAATATTATACACTCATATATACAGCATATTTATACAAAGCATCAAATGTATTTGCTAAAATTATATAACTGAGTTATAGAAGATAAGATTTTAATAAGCTTTTAAGGTAATTAAAGTTAATCCATAATATAGAAGGTTAACTGAATAAATGAATATAAAGAAAATGTATACTAATGAATATGTACTAAGGAAGCCTTTATTTAGTGCTGAAAGATTTCATTCATTTCTTTTATCAACAAACACCCATTTATTTAGGACTCATTTATTCTGTCTTGTCCTAAAAAAGATACCAAAAGGGTAGAAGACAGTCCTAGATTAAATTCTATGCAGGATGGCCTAAAGACTATGGAAAACAGTTAAAGAACAATCCTAGGAGAGTATTTAATTGTGTGATTCTGATTTTGTGTAAAAATAGTGAAGAATTAAGTATATTGGAAAGACTTTATAGGGGTAATAATAGTGACTTTTATAGAGAGTTTAATATATAATGTGGGCAGCTAAACATTTAAGCAACTCCATTTCAAATTATAAAACCTATGTTATGTGCAAATCATTTTTAAATCACCATATTCAGATATCGTGAAGATTTATTAGTACTCATAGTTAGCACCTTCTTCAGTTCTGCCTTGCTTCTGTGAATGGTTACATTCAAGTGATAAAACTGTGACAAAAATCACACATAGCCACTTTATTCTCTTTTGCCATGGCCATAATTCCTTAGTTCATTTTATATAAAAAAAAAGCAATCTTGTATCCCCAAGTGAGCATATAGTAATAATGACATTCTCATTCCTGCATGAATAATGACTGAGCCAGGCACTGTTGTAAGTAGTGAGAAGATCAGAGATGAACAAAACAGAGAGCTTGCCCTCAGAGGGTCCAGGCGAGAGTGGGGGAAACAGACATGAAACAAGTAAGTGCCTTGAAGAACAGGATAAAGGGACAGGCTTACCTGCTGTGCATTGGGAGGTCAAGGAAAACCTCTTGGAGGAACTGAAAACCAAAGGCGTAGGAGGAAGCAGCCATTTGAGGAGTCAGGAATGAGTGGTCCAGGCAGAGGAAGTAGCAGATAGCCCTAAGATCAAAGAGCTGGTTGGAACTGGAGGAGGCATGTGTGGTTGGAATGCAGTGGGCAGGAGTGGGGTGTGACTTGAAAAGAAGTTAGAGAGATGGTCAGTGACAGAGCACGCAAGAGGTGTTCTTTCTTAGGACAGTGGAAAGCCGTTGAGCAGAGTGGTGGCTTATCCCATTTACATTTTATGACGATCATTTTGGTAATTGTGTGGCGAGTGGCTTGGAGTGGAAGAATTAGGAAGGTACAGCACTGGTCCTT
Source organism: Leptonychotes weddellii (assembly GCF_054177405.1). Taxonomy (NCBI): domain Eukaryota; kingdom Metazoa; phylum Chordata; class Mammalia; order Carnivora; family Phocidae; genus Leptonychotes; species Leptonychotes weddellii. Next base: position 8,749,325 of record NC_138377.1, on the reverse strand, counting down.
GTGATATGTGAAGGTGGCTTGGATTAGGCCAGCTACCTGGGACAGAGGGGCATAGTGGCTATATTAGAGATACAGTTACTGAGGCAAAATGAACAGAACTTCCTATGAATTAGATGTGGGAAGTGAGAGATGCCTTGCAGATTTCTGGCTTGAGCATCTGTATGGTTCTGCTGGTTTTGAGTGTCTTGGTTGGTTGTTTATTAAATCCACGGGGAACAGTAGTTTGTGTACTTACTAATCTTCTGTGAATGATTTACTTTTAGAGAATTTAAAGATATGAACAATAAATATTCTGTAAGAAACTCATTACTGAGATTGTTAGCACATTCACAAGAGTAGGATAAGCAGCTTTTAGAGCTCACCCTTTAGCTTATCTTCACCTTAAAGAGCATTAGACACAATGATGAGGAAGTTCTTTCTGGCCTTGTGTAGTATAAAATTTCACCAGTGTTATTTTTATTTATTTTGTTGTTGTATCGCATTTGCATTTCATCCTTACAATAATATATTAACTGAACAATGGTTTTTAAAATGGGTTGCTATTTTCACTGTCTTAGAGATGAAGGAATTTAAGATTAAAAATGGCAGAAACCAAGTCAGGATTAGAATTGAGCTAATCCATAGTATTTCTGCAATTCACTTTGTAAATTTTATCCAAAGTGTACAGTGAATGATAATGCTATCAGGTCACTCATCTCAAGGTTAAGTTTAAATAAGACTCCAGGAAGGAAATATTTTGACCTCCAACTTAAGTTTCCTGGATTGGAGACACTTTTAAATATCGTTGTTATAATGTATTCATGTTCAACGACTTAATCATAGGGTATCCTTTGAAAAAGAAATAACATTTTTTCCTGTGGTCTTTATTGATTAAGTTTGAATTCTTTTCCACAAAATAATAAACAATGATTTAAAAATGAGCATCGATTGAACATAATATTCTAAGACAGTAAGCGTCTGCCTGAAAGACAAATGACATATTGGCCTGATCCACTGATGGCATTCTTGGATGAGAAGTAAAAATGGGATATCAGTAGAGTGATATGATGCTGATTTATGGTCCTAGAGAGACCTTTTTTGGGGGAGTGGAGAAAGATGCATAATAAGGAAAGAATAAAAGAGACATAATCAATATGAAATTTAGTCATTTGAGATTAGCAGATGTGGTCTACCAGTCTGATTCTGAAAAGATTCATTTGTTTTATTAATTTTATATGGCATTATTTTCATTAATGGAAATAATAGAAAAAATAGAAGTTTCTGCCAATGTAATTATTTATTAGAGTATTTTACATCTACTGAATATAGGTTGATTTTTTTTAAAAAAGATTTCATTTTCAGCTGTTTAAAGAAAACCTTTACTGTGTAAATATAGATATATGTGAATAAAAAACTTAGCTTTACTTACTTTTAAAGTCTTATTTCAAGTAGCACAGATGTGTGGATAACCAATAATAACATAACATTTTCCGTGGGCTAGGTACTGTGCCTAGTGCTTTAGACACACCCTTTTAAACATCTCATCACAACTCTACATGATGTATTTATTCTCATTTCACAGTTGAGAAGATCCAGACTTAAAAAATTCAGTGTTTGACTATGAATATTTTGTTGGGAGCTTTCTAGGAAGCATGAAATTACGTAACTTATTTGTACAGTTCACCAAGAAAAAGAGAAACCGTCTTAACTAAAAGAATTAAAGAGCATAAACAGAAGATACACATTGCTTTTTTCTTTGATTTGCAGCTCAAAAGTAAAAGTACTTGTCTTCCTCACTGTAGGTGATGTTTTCTGAGTTAAATTAAAAGTTACATCCTGAGAAAAGCAAATGGATTTTGTGAAAGCAACACATTTATACATAATAAACAGAACATGGTGTTCCAGACACCCTACAGGTCCTAAAAAGTGCACAGTATAGTAGTCTGTTGACAGACTAAACATTTAGGGACACTGTAATGTAAAGGAAGAAAATGACGTAATGCCTATAATGTAAGCTAATGGAAAGCAACCATCAGGGTTAGAATTGACTTTATGAGGAGGTTTTATAGGCTAAGAAACATAAAATTATATAACATTTTGTCTAGTTCACTTAAAAAGAAAGAGAGAGGCAGGATTAAGCAAAGGAATTAGGGAACATGAACAGATGATACAAATTACTCTTTCTGCTGCAGTTTATAGTTCAAAAATAAAAGTACATTGACCCATACACATTTTGAAAATAATGTTTATGTTGTGTCTTTTTATCTGTTTGCACTTAAGGATAAAATCGATTAACATCATTGATTATTTTACAGTAATTAAATTCAATGGAAACATTTACTGAGTATACAGTTTTTCTGGACATATATAAAATGTTACAGTAGCTAATATTCCTAATAAACCTAAAAATACTGCCTTTCAATAAATTCTCTTGGAGACCAGTGTTCTCACATGAGTTTCTTAGTCATTCATTTGTTATTTTTACCTTGCTTACCATAAAAAATGAACTAGAACTTTTGAAATTCTTAGTTAGGAAATACTTTATTTCTGTGATAGTGGGACCACTGTTAATACTTGAATATTGTTTCTGATTTAAGGTATTTGAGTGATATTTAGGATCATTTATAGATATTTTTATTTACAATCGTTGCAAAAGTGTAAAACCTAGAAAATATTTATATACTATACTGTCATACATATCTGTAATGTTTGATTAAAACTTTATGGATTAACTAACCTTTTGGCAGTGGTGAACTAATATCCTAGAAATTTCTCAAATTAGAACATCTAGAAGCTCTAGATAAAGTACAGCAAGCATTCTTTTAAATGTTTAGTAAAGCTTATAAGGGAGGAAGGCTTATTCAGGGCTCAAAAACAAAGCAGTCAGTTCCACTTCTATTTAGGGTGTGGAAAGGAGCAAGGAAACATTACTCCTGTCCTAATAACAATAGCTTAGTCACAGAATCCGTAGAAAGCTGAATTCAGAAAAGCAACGGCCCCTCTGAGGAAAGATGGGACACAGGAACACTGACTTTTGACAGAGTATAGGAAGAAGAACTGGCCACCACAGAAGGTTGTTAGAAAACAATCAGCCAAAATTGTGACAAGTTTTTAAAGGTTGATTGTGGGCTAGCTTATCAGTTTAGAATAACTTGGAGCTTCAGATACAAGGAACTTTGCACCCACTAGCAAGCTCCTTTCCTCAGGCCTCCTTGCCTTGCAGGACAGGAGACTGGAGAGACTCTCCCTTGCTGATGCAGGTTTACTGCTGCTTGGGGATGGGAACATAACATGGCCCATTTCCTCAGACTGTTCTGCATGGACATATAGGAAATTTCAGCAGAGAGATGGAAGCTATAAAATGATCAACTGAAAATGCTAGAAATAAAAAGGGTGATATCAGAGATGAAGCAGTCCGTCAATGGGCTTATCAGCAGTTTGGACACAGATGGGGAAAGAATCAGTGAACTTGAAGGTAGAAATTATCCAGACTGAAACACAAAGGTAGAACAGAGGGAAAAAATAGGAGAGAGCATCAAATGGCTTTCAGACAATGTCAAGTGATCTAATATATGTGCAATTGGAGTCTCAGAATTAGAAAAGAGAGAACAAGGAAGAACTATTTGAAGAAATAATGGCCAAGACTTTTCTGAAGTTAATGAACAACAACCCAAAGATCCAAAAGCCCAGAGGATCTGAAGCTGGATAAACACAGACACACACACCCACACACGGACACACAGACACCCCCCCCCCCCAGGTATATCATGATCAAACTGCTGAATATAAAAAAAAAAGAGAGACAATCTTGGGAGCAGCCAGAGATGAAAGAAACATTACAAACAGAGGAACAAACATGACAGTAAAGCAGACTTCTGGTCAGAAATAATGCAGATTAGAGAACAGTGGAATGTTAGAAGTACTAAAAGCAAGAAAAAAAAAATGGCAACATGAAATCTGCACCCAGTGGAAATATCTTTCAAGGATGAAAGCAAAATTCTATTTTCTTTAGACAAACATAAATTGAAAGGATTCTTTGTACCAGACTTATTCTATAAGAAATGCTAAGGGAGGTTTTTTTTAGGCAGAAGTAATGTGATAAGAGATGGACATTGAATTTACATGATGAAATAAAGAGCACCAGAAATGGTAAAAATTTGGATAAGTGTAAATGAAGTAACAATTCTACGCAAATTCTTCAGAAAATAAAGGAAGTAAGAATAAGTCATCCTATGAGGTCGACATTACCCTGATACCCAAATGAGACATAGACTTTATAAAACCAAGAAACTATAGATACATATCCCTCATGAGCTTACATGCAAACATCTGAAAAAAACAGCAAATCAAATTCAGCAACATAAAAAAAGGATAATACATCATGACCAGTTGGAGTTTATCTCAGGAATTTAGAGTTGGTTGAAAATTCAAAAACGAATTGATGTGAGTTATCCTATCAACAAACTAAAAAAAGGAAAAAAAAAAATACATCACCATTCAGTTATCTCAGTAGATTTAGGAAAAGCATTTGACAAAAATCTAACAGTCATTCCTGAAAAACAAAACAAAATCAACAAACTAGGGATAGAGAGGGGCTTCCTCTGAAAAATGTATAGGTGTAACATTATACTTAAAGGTGAAGGACTGAATGCTTTCCCCTAAGATCAGGAATAAGCCAAGAGTGTGCACTCTTACCACCTTGTTCAACATTATACTGGACATTTTAGCCAATGTAGTATGGCAACAATTAATAAAAGGCACTCACATTGCAGAGGAAGAAGTAATTATGATCTTTTTTTTAAGTAACATTATTATCTATGATGGAATCTACAAAAGAAAAATACTAGAACTACTAAATGAGTATAGAAAGGTTGGAGGATACAAGATCAATATACAAATCAATTGTATTTCTACACTAGCAGCAAACAACTGCACATTGAAGTTTTTTCTTAAACTATGACAGTAGCATTAAAGTATGTAATACCTGGGGATCAATCTGATAAATGATAGGTAAAACCTGTATACTGAAGACTGTGGAACATTGCTGAGAGAAATAATGTATGAAGTAAGTGAATGGAAACCCCATGTTCATGGATCAGAAGACTCCGTATTGTTAAGATGTCAGTTCTTCCCATATCAATCTACATATTTAATGTAAAATAATAAAAATTCCAGTAGGTTAGGTTTTTGTTTTTATTTATTTGTTTTTGGTAGGAAATGACAAGCTAATTCTAAGATTCATATGAAAATACACAAGACCAGAAATAGCCAAAACAACTTGGAAAAAAAGAAGCAAAGCTGGAGGACTTTTGCTGACTGATTTTGAGACATAATATATACCTATAGCAGTTAAGACTATCTGATAATTATATATATAAAGATAAATCAGTGGGACACATACAGAGGAAAAATAAATCCCACATATACATTGCCAGTGGATTTCGGTACAGGAGCAAAGACAGTTCAGTGTAGAGTATAATCTTTTTAACAAATGGCACTGGGTTAATTGGGGGAAAAGTCCATACCTCACACCATGTACAAAAATTTAACTCAAAATAGATTGTAAACCTAACTGTTAAACACTAAAATTGTAAAAACTTCTAGAAGAAAACAAAATCTTTGTGACCTTGGGTCACTCAGAGGTTTCTTACATATGACACTAAAAGCATGATCCATAGAAGAAAAAATTGATACATTTGACCTCATGAAAATTTTAAACTTCAGCTCTTCAGAAGACATTGTTAAGAGAATGAAAAGAGAAGACCTAGAATGGGAGAAAATACTCAGGGATCACATATCTGATAAAGGATATGTGTTCGGAATACACAAACAACTGTCCAAACTCAAGAATAAGGGGGAAAAACCCCGAATTTTAAAATATGGGCAAAAAATTTGAACAGATACTTCACCAAAGAAGATTTATGGATGGCCAGTATACGTAAGAAAAGGTGCTCAGTCTCATTAGTCATTAGATACATGCAAATGTATTTGAATATTTGTTAGAATTTTTGCATTAAAAAACCCTGACCGTTATCTTTTCAGGTATTTTTCTAATATGCTTCTGCCTAATCCTCTCTCTGCTCTTCTATGACTTGAATTTCGCATATATTAGACCTTTTCTTGGTATCTTCTATGTCTTTTACCTTCTTTTCCATTCTTTTTGTGACTCTGAGTGATTTAACCTGACCCATAGTTCAGTTCACCAGTTCATTTATGTCTAGTCTGATTTTGATTATTATTCTTTTCTGGTCTAGAATTTCTAATCAGCTCTTTTAGAAATCTGCCACGTCCCCTTGAACCACATGTGTGTCAGATAACACTAGTACCCAGAGCGCATTTTAGTGCATTTCTGTTTTCTGCTTCTGCTGGTTCCCATTCATATCATCTTATCTCTTCATGTGTCTGCATATTACTGATTGTGTGTTTGATCTTGTATTTGATAAATTGCTTGTAGAAATAGGTTGAGCTCTAGGGTGACATCTTCCTCTAGAAAGGAATATGTTTTCTTCTGGGAGCTACTTACCTGCACTAACAATAAAGTCTCAGTTAATCCAGTGTCAGGCATTGGATGGTTTGAAGCTGAGCTGCTCATCCTGCAAATGCCAGTCTGCTTTAGGATCATCTTTATCCTATCCCAGAGGGCCTATCCCACTGCGGCCTCCACAAGACTCAAAAAAGTCACTTAAGCTCTTAGCCTCTCAGGAGCCCTTTCTAGAATTAGCAAGTGACCCCAGAGGAAAAACAGGCCCCAAATTACATGCTTACCTTTCTGGAATGCCATTTTCTCTTAGATCTTGGATGGGTAATTATTCCAGTGATAGGTAATCCTGTATGGGTAATTTTTTAGTTTTCGATGGGTAGCCTTGTTAGTTTCCATATGCCTTTATGCAGATGAATTTTGTATTTTGTTGTTTTTCGTTAATTATTGTCATCAGGAGAGCTGATTAAAATGATCTAGTCTGTCATTACGAAGTTCCCTTTCCTTTTATTTTATTCTTCTTGGTTTAATCTTGGAATGATATTAACCCAAAATGTTTCTGTTCGTATACCTGCATATACCCTTCCACCATGGCCTGCCATCACCCTTACCCCCACACAAAACAATTGATTGTTTTCTAGGGATGTGTTAAGAATAATCTTGCACTTTAAATATTCTGCCAAAACATTTGTGTGGGATCTCTTTTTTTAAACTTTGAGTTCTTCAATCCCCTTATTTTGTTGGGGTGAAATTATGTTAACAGTAGCAGATCTCCACTTTCTGTTTTCTGTGTAGGCAATCTCATCTACACCCAAGTCTTTATATATCATCTATATAAGTTGCATCTATTCTATATAAATTCTCTTATTTACAGCAACCTTTCAGAGCAACAGATCTCTATATGCTAATTTTCTTTTTTTTTTTTTTAAAGATTTTATTTATTTATTTGACAGAGAAAGAGACAGCGAGAGAGGGAACACAAGCAGGGGGAGTGGGAGAGGGAGAAGCAGGCTTCCCGCGGAGCAGGGAGCCCAATGCGGGGCTCGATCCCAGGACCCTGGGATCATGACCTGAGCCGAAGGCAGATGCTTAACGACTGAGTCACCCAGGCGCCCCTGTATATGCTAATTTTCTGTCCGTAATCTCTACTTGGATGCCTCAAAGGACTCTCAGAGTTAACAAGTCCAGACCTCAGTTCCTGCCATTTCCCCTCACCACCTGGGGTTCCTCCCGTGTCCCCTGTCCTAATGTGTAATGCTGTTATCCCCCTGGTTTTCAAGGCAGAATTTTGGGAGTCATCCTTGATACCATTTCTTCTTTTACTATTCGCTTAAGCAGTCCTGTTTATGTTATGTCTTCAGTATTCTGTCGAATCCACCCACTCTCTCCAGCCACACCAGCTCTGCCCTCGTCCAAGCTACTATGAGGGTTTGCTCGGATGAGGGTGATAGCTTTGCAAGTGATCCCTGCCCACCACCTCCCTCCCATTCCACCCTACCGTACTACTTTCTGACTCATTTTCATCTTAAGAGTCAGCATGCTATTTCAAAGCATTTAAGACTATAATTTGAGTATTCTCTTGCTGAATGCATCCAAGGCCCTACATAATTGGGGCTCTTTCTGCTTTATCAACCTCAGCCCCTCCTCTCACTCTGTGCTCTAGGCACACTGATCTTTCAGTTTCAGAATCTGCCATGCTCCTTCTTACTTCTCAGTGCCAGGAGCACTTGCTTTCTTACTCTACTTGCCTTCCTTACCTCTCTTTATCCCAACTTTTGTCTAATTATCTCTTTCTTTTCTTACAAGTCAGTTGTCACTTCTCACTGATCCCCTCTCAGAAGAGATCACGTCACCTGTTAGATGTTCTTATACCATCTGTGCTTCTCATCCTTAGCTTTTATCACAGTTTTAATACTGCTAGCCCTGCTCATTGCTAAGTCTCCAGCACCTGGCTCAGTGCCTTGAATGTCATTCAATATTTGTTGAATGTTTGAATGTATAGAAGCAAGAGGAGTCCCTCAAAGGTAGGGGCACAATGTTTGACTTTTCTCCAGTTTCCCAGAATACTTCGTGTGATGCTTAATAAATAGTTGTGAATGAAATTAAAATTATATTATCAGAATTAGATCTTCATTGGGCTACTAAGAGAAAGATTAGAAGGGACTAGATTAGGATAGACTGACAAGAAAGAAAGCCCTATTTCCATTTGCTTATAGACATTTGCCACTTTCCAATGCTGCTTCCCCCCTCCAAGAAAACAGCGTATACTTTAATCAAAATATATTTGACTAATGAAATATGGCCTCAATGGATTGTTTGTTATGGTTACTGACAGCACTATATCCAGCAAATAGATATTTCTTTGATAAGCACATCTTTTCTTTGCAGTGTTATATAGCTCTTTTTTAAAAAAATATTTTCTTTATTTATTCGAGAGAGAGAACACCCAAGCAGCGGGGAGGAGCAGAGGGTGGGAGAAGCAGACTCCTCACCTAACAGGGAGCCCAACGTGGTGCTCAATCCCAGGACTCCGGGATCATGACCTGAGCTGAAGGCAGACGCTTAACTAACTGAGCCACCCAGGGGCCCTCTATAGCTCTTTATTTACATTCTAGGCCTAAATTGTGAGAGTACATGATTCTAATTTATGATATGTAAAAATGACTTGGCAGAGTAGCCCAATTAGAAGTTGAGTTTCAAAACCACTGTCGTGAAATGTATTTCTTTGTTTGGTGTTGTCATGATTTTGCATGGAAGGATACTTGATCACACATCTACAATAGTGATACGAGAGTTACTCTTGGCATTGGTATTTCCTTTATGGAAAGAGATCTTTGGGGTATTGTTATGTGTACCTCCTCATGAACCTTGCTAATCACTGAAACACAGATTTAAAGAAGAGTAAAACACATCCATCTTAGTCCTGTTCCTGTCTCCACTTTATTTTCCCATTTTTCCTCTCAGATTCTGACTTTCAGGGTTCTCAGCTAGTTTTCCCCACCCTTTATTTTAGTGTAGAGCATGGCAGCCAGTGATAGGGGGAAAAAAAAGAGGTATAGTGAATTGTTAAAGGTATCTGAGTTGGCATGTTCCAATTATTCATATTTAACTCAGTTTTACAGTCATATAAATATTATCATTTCATAGTGAAAAGAGCTGTTAACCATTATTGTTAGTCACTAAAAGTTCTCACAAGTATGGCCCTCAAAACCCCAGATATTTCATATGTCCCAAGTCTTCAATGTTTTAATTTTTAGATTCCTATTTAGTTTCAAAGCAATCAATGATATTCTCTCTAAAAATATACAAAGATACTTTGTAATGTTAGGGCTCCTTTACCTTTAGCCAGCACCATTTGTGGTAAATATATTTACCAGTTTAATTTAGTTAAGTTTAGTTTCCAAATGTGTGAATCCAAAATATTTGTTCTTTTGGAATACGCCAGTGATTTATTTAATGTTTCTCTATGTCGTGTATTGTAAAGAGAAATATCTTCCTGATGTATACAATGTGGGCTTACTGGAGACAGAGCAGTTGCCCTCTAGGCAAGGACTGTATTATGCTGTTTTACAAAACGCTCTCTTGTACTACTCACACTGACTACAGGATGAATTTAAACAGAGAAGTGTCTAGGACATTTTCCTTCCTCGAGTGGGAATAGTTTTTTAAATTTGGAGATGTACCATGTACTCATTTATCAAATGTCTCATTTCATTTTTGAGGAGTTCAGGTTGGAATGCCAGCCATACAATAGAATGTAAGGGGCAAACCGACATTAAGGCATGCACTTAAGCAATAGAGGAATTTCCTTTTCAGTGTCTCCCAAGGTCCATGAGGATGCACACTTATTTACCCAGAGAGTATGGATCTCACTATGTTTGTCCAGAGGGTGTGACTCTGTGGAGGAGAACACTTACTGGTAAGTGTCAAACTCTTATTGTATTATATTTCAGAAAAATATGTTTAGAAATCGATTTTTAGCAGTGATAAAATCTCTTAGTCTGTGCTGGTTTCTTAACAGTGGACAGTCCCAGATGTTGAAGTCAGCACAACAAGAGAAAAACCCAAATCCTGATAAGACTTGAGGATTTTTCGAAAATTAAATGCAAAATAGTTGGGGCAAATGTTGCTGCGGGAGTCAAGACTAAGTAATGCAGTAAGAAGATCTGAAGTTGGAGAGCTTCTCATGTTCTTCTTTTGCATAAAGTTTGCATACGTACAAAACCCGAGACTCTAATGGCTTTCAGAGGGGGCAGAATTACATCTCTTGGAACTTAAAACCGCAGACTCCGTGACCCGGAATGTACACTGTGGCCCTCACAATATAGTTTAATATTTCCCTGCAAAGTACTTTCTGTTTCTAAATAAAGGCTGTGTGTTCTGAGACCTGTAAACGATGTATACTGGCCACATCAAATTTTTTAAGAGTGTTTTCCAAATCTGGAATGGTTAGTGTGGAACAGATGTTTGTTTTGGAAACAATAAAGCAGGGAGATATGATTGTGCCATATGATTTCAGAGACCAGTCGCTGCTTTTGCTTTACGCCTATCATTCCTTCTCTTTTTCTTTCAGCCAACAACTCTTGAGATATGTAATTGGCTATTGGTTGAAAAACCTTGTAAAATAATATTTGTGTGTGTGATACGAAAGTCTGAATGTGTGGTAGGTTTCCTGGGAAGTAACCATGCCGATTAAACATTTGCCACAGCAAAGCCACTGCCAGATCTCCCGCACTACCCCCTGAAGGCTTGGGATTGATTTAAGCCAGGCCTTAATAAACAACGAATGGAAGTGCAGAATCCACGAGGAAGAATTTCAGTACTTAGCTTTGGCATCAGGCAGACAAAGGTTAAGTCTTAAGAGTTGCCAATCGCTAGCTCGCTGGCCTTCAGCAGAACATTGACAGCTCCGAGTCTGCTTCTTCTGCTATAAAATGACTTGTCATGTCCCGGAATGATGACTGGCTGTGGTCCTACCATATGCATCAAGAAGTCTGAGTACTTGGTGTGCATCCTGGTTTGCAGAGATGCACTGGGGGAGAAGACAGCAGGGATGTGGAGAACGTATGTGAAGGGAGAGAGCGTCAAGAGTAGAAGGTTTAGGTCAAAGGGTAAGAGTCATCTGGCAGTTACTGAATGCCTGTTGTGTGCGAGGAGGTGGGGTGCAGCTATGAGCACAACAGCCAGAAACTCTTGCAGTCCTGAAGCTCGTGGTTAGGGGTGGGAGATGGACCATAAGCATGTGAGCATGTCGGATGGTGGAGATAATACATCTGTAATATAAAGGAGGTGGTGAGAGCTGGAGTGGGGGAGTGGCTTTCATTATAAAATCAGGTCTTCGGGGAGGAGCTCCTTGGAAAGGTGATACTTGAATAAAGGCTTGGGAGAGATCAGGGAGCCAGTCATGTGGAAATCTGGGAAAAGTGGGAAGTGGGAACAGATGTGGGAAGTCATTGCATAGACTGACTTTTATTTTGAGTGTGATGGAAAGCCCTTGGAGAGTGTTGAGCTGAAAAGAGCCATGATCCGACTTATTTTTTATAAGAATCTCTCTGGCTACTGTATAGAGACTAGACAGTAGAGGGGGGCAGTAATGGCAGCAGGGACTAGTTAACAGGCTACTGGGATAATTCAGGCTGAAGGTGTTGGTGGCTTGGATCAGGGTGGTAGTGGTGGAGATGGCAAGTGGTCAGATTCTGGATCAGGATTGGCCGGCTATCCGTGGTGAGTGAGGGACTGAGAGGAGCTAAGGACTGGCCTCAGAGTTTTTAGATTGGCGACCAGAAGGTCAGGGTTGTCATTCACTGTTTACCAAGGTGAAGATTGGAGGAGAAGCAGTTTTTTGGGGAAAGATCAGTTCAGGTGTGGACAAGATAAGATTCCTATTAGCCTCGTGTAGAGGAGACCGGTGGATAGCTAGTGGTCATTATTTAAATGCCCAGTTTACACTAGTTGCTAAGTCATGAAAACTCTGCTTAAATGATTTAAATCTCTGAGCAGATGGTACTACAATTCATATTTTATAGATTAGGAAATAATACAGAGAGATTAATTTTCTTTTTTTTTTTTTTTTAAAGATTTTATTTATTTATTTGACAGAGACAGAGATAGCGAGAGCAGGAACACAAGCAGCGGGAGGGGGAGAGGGAGAAGCAGGCTTCCCCCCGAGGAGGGAGCCCGATGCGGGACTCGATCCCAGAACCCTGGGATCATGACCTGAGCCGAAGGCGGACGCTTAATGACTGAGCCACCCAGGTGCCCGAGATTAATTTTCTTAAGGTCACAGATATGAAACTTTGTTTTATGGCCGCAAGTTCCACGTTGTTCTACCAACTTTATTATGTTAGTTATAAAATAGGCATTCAAGGGCAATTCCTATAATTGACATAACTGATTAAGCAAAGGAATACTTTTAGCTACCTTTACGTTAAACACACACACACACACACACACACACACACACTTTCTCTTCTAGAGAAGTAATATCTTTGATGAGGTTTATATGAAAGTTTTTTTTTTTTTTTACTTTTTGATGTGTTGAAAACTAATATCTTATGTAGTTTTTAACTTTGAATATATGTTAAATTTTTTTAAATGGTGAATGGAGATGGCTATGAATATAATTAATTTTTAGAAACATTCTTATATTTAAAAAACTTCTTTTAAGAACAGTTTACTGCATGGTAAATTTATGTACTCGTCAGTGGTTTCAAGGGGAAAATACATTTGTACAATCTTAAGTGTATTCCTTTTTTATAGTAAAATGCATAATGTTTATTTTTTGAAGCAGAAATACAAGTAACGAAAACACATGTGATTGTCTGACCTTTGATATTATTGTTCTAGGTCTGATGGCAAACTGTACAATACAAATAGCAAAATTAGAAATTGAGAGCTATCAAAAATCCCTGTTCTATTATTTAGAGGTTTATCTATATTTATAATTTGCATTTTAAAAAGCAGTGGAATCTTATTTTGTAAATGCCTAAGACATTTAAATTTTTTGTGGTGTAATGAGTTAAACAAGAAGGAGCAGATTAATAGAGTTTTCTTAATGTAATAAAGAGGAAGTACATACCCTTAAAGGTCATATAGAGTTATTTTGTGGAATATAACTATGTTTGGTTTCTCTGACCTTGGATTTTTAAAACTTAGAGTTTCTGATCTCTCATCTCTGTAATAGCAAACTCTTTCTGATTACGCAGGAAGTCCTGCATGTTGCAGGAGTGGAAATGCAGTTAACAGCTGCGGTGTCATTCTTGACCATTCTACAGGAAGAATCGGTGTCAATTCATACGTATGCCCACTCCTTCCTCCAGGTCATTCTGCTACATCTCGAGCACCGGGATGCAGGTTAGCAGCCTGGAATGCTTCATTCTGTACCTGTTTATTGTGTCTTGGATGTGGCCATGATGTTTTTGGAATCTTGTTAGCCTGACGAGGATAACTGGTCATTAGTGTGACTGAAAACAGCCATGGCTCTTTCCTTACAAAACCCTCCAAGTTCAGTGTCCTTGAAAGCTGAAGACCCATTAATTCATCTTATGATCTATACTTTCTTCTTAGAATTTTTGAATTTTACAATATTTATGTGTATAGTATTATCATACAGCAAAAAAATACACAATTTGGCTGAAAGATATCCCCCCCATATTATTTTTAAAGATATAAATGTTTTCTAGATGTTGGCCAAGGCAAAAAAAAAAAAAAAAATAGAGGAACTTCTTCAAATAGTAATAAAAATAATCATCCCATTTTATCATTAAATATTGTTGTAACTTAATGGCTGAGTTGAAACTAAATCTGTGAGACATTTAATTTGGTGTGTTTTTTCTCTGTTAATCAGGTGTCAGCAATGCCTGGCTGGAGACTCTTCTGTCTGTGATAGAAGTATTGCCCAAAGAAACCCTAAGACATGAGGTAATACTTTTTTTTTTTGTAAATACTATTAAGTAAGTCATTCTAAGGTTTTCTGTTTTTGTTTTTGATAAAAAGTGGTATTTAAAAAGAAAAATAAGGTTATTTCCCACTCTGAAAGCAACACATGTTCATTATGGAAAATATGAGTGATACAGAAAATAGTAGGAAGAAAAGTCATGGTTCTGGATGTAGCCAAAATCTGAAAAATCATTTCAGATTTTTCCCTATACATGTTTTTTGTTTTTTTAGTAATCACGGTGAATTTCTATATGGTTATTTTTCACTTAGCATTATTTTCTTATGTTATTTTAAACTCATTGGTAGTAGGTACAAAATATTTTACTTGTTAAACATTTAAGCCTGCTTTCAGTATTCTATTATTAAAAGAAGGCATTAATAAGCACCTCTGTAGAGCTTTTTAAGTTTCAGAAAATTTTCTTAACTGTAGCTTCCAAAAAAGTGGAATTAGGTCAGAGGGCATTCGTATTCTTAAGACTCTTACTAGCAATATGTGGAAATGCCTGTTTCCCTGGACTTTACTCAGCATTAGCATTCCAATTTTATTTATTTATTTATTTATTTATTTCTAAGGATTTTTTTATTCATTTGAGAGAGAGTGAGAACATGAGCAAGGGGGAGGGTAAAAGGAGGGTCAGAGGGAGAGGGTTTGAGGGAGAGAGAGAAGCAGGCTCCCCACTGAGTAGGGAGCCCAACACAGGGCTCCATCCCACACCCCTGGGATCATGACCTGAGCCAAAGGCAGACGCTTAACTGACTGAGCCACCCAGGCGCCCCTATAGTGTTCCAATTTAGTTTGATGGGCCAAAAAATGGAATTATATTTTAATTGGAATTTTTTTTATTATTATGCTGTTGAACATTTTTTTCATATATTTATATCAATTCTGTTCTTTTGGAATTGTCTGATCATATCCTTTGGTCACTGTTTATAGGTGCTGTTTATCAAGGTTGCGAATCTTTTGTTATGTTTGTTGCAGATAATTTTACTAATTTCTTGTTTGCTTTTTTTTTTTTTTTAAGATTTTATTTATTTGACAGAGAGAGAGATAGCGAGAGCAGGAACACAAGTGGGAGGAGTGGGAGAGGGAGAAGCAGGCTTCCCGCGGAGCGGGGAGCCCGATGCGGAGCTCGATCCCAGGACCCTGGGATCATGAACTGAGCCGAAGGCAGACACTTAACGACTGAGCCACCCAGGCGCCCCTGCTTTTAAGTTTTTAACACTGTTCAATATACCCATCTCTAAAAATTTTAGTAAATTAAAATGAGAGAATGAGAAAATTAGAAAGGAAATTTATTCTCTAATGAAATGATTTTCATTCTTTGAACAACATCCCTATATTCTTTTCAAATATGTCATGGTTTAAAAAGTAGTTACCTGTCAATGAAATTCCTCTGTATATTTCATGAAGTGTTTTTGTCCTTCTTTGCCCTCATACAGTTTGTGGTCCTATCTCAATGTCAAAATACGTGGTTGAAGATGGGAAGATTTACTCAGTTATGAGGATGTTTGTAAACTTAATGCCGAACATCTAGATGATTACATATATTTAAACATTGAACTTAACATTCACGTCTGTTATTGATACTTTTTGAAGAGTGCTATATAGTGGAATGCAGTTTTTACTCTAGAATGCCATGTATTATTTTATGTGATTTTTAAGATTTTAAATACACAGTTTATTTTATTTTACATCTTCGAGTTTCATATGGTATTTATCATTATGAATTCAGCATTTCTGGCTACTTTGTTGAGAGGAAAAAACCAGTTGACTTTTTGTTAGAGCTGTGGAGTTTTAGAACTTGGAGGATTCTTAGTATGACATATTCTGATATCCATCTTAAGTAGATGAGCCACCTTGGGACTAGAAATAGCAAGATTACTTGGACAAATTAAAGAGCGGGGGCCAGAATCAGGATCTGATCTTCATAGTTCTTTACAGTCTGTCATGCTGTTGTGTTTTTGAGCGCCCAGCATGTACATAATACAATATCAGAATTGCATTCAAATTACAGAATTACTTAATAGAATCTATTTGAAGCTATATTGTTTTGCATCCCTTTAGGATAAATATGAAAATTTTATATGGAATAAAAATAAATTTCAGACTATGTGGTAATCTGCTTTTTTTTCTTTTGAAAATGTACATTTCACAATGATACTTTATGTGCATACGGATCACTGCAGAATTCACCATAAGCTTTAATTCAGTTTTTATGTGCCTGATTGGTTTTTAATTATGTAATTTATCATCATGTTTACCTTAGTAAGCCAGAAGGCAAACAAGGTGATTCAGGTTATGAGCCCCTCACATTATAATTCAGATTCCTTAAAAACACTTGGGACCCTAAAATATTCCTTGAGGAAAATAGCTGACATTAGTGGCAAGAATATATAACACTTTGTGAATTTGTTCTCTAAATCTTTTCTCTTTAGATTTTGAACCCACTTGTTTCCAAGGCACAACTTTCCCAAACAGTCCAGTCTCGTTTAGTTAGTTGTAAAATTTTAGGAAAATTGACCAACAAATTTGATGCCCATACGTGAGTATTTATATATAATTTTTGTCTACTTTATTCATTTGAATTGATTTAAAATGTATGATGGTCATATGATTAACAATTATATTAGACTTATTCCATACTGCATACAAGCTTAGCTGTTTTAACTTTATAGAATTCTTGGAAGTCTACTTATTCAGATGCATTTCTTCTCATCTCATGGCATTTCAAAATCAATATGATTAACTTTTTTTCTATTTCTCATCTTAGTCTTCTCTGTCACACACCTAGTGTAGTTTTGAGTATAAAATGTATTATTCTATAGACTTCAAAAACTGTCAAACCTGACCTAAAGATAGACTTTCTGATTTCTTCCATTATTGTTATGAATTCATTATTTTGAATAATTTATCTTATTTTGGGGTTTTATGGAGAATGTTTATAATTTGTATGCTACTCTCTGCCCAGATGATAAATACCAAGTGGAAAGAATGAAATGTTTTATAATATGACACAAGAGTAAAATATAAAATAAAAGAATATTTTGGTCGATGGTTGTTAAACATTCCATTTGCCTGTAGCCTTTCATCTTAGCTAAGATGTTTAACTGTCAATCCAAAATTAACCATTACTTTAAAAAGATCCAGGCATATATATAATTTACAAATAACAAAAGATAACATCCAAATGTAATGATATATGTGAAAATACCACATAAACTATAAAGCTTTCTATTAAAGTATGTTTGTTATTAAGCTAAGATTTTGATAATAACTTTGAAAATTTTAATTATTCTAAAACACCCATTTGCATGTTCCTTTCCTTCCCTTCTAAGCATTAAAAGAGAAGTACTTCCTCTGGTAAAATCACTCTGTCAAGATGTAGAATATGAAGTTCGGTCTTGCATGTGTCGGCAATTAGAAAACATAGCTCAGGGCATTGGGTAAGTATACTTTCAATTCCTTATGTCATATTCTTAGTTCTGGATTGTCAGATATTCATATCCTGTTCCTGTGTTCCATGAAAGCATGGTGTTGAAAGGCTAAGCTTTATATGATCTTTAAAAATGATTGCAACAACAAGTACCTCCTGATGTGTCTGGATTAAGAGACATTAAAGTGAAGATGCTTAGCATTCATCTCATGCTAATTTCTTTCTTACCTTCAGTTGCTTGTTAGCATCCCAGATTCAGGAAGGGAAAATGTCCCGATAGAAACCATGCTTGGACTATTGCAATAGCATTTCTTTGGACTAGCAGCCTACTATTGGGTCATCTCAGATGGGATTACTCAGTTGAAGTCTTTGTTTCCTTTACACTCTACATTTCCACTGTCTGCTTTGTTGCTCTCCTTGCCTTTTGGATGTGTGAAGCTTGGGAAGGAGACACATAAGGCAGTTAGTCTCTTCTCCATAAAAACTGATCTCATGTCAAGGTATATTAAAGGAAGTTTTATCTAAGAACCATCTTAGGTGAAACAGTTTTTTTTTTTTTTAAGGATCCTAAATAGATACAAAAAAACATTGGGACCTCTCATTTTTAGTAGAAGTTACACTGTTTTCATCTGGTTCTTTGTTTCACAAGCAAGGACAATCAGGTTGTTGCTATTTGCGCAATTGTTTTTTTTTTTATTTTTTTTTATTATTTTTTTTTATTCTTATGTTAATCCCCATACATTACATCATTAGTTCTAGATGAAGTGTTCCATGATTCATTGTTCGTGCACAACACCCAGTGCTCCATGCAGAACGTGCCCTCCTCAACACCCACCACCAGGCCAACCCATCCTCCCACCCCCCTCCCCTCTAGAACCCTCAGTTTGTTTTTCAG
>NC_138377.1:8710838-8730101 GCF_054177405.1 Leptonychotes weddellii | reverse complement strand
GAGAGAGCACATGAGAGGGGGGAGGGTCAGAGGAAGAAGCAGACCCCCTGCTGAGCAAGGAGCCCGATATGGGACTCGATCCCGGGACTCCAGGATCATGACCTGAGCCGAAGGCAGTCGCTTAACCAACTGAGCCACCCAGGCGCCCGCGCAATTGTTAATAAAAAAAAATTGGGGACCAGTATTTAAGGCTTTAGGATGACTTCAGAGTCACACAGATTCAGGTCCTCTGTCCTGTCCACGTGCTGAGTTGGATTTAAGTGTTGTGTTGGAAGCTTAACATTTCAACAGAGTAATCATTTCTCTAATTTTTATTTTAGAACCAGCTTCTTTCTGATAGATCTTCTAAGGCTTGGGTGACTCTGGATCATTGTGGACCATAAATAATTCAGTCTTGCCCACTTCTGTGTTCCTTAACCAGGATCAGAACCTATCAGGAGAATATACCATTGTCTTTTTGTATTCCATTTTTTGTCATCTGACATTTTGCCACTGTTAAAAACAGCCTAGTCAATTGGGTGCCTGGGTGACTTAGTCAAGTGTCCGACTCTTGATTTTGACTCAGGTCATGATCTCAGAGCCCTGAGATGAGCCTCACGTCAGGCTCCATGCTCAGTGGAGAGTCTGCTTGGGTTTCTTCTGTCCTTCTGCCCCTCCTCCAGCTCATGCTATCTTTCTCTAAAATAAATAAATAAAATCTTTAAAACCAAAAAACCAACACCCCCCCCCCAAAAAAAACCCCATCCTGGTCAAGTGTGTTCCAATTAGTCTTCTGAAAACTAATATCGGATTATTGTTTAAGGCTTAATTTACAAAAGCAAAACTAGAATCTACCTAGCTTGTTAATGTAGAATTCATGTAATAAACTAATTTGCCTGATTAAATGCATATTCATTTAATTTTGAATTTTCACATACTATTAGCATCCCAGATTCAGGAAGGGAAAATGTCATAGGACTTTCATGGTATGATGGCTGAATACTACTAAGATCTGATTCATATTCTTTATTCTCCCTTTGATAAAAGATAAAGCTAAAGAGAGGTACACTGTTTTTTTCTTTTGGCATTGGAAATCAGGACTATTGATAAGATCTGATGACCACCAACAGGAAATACCTACACTCAAGGCTAGAAGAATCCCTGAGATGGGTGAAAGGAGGTGGGAACAGACATTTCAGAGATTGCTACTGATTTAAGAGAGAGGCTGCCCACTACTGCACTGGGAGTTGTGTTCTAAGGCACTTGGGTATGAGAAGTGCTGGGAAGAGGCCTGAGAAGCGTACAGACTTGGGTTTGTAATTTTGTATTTGCTGTGGCTGGCAAGGGAACAATTACCACTTTAGTTTAATCAGAAATGAGCATTAGAAATTGTTATTCATTAATAAGATAATCAGGAAACAAAATTAAGAGATTCTTGTCAAGCTAGCATGTGCATATGAAGTAAAGGCTACACATCACTAGAAAGCTAACTGTGGATTATGCACCAGCTTAGGGTCAAAGAGGACAGTTAGAATAATCAGATTCATAATGAATAGTATAATGAAGAGGTTATGCACATTTATTTGTAGGAAAACAAGGAATAGACCTTTCTTTGTACAGGGATGACTAAAGAGAAAAAAAGAAACAAACATGGGACCTCCAAAAAGATCCTTCAGTGTTAGAGGGGAAGAACATAGACAGCACTCAGATCGGAAAGGAAGAACATACTTTTGAAGAAGTTGATCAATCTTCTAATTCTGGTGATATGGCAAATAAGATAACCTGAAAAAGCCCCCTTATGAATTTCTGATAAAATTCAACATCTATTCATGATAAAAACTTTCAGGAAGCTAGGGGTGGAGTGGATTTCCCTAATCTGATACAGGGCATGTATGAAAAACCTACAGCTAACGTCATAGTTAATGGTAGGTATTGAATGTTTTTCTCTTAAGGTAAGAACTAGTCAAGGATAGTTTTTAGCACTTCTGTCTCACACTGTACTAGAGGTTCTAGCTATTGAAATAAGGCAAGAAAACAAAAACTTTCCAAAAGGTCTAAAGATCTGAAAGGAAGAAGTAAAATGATTTCTACTTGTAGATGATATTGCCATTTACATAGAAAATCCTCAGTAATTTACAAAACAATTTTTAGAACTAACAAATGGATTTAAGGGTATTTCAGGATACATACAAAAATATAAATCAATGGAACAGAAGAGAGTCCAGAAATAGACCCACATATATGTGGCCAGTTGACTTTCAGCAGAGTGCCAAAGCAGTTCAAGGAAGAAAATCTTTTCAAAATACAGTATTGGGATAACTGGATACTCATGAGAGAAAACAGTGAACATTGATTCTCACCTCATACCCTACATAAAGACTAATTTGAAATTTATCACATTTCTGAATATAATCAAATCAACAGCCTTCCAATCTGACATGATATAATATTGCTGATTTGGCATTTACTTAAAAGTTAAACATCTTCTGTATGACCTAGTCATTCTACTTTGAATTATTTACCCAAGACAAGTAAGAATATATGCCCATAACAAGAATTATATTATATATACATGTTTATAGCAGCTTTAGTTCTAATAACCCAAACTGGAACAATCCAAATGTCTACCTATAGGTGAAGGGAAAAATAAAATGTGGTATATCCATACAGTGAAAATACTATTTAGCAAGAAAAAGGAACATAGTGCCGATACATGCAATACGACATCATGGATACATCTCACAATCAGTATGTTAAGGGAAATAAACCGGATGCAAAAGTATAAATACCGTATGACAGATACAAACTATAGTGACAAAAAGCAGATCCATGATTGCCTTAGTCAGAGGTAGATTGTAGATTTTGGATATAATGGGATTGATTGATGGTTGGTTTTTGTCCTTTGCCCATGATTTTTGTCTTTTGTCAGACTGCAAGGTCATTGATGAAGGGGAGTCATGTAGGGGAGGGCTAAACAAGAACACTAGAAGCACCTTCCATCTTCTTAACAAAGAGATGGAAATGATTGGGTCCCCAGTATTTCTTTAAGCCTAGGCTTCTTAAAACAGGCCAGTGGAAAAGGCACAAACAAATGAGAAGTTTCCTTGAATTGCTGTTGCTGTCCTGGCCCACCATGGAGCTCAGGATCATCTTCATCAGTATTTAGCTTGAGCAGACAAGCTACCATCAGATGACACTGACTCATGGCCAGCATCTGGGTAGATTTGTATCACATAGCCACCCCAGAATTCCGGGTTGGCTGCCTGGGCAAGCCTGCTTGTTTCATTCTTCTTGTTATCCTTCACCCTGTATTTTACACATCTCCCCTCTGACATCATGGAAGGGTTAGGCTGTAATTGCCAGTATCTTGGCTGATGAAACTAGACCCCTACACAAATTACAGGATCAGGCTGTCCCCAGAGTTTTGTTCCGAATACTTAAATGCCAGAAGAGTTTTTTTTTTTTTTTAAAGATTTTATTTATTTATTTGAGAGAGAGAGAATGAGAGAGAGCACATGAGACGGGGGAGGGTCAGAGGGAGAAGAAGACTCCCTGACTAGCAGGGAGCCCGATGCGGGACTCGATCCAGGGACTCCAGGATCATGACCTGAGCCGAAGGCAGTCGCTTAACCAACTGAGCCACCCAGGCACACCTGCCAGAAGAGTTTTTAGCAGAAAGGATAATGACCTAGAATTCTGCCCTAGCTGGGGTGGAGTTTATATATAAAGTCAAGAAAAAGATATTCTCATAAATACACTAGCACAGACAGTGTACCACCCACATCTGCTTCCTGAAAAAGTTACTCAGCTATAATCCAGTTTGTTTAGAAGAACTAATAAGAGAGAATATTTGCATCTTAGTGTGGGTCTGCCATGATGCCTTATTTCCACTTAACTTTTATAATGTGACAAATGGGCAAAGAAAACAAATATATACTTCATAAAGAAGGAATACAGGTGTCTAATAAACAGATTCAACCTCATTGTTCAAGCTCATTAGTTGTAGGAGATGTATTCATTTAATGAATATATATTGAGCACCTACCACAAGCACTGGATTACATATGGGGGATGTAATAATGAAAAAGATAGAGTCCTATCTCCAGGTGCTTAGAATTTGATAACAGATGCAGTCAAGTAGACAGTTATTGAATAATATGTGATATTTACAAAAACAATAGTGAAATGCTACTTTTGCCAATGAAATTGGAAAAGTTAATGATAAATCTTTAGTATTAGCAAAGGCACAGGGAACTTCTTCACGTACTATAGGGAGAAACATAAACCTACAGTCCTTTTGAGTTCTACAGTATAGGAAAAAAAATTTTGCTTATCTTTTACCTATATTATCAGATTTGAGAGATGAGTCTAAGGAACTAGTTTATATTAAAATTTATGAATAATAGAAGTATATGCTTAGATAATATTTACTATGTGTGAGGTATTGTTCTAAGCACTTCACATGTATGAACTTAATATCCTCACAAACGTCTCTTGGATGGATAGTATTGTTGTTCCTTTTTTACAGATGGGGAAGCTGAAGTCCAAAGAGGAATGTTATATAATATGAACAGGATAGAAGTCTGGAAGGCCATACATTTACAGAAACTTTCCAAGTTTCTCTAAGTAGAGGGTTATAGGTTATTTTAATTTATTTTTATACTTCTTTAATTTTTTAAAATTTTGATAACGAACATATAAAAGTGCTATTTTAATACACAGTGCAGTAGTTTTTAGTGGCTTTAACATAGTTGGAGATGAGAAATCCCCATCTGTGCTGGTAGGTTGAAATTGAAATGTCCCTATTAAGCACTGATGAAATATGGATTTGATTTATTCTCTTTGCTTTTTCAACATTAAGAAATCGTTGTACAGCCATTAAAGACCTCTTGCTTCTGATTATCTTTATTTCTGACGCCCAGATAATTAAGTTGGGATTGCATCGGTATACTACTTCGGGGGAGAAAATCTGTTGAAAGATTGAATGGAAATAACTTTTGACTGTAAATAGGGATGAAATCTTTATCTTAAACTATTGTTTTTCATTCTTAATAAATTCAAGGTTTTCAGTGGTTCTGAGGAAGATTTGTATGAAATAAATTTTTATGACCTTTGGGCCAGAATAGATTCTCTCCTCTTTTCCTCCTCTACCTCCCCTGTCTACTTCCTATGTTTGATGAATGTTTGTGAACTAACTACTGGTAATGTTAACATCTATGCCTGTGATCTAGATTCATTTCCTTTTTTTTTTTTCTTTCTCTTAGCTTTATGCTAAAGAAATGGATGTTGGTGGGGCGCCTGGGTGGCTCAGTTGGTTAAGCGACTGCCTTTGGCTCAGGTCATGATCCTGGAGTCCCGGGATCGAGTCCCGCATCGGGCTCCCTGCTCGGCAGGGAGTCTGCTTCTCCCTCTGACCCTCCCCCTCTCATGTGCTCTCTCTCTCAAATAAATAAATAAAATCTTAAAAAAAAAAAAAAGAAATGGGTGTTGGTGATTTTCTTGGCAATTTACTCAAAAATACTCAAAATTACTCAAAATACTGACATGAGTATTTTATATATGAAGAATTAAGTACTATTCAGAAAAAAATTTTATTGAGGTATAATTGGCATATAACATTATATTAGTTTCATGTGTACAACATAGTGATTTGATATTTGTATACACTGCAAATGATTATCATAGTAAGTCTAGTTACCACCTGTCACCTTACATAGTTACAGAATATTTTTTCTTATGATGAGGACTTTTAAGATTTAGCAACTTTCAAATATGCAATACAATATTGTTAACTATAGTCACTCTGCTGTACATTTCATTCCCATGACTTATTTATTTAATAACTGGAAGTTTGCACCTTTTTGACCACCTTGGCCCCTTTCATAGATTAATTCCTTAAAAAACAGTTTTTGGCCCTCTAATCACTCAAGTCCTTCGAGCTGTGCTGTCCAGTATGGTAGCACTAGCCATGTTTGGCTATTTAAATTAAGTAAAATAAAATTAAAACTTCAGTTCCTCAGTTATACTGACCGTATTTTAAATTACAAACATTTGCATCATAGCAGAACCTTCTGCTTGATGGTGATGTCTTAGAGTCTTTGTGTTCGCCACAAAACTCTATTGTGCAGCTCTTATTGACTGTTTTGTATTCTATCAAATTATAATTCATACCATCTTCTATCATGTGTCCAAGAAAGCTGGCCACGTTATATGCCTCCACTTTATCAGTGTGTGTCATTGTAATAACATCTTATTAGGGTGAATAAGCAGAAACTTAAAGTCTTGAATAAGAACCATTTGTGATTATATTATAAATGTTGTCTGTGTCCTGAAAGCATGTATATTGTGTTTCATTCTTTTAGAGGGAGCAGCTAGTATCATATATCATTCTATATAGAAATTAATTCCTGTAATGTTATGTTTTAGGTGAATGAAAAAGTAATTTATCCCTTGAAATCTAGAGAAAAAGATTTTGTTAAGGTTTCTACAGTCACTACTGTTAAGTTTTTCTCATTAGTCCAGATCATTAGCTGGTTGCTTAAAATGGAAAACTATGTTAAAATTTATAAAGCTTAGGGGAGCCTGGGTGGCTCAGTCGGTTAAGCGGCTGCCTTCGGCTCAGGTCATGATCCCAGGGTGCTGGGATCGAGCCCCGCATCGGGCTCCCTGCTCGGCGGGAAGCCCGCTTCTCCCTCTCCCTCTGCCCCTCCCCCTGCTCGTGCTCTCTCTCTCTGAAAAGTAAATAAATAAAATTTTAAGGAAATTATAAAGTTTAATATAAATGTCTAGTCATTAAGATCTCTGTAGGTAATAATATTATCCTGGTGGAACTAGAATTGATTTAAATAATTATACAATTACTATTACTGTTTCTTATGTTTTTATCATGCTTTCCAACCAGATTGCCAGCTTCTGGAGAGCAGGAGCCACGTCTCTGTGATTTTTCCTATTTTCTACAGCACCTGGCACCATGGCTTGTTTTTAATAAGCTCTTGCTATAATTTATTGAATTGATTTATTTTCTTCTGTTGCTTACTGTGCAGGACAGAACTTACAAAAAGCGTGGTGCTCCCTGAACTAATAGAACTCTCTAGGGATGAAGGCAGCAGTGTGCGTCTTGCAGCTTTTGAAACTCTGGTTAATCTGCTTGATGTATTTGATACAGGTAAATCTACATGTAGACACATCTTTGCTTCTGAAAGCAGTGTTTTTCCCTCTTTTGTATCACTGATAAGGGAGTAAAGGACGATAAAGGACAGAATTTCTTACATCGGATTTTGTGATGAACATTAAGCCTCCCTTCCTAAGAATTTGGCTTGGTAATTAGCCTCTAACTTGTTCAACTAATTGGCCCTAGGAAAGATGCTGACTAAAACAAGGTCTAAATTAGTTTCCCTACCTTAATATTTTAATGCTAGAAATCTCATGGCCATAGGAGGAGAAATCTGGGATGAGGTACTTGGGTGGGAATGGGTACAGAGGTATTTCTTAGCATTGTGTCAATCAAATCACAAAGACAGCTCCTCTGTGAGTGTATGACTAGACCTTTGACTAATGCTGGGCATTAATTTATTAGTAAACATTAACCATGTTGATATGGTGAAGTTTGGAGGAGTAAATATCAAGTACTTTGGTGCAAAACTCTATTGTGTAATTATAGGATTACATTTACTTGGATTAACAGCATTTTACCTGAACTAGGAGAGCCTGTTAAAGATTTTTGCAGTATGGACAGTAATTATGTATGATTGCTACAGACTAATCATTTAGGCTATCTGATGGGCCAGAGGAGGAAAAACTATAATGCATGAAAAGAGACAAATGAATGAATCTGCTTGTCCTAATTATGGGGCACCCCTGGGCATTCAGTCTAGGAACCTTGGCATCCTCTCTGCTCTCTTCCCCCTCACTGCTCACACTCGGTTATCATAGATCTGGGTCTGACCTGTGTTCTCGGCTTTCCCTGACATTCCTTCCACTTCTGGTACACGATGCTCCAATACCACTTGTCATTACCTTGGCATATTCGATTCTCCCACACCTCTAGCTTTTCTGCGTATTCTTTTCTCTCTGTTTTTTTTTTTTTTCTTCTATTTTCCTCCTAACCAACATCTCCTTCAGTGCTCATTGCAAATACAGTTTCCTCTCCGATATCTCTCTAAATGTCTTATGCCAAGAGTTGGCCAGCTATGGTCTACAGGCTAAATTCTGGTGCTTCCTGTTTATGTAAGTAAAGTTTATTGGAACATAGCCATGCCCATGTGGTTATGTATTGTCTGTAGCTGATTTTGTGTTGTGGTGACAGACTAGTTGTGACAAATACACTGGGAAGCCTAGAACATTTACAAAAAACATGTGCAGACCCCTGCCTTATGACGACTGTGAAAATAGTGATCACATCGTCTTATGATAGTTTTTGTGTTTGGCTTCTTCGCTGGTCTGAGTTTCTCAAGTTCAGAGACCATGTATTACTCCTCTTTCTACTTCTACTTAATATAATGCTTGTTCTGTATGAAATACAATAAATGTTTGCCTAATGAATGTTGTTTAGTTAAAACAGTAGTTGTGGTACTGAACTGTGGTGAGAGTAACCAGAATAATAATACTAATAACCCCGTTGATGCATTTTACTTAGTCCTGTCAGACCCTTAATAAAGCAGTGGTGCATTTCTGAAAGTTTAAGAGAACTATGGGAAATTCAGAGTTTTAGAATTAAGATGTAAATTTTGCTAATACATCAGCAATTTATAGCCAGCAGATATATTTACAAATATTAATTAACTTCTGAGGCGCCTGGGTGGCTCAGTCAGTTGGGTGTCCAACTCTTGATTTCAGCTCAGGTCTTGATTGCAGGGTTGTGAGTTCAAGCCCTGCATTGGGCTCCATGCTAGGCGTGGAGCCTACTTAAAAAAAAAAAAATCGATTTGCTTCTTAAGGAAGTGTCTTCTAAGAAGTGAAAGTGAAGAAATTCAGTAAACAGGTGCACTGAAAGTCTGAGCTCCTCCGCATGACATTAAGGTTTTTGATGATCTCAACTCTCCTCTCACTGCTTCTATCCCCCACAGCTCTGCCACCATTGCTGGCAGAAATTTTCTGTTGCTATGTGGCTAACATAGTAATTTTTCTTCCTGGGATCTGTGTGTATATATTAATTTCTCCATGTGCCGTGTGGGTGATTGGTCTGAAGTATGTTTTATTTTGTTTTGTTTTCCAGATGACAGAAGTCAAACTATACTTCCCTTAGTGAAATCATTTTGTGAAAAATCTTTCAAAGCAGATGAATCAATTCTTATTTCCTTATCTTTCCATTTAGGAAAACTATGCCATGGACTATATGGTATGATATATCTTAAGATTTTCAAGATTTGTAGATAATTTTTTTCCTTTTTCTTTTACCTCAGCCACTAAACTTCGGCTTTCCAGGTGTAAAACCTATCCTTTAGGTGTGTAAAATCTTAAGAGGCCTTAGATTTTTGATAGCATAATTTAGAACACATTGAAAAATGACTTTCCCCCAGTAGAACCTATTTGAAAGAACAGTGACAGAATGAAGTAGGCATGGCCCTTTAAATTTCTGAATATTTTATACTTATGTATCAGTTGGCATATGATAATAGAAGCTCATTTATATTAACTATTGGTACATAGTAAGTATACCCTTATCAACTATTTGCTGTAATATATCCTGTGAGCGTTTCAGCTTAGAATCAGCATAATACAACTTGGCATTTTGAACATATTACTCAGTTCTTAGCTTACTATACTAATGTAAGCATAAATTAAGTTAGAACCATCTGGCATAGTAAAACATTTTTAAAAATGTATATTGTAGACTCTTAACAGGCTGTTGAAACTAAGTACTACAGTATATGATGAGTTCCTATCCATTGATCAAAAATATTTTGAGTTTACTTTGCCATCCTTTAGATTGAGTTTTTAAGCGCCTCTCTGCAGAAACATATACATGTCTTTTCTGCAGACTGTTTTAGAATATTTATGATAAGTAAATAGCAGTAATGGCCCTGATGTATTATTATTGTAGTGACTTGTTGGTCTGTGGTATGATGTATGCTGTAGAAATTAATGCAGTTGTAATTCCTGCATTGTGTAGGTTATACTATCAAAATTAAAATTAAAATATTATTAAGATTAACATAAGATGAAACAATTGACCTGTTGGGAGTTCTTCATGATAGGTACCCTTTCCTCTGTTGTTTTTATTTATGATCTTTAGCCATTTATTTGACTATTTTGCTCCAATTATGTATGTATTGTACTTTGCTTTTCTCTCTTTATTTTTTGTTTTCAATTGAAATGTTGAACAAAGGTTTTACATTTGTTTTAGGAATTTTTACTCCAGATCAACACTTGAGATTTTTGGAGTTTTATAAGAAACTCTGTACATTGGGTTTGCAACAAGAAAATGGACACAATGAAAATCAGATTCCACCCCAAATCCTAGAGCAGGAGAAGAAATATATTTCTGTCCGGAAGAACTGTGCTTATAATTTCCCGGTAATAAATTGTGTATTGGTACTGACTAAACATTTTGATTATAACTCTAAAATATATGAATAGATAGCATTAAAAAGTATGGCCATATTTGACACCTGCTTAGCCTTATGTCTGGTATATGCAGTAGGTACTAAGTAATATTGGTGTAATTTATATTTATCTTTACGTATAAATTAGAACTATATGCATGCATTTGGACCTTCCAAGTATGATCTCTATCTAAATTATTGTTCAAAGGACATGATTTCAATATAAATGAAGTGATTGTAATATTAGGTACTGATGCATGTTTTTCTCTCCTTCCCGCTCATCTTCTCCCTTCCACCTCCACCAGGCCATGATTGTGTTTGTTGATCCTAAAAACTTCCACATGGAACTCTATTCTACATTCTTCTGCCTTTGTCATGACCCTGAAGTACCAGTCAGATATACTATTGCTATTTGCTTTTATGAAGTAAGTCTGAAGAAGTGAAATGACTTTACATTGGTTGTTAATTCTACCTATGTACACTAGATGATTTTTTGATATTGTGTACACTTCTGTTTATAAAGGTTTATTACAAGATACAGGCTCCATATGTCTTTCATTTTGTGGTCCTAAATGTTATTTTAAAATTCCCATAATTCTCTTAGTATGTTTATAGAATTCATTCACATAAGCACATTATAATCATTTATCATTTATTAATCCATTCATGTACTAAGTGCTTACTTTAAGCCAGACATTGTGGTGTGAATATGGGTATTGCAACTTTGGAAGTAAAATCAGTTTTTATAGGCTTTACAATATTTATATTTAACTTTGTGTCTAAACTCAAGAACTTGAGAATAAATGGAAAATTGAGAGAGATTATTTAAATTTATTGTTTTTTAAAGGTTTTATTTATTTATTTGAGAGAGAGAGCCGAGAGAGCATGAGCAGGGGGAGGGGTATGGGGGAGAGGGAGAAGCCGACTCCCCACTGAGCAGGGGAGCTCAATCCCAGGACCCTGGGATCATGACGTGAGCCGTAGGCAGATGCTTAACTGACTGAGCCATCCAGGCTCCCTACATTTATTGTTTTTACTGCAAATGGATCATGTTTCATGAACATAGCTGTTACGTTCAGCTATTACAGCAACTCTCTGTAATGTAGGAGCAAAAGTGAATTTAAACTTTTTTTTTTTTTTTTTAAGATTTTATTTATTTATTTGACAGAGAGAGAGCTAGCGAGAGCAGGAACACAAGCAGGGGGAGCGGGAGAGGGAGAAGCAGGCTTCCCGCCGAGCAGGGAGCCTGATGCGGGGCTGAAGCCCGATGCGGGGCTCCATCCCAGGACCCTGGGATCATGACCTGAGCTGAAGGCAGACGCTTAACAACTGAGCCACCCAGGCACCCCTGAATTTAAACTTTTATGATGAATGCTATTAACTGTTTAACGCTTGAGGTTGAAATTTGCGTATGTCTTAGAGGTTCCCAGTAAGCACATGTATGCTGTAGTTGCAGTAAAGATGTATAAACTATAACTTGGCAACTTCAAAACGTAAACATCTCTTTATAAGGGGCATAATAAAATATTTCCTTTCTTTATAAGAGGTATCTAAATATTCTTAGTCTCAATGAGAAGGTTTCAGCCCCTTCCTTGCACTGTATTCCATAGCAGAGCATTGTTAGATCAGCTCAAAGTGCCCAAGGTACCTATAACATCATTATTATGTTGCTTAAGACTCGTGGCTGTTGGCTGAAAGTCTCTGCTTCTTTTCATTAACAGTTTTTCTGGTATGAATGAAATGTTCACTGTGCAAAATCTAGGAAATATTTCCTTTAAATGGTATAAATAATTAAAATAATTCCAGTGTTGCAAAATTAAGTCATCTTTGTAAATATAGCGGTAGAAATATTCTTTTGGAGGAGGGGAAAGAACAGAGGGCACTGCTAGCTGAGTGAACTCTGTCTCCACTGTGCATTAAGTGGGCATGTAGTCTTGGTTACTGTGCGTGCCTGTTAGATGAATGGTCTCCAGAGATGGTTCCGTGAGGTTAGTATCTGAGAACGCAATATTTATATAATATTAGAGTTTTTACTTATGTTCATTTTTATCTCATCCCTTTAATATTTCATTTTTTATGTGTTTCATAGTGGACACAATATGTTAACACCCTATAAATAAACATCTGAAATGTGTCCATAAAAATACTTCACTGGTAGGAGTGAGTTCGGATCATTGATCTAGCTCTTTGGTGGCTAGTTGCCCTGTTCTCTCAATCATACCATGTAGGTAGGCTGTTGCTGATACTCCATAAAATAGATTGTTAGTCTAGGTTTATCCTTTTGAGTAGTGAGAATCCATTGGTGGATTTAAGTTTTTCTCACAGTGCTGTTGTTAAATTCTGAGAGTTATTTTACCATGTCCTAACTTTATTCTTGTTTTTCAGAAACATATTATTTCGAAAATATTTTGAACAAGTCAGAAACAGCCCTGTAGAGCAAAGTTTTTTAGAACATTTTCTTTATCCAGGAAGCTTCCCTCCCCCGCAAATAAAATCTTACCCAGAAGCCCAATATGTAAAAACAAACAAACAAACAAACAAAGCA
Source organism: Leptonychotes weddellii (assembly GCF_054177405.1). Classification (NCBI taxonomy): domain Eukaryota; kingdom Metazoa; phylum Chordata; class Mammalia; order Carnivora; family Phocidae; genus Leptonychotes; species Leptonychotes weddellii. The sequence goes on along the minus strand of NC_138377.1, from coordinate 8,717,033 downwards.
CCAAGCCCAAAAAAGAAAAAGAAAAAAAAAGATGAAGTAGAAACTGGTGAATTTACCATTGTGGGTTCTGAGTTTGCCTGGAGGAAGAAAGAAGACTGTTCATAGGGGAGCTAGATTAGACCCTTCCAGCTCCTCTTGTGCTGATTAAAGTCTTTGATGGGAAAAATCTTTGGTGTCTTGCTTGCTTAGGAGTCCCCTCTATCCCTGTGTCACACTGACCTTCTGTAGTACTTACCCTCTTCGGGAGGCGCTGAAGCAGGATGAATGCTCATATGTCCTGTCAGACCCTGTTGACTGCTGTAAGACTTTAAAATATGAGCTAGAGGTGTCCATGGACTTACTGCTTGTGACATGAAAATTGTGACTGATAAATCCATCCTGTACTTTCTACACCCATGTGGGCACTGACATTCCCACCCTCATGTGTCCACACTCCAGAGTGTTACAAAGCAGGCTAAAAAGCTGGTTTTCTATGCAATTAATTTTTTAGAAATCTAATTTTTACATTTATGTTGTAACCTAGTTTCATTTTAGAAGAAGTATCTAACAGGGATGTGTTTTGTAAAATATTATTATAACCTTTAAATGTCTAGTAGTTTTAAATCTGAGAGACTTTATTGTTGCATTTCAGGTATCTAAACTTCTGAATTCTGGAGTATTTTTAATACATAAAGAATTAATAACATTATTACAAGATGAATCACTGGAGGTAATATCTTCTTACTCTTTGGTTTTTACTTCATGTTAAGTCTGAATATTATCAATGCCCTTCCCCTCTTCCCCTGCACTTCTTAGGAATTGCATGAATTCTTTCAGCTGACTAGCCCCAAAAGCGTCAAGACAAGGTGCAGTTGTATCATAGACTGGAAATTGAGATCGTTAAAAAAATACTCAGTTTTAAAATATATATGTATATTTGTTTATTAAGAATTTAGGACATGCCAAAAAGTAGACAAACAAAAGGATACCTTTAGTTCCAATTACTGTTTCTGTTTTGTTATATTTTTAAGTTTTTCTTTTTCTTTGCTATGAAAAAGTTTTTATTTTACTTAATTGCAATCCTATTTTATATCACATTTTACATCTTTTTTTTTTTTCTCTCAGCATTGTTTAGGGAATATATTTGGGAAAACTGAAATACTTTATTTTGATGCTGCATTTAGTATATCCTGTTCACCCAAATGACTGCTAGCTCAACTCATCAATAGTTACACATTGCTGAGGGTGTTATCTTACTTAAATTGCTTTTTAAAAGTTGAGAGGCAGTTTTTTGGCATATTGGTTGTATGGAAGTAGCTGTCTCAGATCTAGACTATTTGAACAATATCAAGGGGCAGGTATACTAATCTCTTTTCAAAGGTAGCTTTGATCAAGCCAGTTGATTATTTTTCTAAAATGTTCCAGCAAGAAGATGGCAACGTAAGAAAATAGAAACTCCCTAAATGTTGTTTGGTAAATAATACTATTTCTGCACAGAAATTGACATATGAGGCTAACCTAAGATTAGAAAAACAGTAGTTGCCATAACAGTAATTGATATCTCTATTGAAAGGTACTAGATGCTCTTATAGATCATCTTCCAGAAATCCTTGAACTTATGTCTACTGGTGGAGAAAGCACTATTCAAGAAAATAAGGTAAATCCCATGTATCAAAGAAGTTCCTGAATGTTTTAAATATGATCTTTCTCTATAGAGTTGTTGTGGGGAATCAATGAGAGAATGTGTGGAAAACATTTAAAGTAGTGCTTGCCCCATAATAGCAGGTAGCTTAGTAAATGTCTCTTGGAGCTTCAACAGCCTGAATTTTTCCTACAATTATTCCATTACCATGATTCTTATTTATTGTCCTTGGAGTTTACATTCATATTTCCAGTTTTTATTAGCATTAATTATTATTCTAAGAATAGCATCTGGTGAGGACAGAAGAGTAGGAATGTAGAAGGTCAAAATTTTCCAACAGCGAAATATAAGAAATTTTACTTTAGTTAGAAGGATTGAGTCCCATTCTCTATTTCAAAATTTTGTTTTCAGTGACCGTAAATTTTACTGATGGATCTTTTTGAAACGTGTTTGATTTTGCCAGATAATTATCTCCCTATGACAACTAAGATCCTCCTAGGTTCTGAAGTGAGTGAGAATATTCCTCTCCCCAATGTATCGTAAGACTGAATAGTTTGACTGAATGCTGCAGTTGATTTATTATCATCAATCTTCTGATGTGCTTTTTTTCAGTTATCATCTCTGCCTGACTTGATCCCAGCCCTCACAGCTGCTGAGCAGCGAGCAGCAGCCTCCTTGAAATGGAGAACTCATGAGAAGCTACTACAGAAATATGCCTGTCTGCCGCATATCATATCAAGTGATCAGATTTATTATCGTTTCTTACAAAGAATGTTCACCATCATGATGACAAATGTGAGCCCAGTACCTTTTATCTAAATCTTTTGAACTCACACTTGATTTTGGGATTACCAGATTCTCCCCATTCTCAAAATAGTACAACAAACTCTCTTTATTCCATTTTGCCCTGGAAAGATGTTATCCTCCCAGATCCCTGAGGGGGAAACTCAGATTTCCACGTGCTTCTTCAGTAATGCTTATTTTTGAACATTGTCTACGTAGCTGGGTTGAAGAATGAACAAGTGGTACCTTTACTTACCCTTTTTCCATATGTTGCCAAGGAGAGTGTAAACAGATTCACTTCAAACTTGATATAGTTCTTCTCAAAAGGCAGGTTGGCCGGAGTCTGTGATCTCGACCGCTAAGTCCCTCTTGCTCTGATATCCACTTTTATGTGTCGTGGCCTCAGAGCCGACCTCAACTATGCCATGTGGCCAGACATCCCGTAAGTCCCTACATCTTAGTGGCATTGCTTTTTCTTTTAAAGTACCTCTAAAAAGTGGCTGTGTAACAGATAAAGCTTATATTAAAAACATGATGGCCTACTATGGATAACCTTAAAATTAGGGTCAAAAGCAGAAAAAAAAAAAAAAGGAAAAGTTTTGTACTCACATCCCCCAGAGAGTAAGTTGTCTACCTTTTTCACAAAAATTTCAGAGGTTTATTTAGCCTACAGTTCACTGTACGTTTAATAGGATGTCTTCCTACCATTTTGGAAGTATGAAAAAGTTCCATATAACATGTACGTTTTAGAAACTGTTGAAAAAGTGCTTAATAGTGTCATTGTTCTCAATAAAAGGGAGATAATGAGATCTTGTAGCCATTTCAGAAAACCAAAATCAGGTTTAGCTTCAAAGATTAAAAAGAAAAAAAATAACGTTATTGGTGTCATTTACAACTTAAGAAAACAGGCGTACATTTCATGAACTGACACTCTGCAGGTTAATTTCATTTATCAAAGCAAAGCCTAGAGCATGAAGGTTACATTATAGCTGTAATAGTCTTAAGAAATGACATCAGTGACTCCCTTATCAGAGGGCAGTGCGTGAGTGTGCCACATAGGAAATTTACATAAAATTGAGCAGAATTAATGAATTATTTTATTCAGAAATTACCTATTCGAGTACCTGCTATGTGTCAGGCACTGTTTGAGGAGGGAGGGATACAGGAGTGGATAAGACGGACAGACTCCTTCTCTTAACAGAGCTTGTGTTCTAAAGGGTGGTGGTATCAGGATACATAATACAGCAGGATGAGTGATATATTTACAGATGCCGGTAAGTGCTGTGGTTTGATCTTAATTGTTTATCTCAGCGTGATGAGTTAGTAGGCATGCTGTGTTTACAGAGCTTAAGAATATATAATTATTCCATATTTTAACTTCTCTTATCAAGAAAGAGAAATGATTTACAACATAGAGTGCAAACAAAGTACCTGTAAGCCTAAGAGATTGTTTTACTATTTTCTTTTACAAGGCAGTAATTCCACAGTTAAAAGGAGATACATGATTATTATAGCACATTTTCCGTGATCAAAGAGGATGTTCTGGAGAAAAGAAAGATTTATATTTTTAATTCCACACCTAATGGTCATAATTCATTCATTCAGCAAAATTTATTGAGTGCTTACTATGTGCCAAGCACTACTATATTTTGGGTACCAGGATACAACAATGAACAAAAGAGACAAAGGGTGTATTATCACAGTACCTGAAATTCTACTGGAGACCGGCGGTAAAGCAACATACATCTAGAGTATGTCAGGGGTGAAAAGTACAGTGAAGCACAGTAAAGCAGGGTAGAGGATGAGGAACATGACAGAAGGTAGTAGGATGCTATTGTGGAGATAGCGGTCAGGGAAACATCCTTTCTGATCAAGTATGCTTCATGCAGAGGCTTGAACAAAGTAAAGGAGTTACCAGGTGGATGAAGGACAAGCGAGAAGAGCAAAGAAAGTGTGGTTGCGTGAGGAGCAAGGAAGCTAGCTAGGGTGGCAGGTGGTGGAGAGATGAGGTAGGGGGGTGCCTGGTCCGTGATGTGGAATCTAGCTTGTATTCTCTGAAGCAAGGAAAATCTTTAGAAGATTTTGAGGAATGACATTAACTTTTTTTTCTTTTGTTGTGAAAAAATTTTAAAGCTACAGAGAGGCGAAGAAAATACTGCGATGAACCTTCATGTAGAACCCAGCGAGACCGAACAATTGTTAACATTTTGCCATTATTCGCTTTTTCTATTTCATTGTGCTGAGGAATTTTAAATTATACATGTCATTGTATTTTATCTCTATAAACATTTCAATGTTCATCTCTAAAAAAAGACATTCTCCTATATAATCACAGTATAATCATTACATTTTGCAAAATGGAGTTATTCTTCAATACCATTTCATATCCATGTAGTTCACATTGTGTTCCCCAAACATATTTTATAGTTGTTTTATTCCATATAGGATCCAATTAAGATCCTTTGGCTATTGCCTTTGACTGTTACAACTCTTAATTGTCTTTTAATTCAGAACAGACTGCCTTTCTCCCTTTTCCCACTTTTTCATGACATTGAAGACTTCATCATCCTGTAGAATATTCCAGTTCTGAATTTGTCAGATTGCTGTTTCACGGTGTTAGCTTGTTCACCTATTCTCAGTATTTCTTGTAAACGGAAAATTAGATCTAAAGACTTGCTGAGTTTTAGGTTAAACATTTTTGGCAAGAATACTTCACAGATGCTGCTTTGTACTTTATGTCGCATCATCTCTGGACACGTGTTCCTCTGTAAGTGAGCTCAGAGTGGTTCTCCAGTGGTGACCGTTGTATCAGCCCACTGCAAAATTATGTTTTCTCCCTTGCAAGGTGCACTGTAATCGGAAACTGACACTTTGAACACTCTGAACACCAGTTTTTCATCAACCTTATACCCATTAGGTTTAGCATCCACTGATGATCCTTCCTGAATCTGTTTATATTAGAACTTGCAGAGGAGTGATTTTTAAAAATTCTATCACTTCTGCATTTTTCATGGCATTCTTCTATGAAGAGATGCTTTACTTCATCCATGTGGCTAATCTGATTATGCTGAAATATATTTCCTCAGGTAATCTTTAGTTTTTTCCTCCTATGATCAATTTTCAGAGCTAGGAGTTGGTGTAGGAACCACTTCCAGTGGTGACAACTGAGTTTTGTTTTGGTTTTGTTCTCTCTTTCAGGCTCATTCTCTAATATTAAATATTGTTTTAATCAACTGTGATCATTATTGGTGTGCTCCAATTGTCACAACTTATTCAGGCTGGCTCTACGTGTTTTTGATATGATTACATTTATCTCTGATTTCTGGCCCAAAAGATAACTTACGTTATACTGTGAGGTACAAAATATACATATTTTTTAAATTTTTATTTTGTTTTATTATGTTATGTCACCATACAGTGCATCATTAGTTTTTGATGTAGTGATCCATGATTCATTGTTTTCGTATAACACCCACTGCTCCATGCAGTACGTGCCCTCCTTAATACCCATCACCAGGCTAACCCATCCCCCCACCCCCCCCTCTAAAACCCTCAGTTTGTTTCTCAGAGTCCATAGTCTCTCATGGTTCGTCTCTCCCTCCGATTCCCCCCCTTCCTTTTTCCTTTCCTTCTCCTAATGTCCTCCATGCTATTCCTTATGCTCCACAAATAAGTGAAACCATATGATAATTGACTTTCTCTGCTTGACTTCTTTCACTTAGCATAATCTCCTCCAGTCCCATCCATGTTGACGTTAAAAGTTGGGTATTTATCCTTTCTGATGGCTGAGT
>NC_138377.1:8686965-8710338 GCF_054177405.1 Leptonychotes weddellii | reverse complement strand
ATTGGTCTATATGTCTGTTTTTGTGCCAGTACCATGCTGTCTTGGTGATCACTACCTTGTAATATAGCTTGAAATCAGACAGCATGATGCCCCCAGCTTTGTTTTTCTTTTTCAACATCTCCTTGGCGATTCGGGGTCTTTTCTGATTCCATACAAATTTTAGGATTGTTTGTTCCAGCACTTTGAAAAATGTCATTGGAATTTTGATCGGGATGGCATTGAAGGTATAGATTGCTCTGGGTAGCATAGACATTTTAACAATGTTTATTCTTCTGATCCATGAGCGTGGAATGTTTTTCCATCTTTTGGTGTCTTCTTCAGTTTCTTTCATGAGTGTTTTGTAGTTCCTAGAGTATAGATCCTTTACCTCTTTGGTTAGGTTTATTCCGAGGTATCTTCCTTTCCTGATTAAAACTCTTCAGAGTATAGGGATAGAGGGAACATTCCTCAAGTTCATAAAATCCATCTATGAAAAACTCACAGTGAATATCATCCTCAATGGGGAAAAGATGAGAGCCTTTCCCTTAAGATCAGGAACATGTCAAGGATGCCCACTCCCGCCACTATTGTTCAACATAGTACTAGAAGTCCTAACAACAGCAATCAGACAACAAAAAGAAATAAAAGGTATTCAAATTGGCAAAGAAGAAGTCAAACTCTTTCTCTGCAGATGACATGATACCTTATGTGGAAAACCCAAAAGATTCCACCCCCAAATTACTAGAACTCATACAGCAATTTCAGTAATGTGGCAGGATACAAAATCAATGCACAAAGGGCGCCTGGGTGGCTCAGTTGGTTAAGCCACTGCCTTCGGCTCAGGTCATGATCCGGGAGTCCCGGAATCAAGTCCCGCATCAGGCTCCTTGCTCAGCAGGGAGTCTGCTTCTCCCTCTGACCCTAGCCCCTCTTGTGCTCTCTCACTCTCACTCTCTCTCAAATAAATAAAATAAAACCTTTAAAAAAAAATCAGTGCACAGAAATCAGTCGCTTTTTTATACACTAGCAATGCAACTGTAGAAAGAGAAATTAGAGAATCGATTCCATTACAATAGCACCAAAACCCAAAATATACATATTTTCATATGACTAGTATTTATGCGTTTGAAATTCTGTTAGAATACACAAAATGAAAGAAAAGAGTAACATGTTTTTATTTAGTTCATTTATCTAAAATTCATTTTTTAAAATTCCTGTGATGCTTCTGTTTATGCACATTTCTTAAACTTTCTGTTCTAATTCATAGTGAATATTCTCCTTTTACATTTAACACATTAAAAATGCACAGAATAATACTCAATAGTGAGAAATAGCTTGTATAAAACACGAGAGGAGGTAGCAGGCAACACACTCCCAGCAATGTAAAGTTTTATTTTACTTGAATTTCAAGGATCCTGTAATAGCACTATAATACTCTGAATCTTCAAGAATTAAGTATTATAGTATTTTTATGTAAGCCAAGATGGTGAACATGAATTTTATACTGGACACAATATATCTGGTTGAGAGATTTTTCTCTAATGTGTAATCTGAACCCAAACCCAGGAAAGATAGATGATTGAATTCATTTAAAATTAATTAATTGTGCCCAGTGGTGTGACAGAAATTCAGAAGACAAAGGAGTATATAGAACACTAGTAAGAGTTACTGACATGGTGTCCCTTGGATTCTAAGTTTTATCTGTGGTATGGACCAGGGATTTCAATGAATGACACTGAGGCAGAAGAGGCAGAAGCAAACCAGAAAGATTGAAAAGTATACCTGATCATGGGATCTCTAGGTTTCTATTTTAGAAGTGGCACATTTTTGGTGATGTATCTGACACAGGGCATGTTCTTGCAAATACTTGTCCAGGGAATGGCTAAGAGAGTGGGTGGCTGAGAGGTATTGGGGGAGAATGTCACTTAAGCTGAAGTGGCAGAGAAAGGATAGTCAAATATAAATCAGATCGGGATGATTTGAAAATGACCGTGCCAAACTACATTAACTTTGTAATGTGATACTTAGGTTGATTTGCCTGAGTGATATTAACATTAAATTATGAAGACACTAACACAGTGATCTGAGAAGCAGACAACATTGCTCTTGCTTTTAGCCAAAACTGAAAATTGATTTGTGGAGCAAAATTATGCTATTAGATTGATTTAATTGTCTTTCTTACCTATTTCTTTAAGAATGTCTTGCCTGTTCAAAAGGCAGCTTCACGAACTCTATGCATTTTTCTGCGTTATAATCGTAAACAAGAACAGAGACATGAGGTCATTCAAAAATTAATTGAACGTAAGTAATCATTGCCTCTCATTTTGAAAAACAAAGTAAACTGGCCTTAGTTAGCTCTGACTGACTTTATCAATTTTGCCATGAATAGTTAAGCTGATATTGGTAAATACCTGGAGTGTGTTTGTCTTTGAGTTTTGTAGGTTAATTTTTTTTGGTTTTAGAAATCTATACGACAGGATCAGTCTGTGATGAATGGAAGTTATAATTGGTCTGGGCCTCCTTTAGTGAGTTTCTACACTTGAGAAATTAAATTTATGTTGAAAGTCTAGTTTCTACCCTGATGAAATAGCATTTGGAACTAAAATGTGAGTAGAATATCCATGAATGTAGTCATTTATTTTATGTTTTTATTTTAAATATTAACAGAATGAGGGGGTTTTTGGTTTGTTTCCTTGAGTAGAGTTGATAGTACACATAAATATGAATGGTAAGCCTAGGTGGTTCATGTCTTAAAAAAATTAAGTCAATTAACAAATGCAAATTTATTTTAATTTACTAAGGGCTAAAATCAAGATAAAAACCTTTAGTTGGAGTGTTAATTCTAGAAATAGTGGCACACACTTATATATCCTTTTTAATTACTGTATACTTGCTTTGACCATAGTGTCTTAATGTTTTTATTAAACTCTGTTTTCCAGCATAGGTAGGTAATGGGATTTTCTAGTTACTGGAGTTTACCATTTTAAGTATGGATCACCACTTTTCAAAAAATTAGAGTATATAAAATTCTATTTAAGAAAAATTATGCTTGGTATACTTTAATCTTTCTCTTTTTTACTCTAATTTAATTTTCATTTTTCAGTGATAGGACCACACGTTTAGAATCAGTTTTATTTTGTAACGAGATTCTGTTTGGATTTAAATATTAAGAATTTTGCTTTTGAACATTTGTGTAATTAGGGAGAAAATAATCCTTTAAATGTTAACCTGAATTATTGCCAGTAATACAGTGTTTACATATGACTTAAACCACTTCAGAGCATTCTTATGAAAATGAGACAAAGAAAACAGTTAATTTGATTGATCAAATATAACTTCAAAGTTTGAAATTATACAAACTTGCATTTGAATTCCAACTCTGCACCAGGCAGCTCTGTGACTTTAACCTCTGAATCTCCTCTCAGGAGGATAAATCTATGCTTATTCCATTGGATTGCTTTTCAGGATTAAATGTGATAATAGGTTTAAAGTACTCAGCACATAATGGGTGATCAAAAATAGTTTATATATTCAGTACTTAAAAATTACATTTTTTTTCTGGTTTTTGAGATGTCATTATTTTGGAAGTCTACAAATCTGGAGTGTATAATACGATTTTTTTCTCTTACCTCTTGTATTTGCTAAACAATTGTGGATACAAAGAAACCTGTCATGGATTTTGTGTGTTTGATTTTGTCACATATAATTTCGTGTAGGAAAAATTAAACTTCTCTTTTTTGTTATTGTTGTTTCTAGAACTGGGCCAAGGAAAAAGTTATTGGAATAGACTTCGATTTTTGGATACCTGTGAATTTATTATAGAGATCTTTTCCAAATCATTTTTCTGTAAATATTTCTTTCTACCTGCTATTGAACTGACACATGATCCTGTGGCAAATGTGAGGTATGGTACCAATCCAAGATAATACTTGAAAAAATTGTACTTTTAAATTTATCTTCTATAATATATCTACTTATCTAATATAATGAACATGCAAAATCTTTTTCATAATCAGTTTAAAAAGACAAGTAAATAATTTATACTTACTTTGAAATTCCTAGTAGTCCTAGTTAATGAGCCTCAGTAGAACTTGGAAGCATAATCTTTTTTTAACTGTCCCAGGTCTTTTGTTTAATGGGTCGAGAGGGCAGTAGTCAAAGCCAGACTGGCAGGCTTCTCCTGACACTTGGATACACACATTGACATCAGGAGAAGGTTGAGTAGATATTCTTAATTTGTGGATCTTCTAAGACTAAAGAAAAAATAACTCAAAGTTGGCTTGGCGAAGTTCTGTCCATTTTTAGGGGCAATCAAGAGATTGGCTTTTGTTTTATATTTTCAGTGTAAGAAAATACAGAAAATGCCACTGCACTGGCTTCAGTATTTTGTGCATCTTATCTGTGCTAAATCACTAATGAATCTAACTACGTTGTTAACATTTTGCAAATTAAAGTTGTGACTCTAGAAAAACAGCTCCCAGTGTGATGAACTATCACTTACCAAGCAGTTGACAAAAATTATTTGAAAGGAAATGAAATCATCTTTACCCAGGTCAATATGACTTAAAAGCATAGCACTGGCCCTAAGAGAAAGCAACCTGCCAATTCAAAAACGAAATGAAGATTAATTGAACATTGCTCCATGCAGATTGGTTATTTTGGGGGGTAAGAGATCATTGCATAGCAATTTGTCTTGGTTTCCACTCTTCCGCCTGGGCAGCTGCCAGCCCAACAAATGGGTCCGGCAACACCATATACTAATTAGCTTTTGGATACAAAAGTGTTTGCCCAACTGAATAGAGATGTGTAGATAGAATGAAAGCCATCACAGGCAGGAGTGGTGGGATCATGCAGGTAGGAGGAAGGTTTCTGAAGCCACACCACCTGAGCTGATTTCCAGCTCTCTACTAGCTGTGTGTCTTTGGGCAAGTTACATAATCTCTGCACACTGATTTCCTTAGTTACCCAATTCATAGGGTGTTCTGACGGATAAATACCTGAGATAATGTACGTAAAGAATTTAGATTACCAGAAAGGTGTGATACCTAATCTTAAAATCTTTATAATCTCATGGGCCCAGGATTCTCACAGAGATAAATCAGCACTATGGCTTTCTGTACCTTCTGTTGAATATAGGTTTTCTAGACCTGCCTTGAGTTATGAAGAATGAAGTATGCATAGCCTGTTGTTTCTGTTTTTCCTTAAGTGAATGTTTAAAATTTGAATTCACTGAGTCTAGATAATATGAAGGCTGGAAAGACTACTGGTATTCAAAGGAAAGTGCAAAAAAATTCTCTTTGGGGCAACTGGGGCCTCTTAATTTAGAGACAGCATCCCCAGGATCCGTGGGGAGCTCTGAATGAGTTTGAGACCATTATTGCTATGGACGGAGCTGAAAATTCAGAGAAGAGCCTCTTTCGCCTTTTCGCTTGAATAAAAAGCAAATCTTATGGTGTATGAAGAATCCTCAACTGTAAGCTTAGCTGACAAAGCATCCTGGAAACTCTAGGAATGGGACTTGGTTGTCTCAGGTTTGGCATAGGAGTAAAAAAATAGTATCTGGAGAGCACTCAGATGAATGAATGAATACAGCAGCCAAAACATAAGCAACCGCCTAGCATCCCTCTCTAAAACCAGCCCTGGCAGAGCGGTAGAGAAGTAGCTTAGCGAAGCAGAGCATTTTCTGCACTGCCTCTTCTGTTCTTCCCTGGATTGCCTCTCCCCTCTCTGGCATTCTTCAGTCTGCGTGTTGCTTCCTTATCCATGCGGTATCGCCTGGGATGGTGCCTACAGTCTGTGCTTTTATCTTTTCTTCTCAAACTGCATATACGGCCCCAGTGATCTGTCCAGTCTCATGGCTTGCATATCATCTGTGTGCTGAAGATTCCTGACGATATGTCTCCAGCATGGACGTCCATCCTGGACGGGAGCCACATTGAGCTAGCTGCCCACTGAGCATTTCCATGGCATGTCCCACAAGCACCTCAGATTCAGTCTGTCCAAAAGTAAATCCCCGTCTCCTGCACCCACACCCACCCTTGCTCCTTCTGCAGTGGTCTCCATCTGAGCCAATAACCACTGCATCTTGCTACCTGCTCAGGTCAAAACCTTACCCCCTTTCTGCCACTCCAGCTGCAGTTCCTCAGCACATCCTGCTGCTTGCAAAGATACTGAGTCCAACCACTTCTCGCCACCTGACTGCTACCATGCTAGTTCAGGTGGCCACCCTCTCCTGCCTGAATTACTACTAGAGCCTCCCTGTTGTTTCCCTCTGTCCCCGACCATCTACAGGCTCCTCTCAGACCAGTAGTCAGATGACCCTTCCAACACGTTAAGTCAGATCACTTCACTCCTCTGTGCAAAATTCTCCATGGCTTCTTATGGTGCTCAAAGGAAAAGCCAGGCTCCATGCCGTGGCCTACAAGGCCCTGAACGAGCTGGCCTCCTGTTGCAAGTTTGGGCCAATATGGGGTGACAGCCAAGGCAAGCTCCCCCTATAGGGCATTTGCGCTACTGCAGTCCCCTGCCTGTAATGCTCTTCTCCAGATGTTCACATTACTTGTTCCCTCATTTTCTTTAAGGCTTTGCTTAAATCGTATCTTTTCAGTGAAACCTTCACTGAAACCCTCTATGACCACGTGTTTTAAAATTGTAACACCCCTCCTCTGGTACTCCCTCATCCTTCCCTGCTTTCTTTTTCTCCACAGCACTTAGCACTGTCTGATAGACATTTTACTTATTTCCGTATTGTTTCTTCCCTATCCCATACTACGGTGAAAGTTCCACGAGAGCAGAGGATTTGTTGGTTTCATTCACTGTTGTATCTCCGCACCCAGAATAATGCATGCTTGACTCATCACAGGCACTCCATAAACATTTGCTACACAATAAATAAACTCCCACGCTATCCGCTATCCGGAGTTTGAATTCTCTTTCAATGTCATGTTACTATTATTCTTAGTTATTAAATGCGTTCAAAAGCAAATACTATTTAATTTATTATAGAATGAAACTTTGCTACTTGTTGCCCAAAGTGAAATCTACCCTGAAGATCCCTGCAGATAAGCATCTACTTCAGCAGTTAGAAATGTGTGTGAGGAAACTCCTCTGTCAAGAAAAAGATAAGGATGTTCTGGCTATTGTAAAAAGAGTAAGTATCACTCTTACCACCATGTCTGCCTGTCTTGCATGAAGAAAGTGTCAATCTTCACTTCCCTGTTTTAACTTGACAGGATAGCAATGTGTTAAAATACTTACATTGTTGCTAGAGTAGGATTAGTAACTGACTTGGCTGATGAGTGCCTTCCAAAGGGCACTCAGGCGCTCTACTTCTATTACTAGTAATACAAGCGCCATGAGAGAGAGCTTGGGACATTTGAGGTACTTAATAAATACTGGTCAACCAAATGCTTCATCCACCAGACTTGATTTATAAGGGATTATAATCCAGGAAGACTTTGTTGGTAAAATGGGGGAAGTCACACTTCATAGAAATTTAGCCCTGGAAGGGCCTTCGTGATCTGTTTGATTTTTGCTTCAAAAGCTCTAGGCCTAGAGATAGTAAATGTCTGCTTGAGATCATATTAGCAAGTTGCAGAGCTGGGGCCAGAATATGGATCTCTTACCCTGAGTGCATTCCTTTTTCAGTAATGTAACATCATGTCTTACGGGTTTTTTGTTTGTTTTGTTTTAGCCCGGGATCTTATATGGATTGTTTGGGGATGTTAGAAACTAAAAGAGTAAAAATTTGGGTTAGTGAAGTCAAACCTGAAAATGCCTCATAGTCTTCAAAAACTTTTTGCTGAACGTGAAACTAATATTGTTATAAGATTAAGTCGAATTAAAGTGGCTACTCTTATGAATCTAAATGTGAACTTCAACTTCGTGATTTGTAATGAGAGGAATTAATTTATTAATGTCTTTAACTTAGCATCAATGATGAGAAAAAAAAAGAATCCTTTGATTTTTTTTTCCTTTTGTTTCTAGAGATCATTGCCAGACGTCACACAAGGAACTTTTTTTTTTTAGTTTTTTTATTGTTATGTTAATCACCATACATTACATCATTAGTTTTTGATGTAGTGTTCCATGACACACAAGGAACTTTTTAATAAAGTGATTTGACAACTTACTATTAATTAGTATACTCTTGTTTTACTGAAATGTGAATTCCTCTTTTGCCAACTAAACTAACCAGAAATACCCAGAGTCTGGACATGCATTTACATCTAAAAGCATATTACATACTATATATATATAGTATGTAATATGTAATGTATATGTATATATTACAATAATATGTAATATATATGTATATATAGTATGTAATATGCTTATATATATAGTATTATATATATATAAATAAAATATATTACATGTATTTGTTTATACCAGATATTTCTGTCTTTACCATTTAATTACAAAAGTTTAGGCGATAGAGTTAACTTTCAAAGTAATAAACCTAAGAGGGTTAGTTACTTTTTTGAAAGAATTTATTAACTCAAAAGATAAACTGACCATATAAGTAGGGACAAAAATGATATAATTAGTGGATTATTAATCTACAATGGGTTATTCTGGACTAGAGCTCTTTAGGTATATGTCACATGAGGAAGTCAACCAATCCCATGAAAATTCTTTAGTCTAATGTTTATCAAAGTGAAATCTTGGCATGGGAACCTCTGAGGAAGCTATACAGAGCTTCGGGATAAAAATGGCATGGCTTTATGCTAGTCAGTTTTTTAAGATGGGAAGTAATTGTATTTAAAAGGGACATTTCATGGCATAAACTGTAATATTTTCAGAAATTTCAGCGTAAAAATAAGGCTTCAAATAAATATTACATTTGCAATGGCTAGCTTTGGGCATAAGAATATATAAATGTACTTTATTTGGTCCATCAGAGTTACTCCTGAAGAGAAGTACTGTCCTCTATCAGAGTTAGAATCCTGGGTTAGATGGACCGTTGTTTGATTGAAACAATTTGTTTCAGACTAATGTGTTCTGAAAGAGAAATACTAAATCAAGAAATACTTTCAGGGCAAAGTCTTTCTTAGTGGTTAGAATGTCATAATGGTCAAAAGTTTCTGCGGAAAGGAACTAAGGATTTTAAGCCAAATGAGAGTTTGCTTCATCTATAGTTAGCTAAAAGTTTTTTTTAAAAAATACGAAAATTATTGGGGCTCCCGGGTGGCTCAGTTGGTTAAGTGTCTGCCTTTGGCTCAGGTCATGATCCCAGGGTCCTAGGATTGAGCCCCGCATCGGGGTCCCTGCTCAGCGGGAAGCCTGCTTCTCTCTCTCCCACTCCCCCTGCTTGTGTTCCCTCTCTCACTGTCTCTCTCCCTGTCAAATAAATAAATAAATAATCTTTTTTAAAAAATTCAAAAATTATCTTGTATTTCTGAAAATTCAGAGAAAAGTGGCCCTGGGAGTTATTAGAAGTTTGTTAGTTTGTGTGTGTTTAGTGTGTTCACAGTATCCCTGGAGACTTGCTCTTCTTAAGGTCAAAGTCTTCTACAAGTGCAAATGGATCCTGGCCTTCAGAGGTTAAAAATACAGAATAAAGTTGGGAAGAACTTCAGAGATTTTCTAATTTAGCCTTCCACAGAGTAGAGAAATCTCCTCTTTGAACCTCCCTCTGGAAGGGGAGTCTTTTTGAGAAATGATTGGTTGGTTTAATTTAATTACTGCTGAATAATTTTCACAACTTTGCTTACAGACCGTGTTAGAGCTGGACAGAATGGAAATGTCCATGGATGCGGTAAGCACACATCTTACCTTTTGCTGAAAGAATATTTTAAAATTGGCAGAAGCTCATCATAATGTCTTATAATTTCATTTTAAACTTTAAACTTAGTTTCAGAAAAAGTTTTATGAAAAAGATTTGTTGGATCAAGAGAAAGAAAGAGAAGAACTACTTATTATGGAAATGGTACGTTGTTTTCGCATGCACACATACATACTTATTCCTGACCTGTATTAGCTGGGCTTTGTTATGAATTACTTATTAGTCATTTCCTTCAATTTCACACTGCTGTTTTTCTTCCTAAATGATTGATGAAGTGTCCTGATCTTTTGAAATCTCTTTTATGAACTGGAAGGAAAACTACATGTGAGAGCCTTTCAAAAAACAACTAACTTTGGGGTGCCTGGGTGGCTCCGTCATTAAGCGTCTGCCTTCTGCTCAGGTCCTGATCCCAGGGTCCTGGGAGCGAGCACCACATCAGGCTCCTTGCTCAGCAGGAAGCCTGCTTCTCCCTCTACCACTCCCCCTGCTTGTGTTCCCCCTCTCTCTGTCTATCTGTCAAAAAATAAATAAAATCTTTGGGGCGCCTGGGTGGCTCAGTTGGTTAAGCGACTGCCTTCGGCTCAGGTCATGATCCTGGAGTCCCGGGATCGAGTCCTGCGTCGGGCTCCCTGCTCAGCGGGGGGTCTGCTTCCCCCTCTGCCCTCTTCCCTCTCGTGCTCTCTGTCTCTCATTCTCTCTCTCTCAAATAAATAAATAAAATCTTTAAAAAAATAAAAATAAAAATAAATAAAATCTTTAAAAACAAAACAAAACAAAAAAACCACAACTACTTTATTGAAGTATATAATTGACATACAATTAACTGCATATATATATATAAAGTGTTCAATTTGATGAATTTTGACATACGGATAATCCATGAACCCATTGCTACAATCAAAATGCCAAACATTTCCATCCCCTCAGAAGTTTCCTTGTGCCCCTTTATAATCCCTATCTTCTACTCTGGTCCCCAAAAACCACTAATCTAGTTTCTATCACTATAAATTAGCTTGCAACTAGAATTTATATAAATTTGTTCATATATAGTATTTTCTGCTAATGTTTCTTTCCACCATCATAATTGTTTTGACATTCATCCATGCTGTTGTATATATCAATAGATCATTCCTTTTTATTTCTTAGTAGTATTCCATATTACAGACATACCACAGTTTGTTTACCCACCCCTTAATGAGCACTTGGGTTACTTCTAGTTTGGGCATGTTAGAAATAAAGCTGCTATGACCATTTATAAAGAAGTCTTTGGATGGACATATGCTTTGTTTTCTTTTGGGGAAATACATAGGAATGTAATGGCTGGATCATACGGTAGGGCATGCTTGACTTAAAAACAAACAAAAACTGTGCCATTTTACATACCCATCGGCTGTGGTGGAGGGCTTCAGTTACCCCATATCCTCTTAGCTTGATAGGGTGGGTATGTAATCGTGTCTCATTGGGCTTTCAAATTGTATATCCCTAATGCCTAATGATATTGAACATCTTTTTGTTTGTTTATTGGTCATCTTTATCTCTTATTTGATGAAGTCTGTTTTCAGATTTTTATTAAATTTTTTAAAAAGATTTTATTTAGTTATCTGAGAGAGAGAATGAGAGAGAAAGCATGAGCAGGGGGGAGAGGGAGAAGCAGGCTCCTCACCGAGCAGGTAGCCTGAGCTGGGATCACAACATGCCGAAGGCAGATGTTTAACTGACTGAGGCACCCAAGTGCCCCTGTTTTCAGATTTTAAAGTGGATTGTTTTTCTTCAATTATTGAGATGTAAGGGTCCTTTATATACTCTGAATATTACTTCTTTGTCAGATACACATTTTATGAGTATTTTCTTGGAGTTTGTGACTTACCTTTCACTTAATGGTGTCTTTTGAAGAGCACTTTTTAATTTTGATGAGGTTCGACTTTACAGTATTTTCTCTTTTGTTTATGCTTGTTTGTTACAAGAATCCTTTGTCTATCCCAAAATTACAAAGACTTTTTCCTATGTTTTCTTCTAGAAATTTTAGTTTTAGGTTTTACAGTTAGGTCTGTGATCCATTTCAATTAGTTTTATATATTTTTTTCATTTGAATATTCAATTATTCTAGCATCATTTGTTGAAAACTTCTCTTACTGAATTGCCTTAACATCTTTAAAAAAAAAAATTTTCCATATATGTATGTGTTTATTTCTTGACTCCTTATTCTGTTCCACTGATTTATATGTTTATCTTTTTGGCAATTCCAAACTGTCTTTATCGTAATAACATTACAGTAATTCTTGAAATCAGGTCAGTTAAGTTTTTCAACTTTGTTCTTTTTTAAATTGCTTTGGCCAGTCTAGGCCCTTTTCATTTTGATATAAAGTTTAGAATCAGTTGTCCATTTACATAAAAAGTTTGCTGGAATTTTTGTTAGGTTGTGTGTTAATTAGGATTGATAGATCAATTTGGATAATTGCCATCTTAACAGAGAATTTTTTAGTCCATGAACATTGTCTACCACTCCATTTGTTTAAATCTTCTTTACTTTTTTCTACATAATTTTGGTAGTGTTAAGTGTAGAGTTAAGAAAGTCTTTTGTTAGATTTATTTCTAGGTATAGTATGGTTTTGGGAATTATTATAAATGGAATTGTAATTTTTAATTTCACTTCCTAGAATTTTATTGCTGCTGTCAGTTACTGTTGATTTCTGTATATTAGTCTTGTATTTGTTCTAGAGTTGTTTCTTAGATTTAATAGGATTTTCTACATGAGCTATTACATCCTCTTTAAGTATAGCAAGATTACTTCTTCCTATTCAGTGTTTATGCCTTTTATTTCTTATGTCTAGTTGCAAGGTCTAGGACTTCCAGTATAATAAAACACTTCCAGTTTAATAAAAGTGATGGAAGCATCATCCTTGTCATTTTACTGATTTTAGGGGGAAACAGCTCAATCTTTCACCATTAAGTATGATATTACCAAGAGGTTTTATGTGGGTGCCCTTTATCAAATTGTGGAAATTCCCTCCTATTCCTAGTCTGAGAGTTTTTATGAATGATTATCGAATTTTGTCCAATGCTCTTTCTGCATATTTTTTAAATTTTTTTTTTATTTTTGTTTATTTATTTGATAGAGACAGTGAGAGCAGGAACACAAGCAGGGGGAGTGGGAGAGGGGGAAGCAGGCTTCCCGCTGAGCAGGGAGCCCATTGCGGGGCTCGATCCCAAGACCGCGGGATCATGACATGAGCCGAAGGCAGACGCTTAACGGCTGAGCCACCCAGGCACCCCCTCTTTCTGCATATTTAGAAGTGATACTTGTTTTTTTCTGCTTCATCCTGTTAAGACACTGAATTACATTGATCTTTTCAATGCCTAAATCAATCTTATATTTTAGGGATAAGCTCTACCTGGTGACGGTATGTTGTCCTTTTCTCTTTTGTTGGATTCTTGGCTAATTTTTAATAGTCATCTATATTCAAAGTCAAACTGGTCTGTAATTTCCTTTTTGGTCATTTTTGGGGTCTTTTAAATTTGGTATTAGAGTTATTCTGGCCTTATAAAATGAAATGTGTAGTATTACCACTTCCTCTGTTTTCTGGTGGAGTATGTATAAAATTGGTCTTATTTTTTCTTTGAGCTTTTGATAGAATTCAGTAGTGGAACAGTCAAGGCCCAAAGTGTTCATTTTATTTTGCTTAAAGATTTTATTTATTTATTTGACAGAGAGCCAGAGCCAGAGAGGGAACACAAGCAGGGGGAGTGGGAGAGGGAGAGCAGGCTTCCTGCGGAGCAGGGAGCCCAATGCGGGGCTCGATCCCAGGATCCTGGGATCATGACCTGAGCTGAAGGCAGACGCTTAATGACTGAGCCACCCAGGCGCCCCACAAAGTGTTCATTTTAGAAAGGATTTTGATAATTGATTCAACTACTTTAATAGATATAAAACTGTTTAGATTTTCTATTTCTTCTTTTGTAAATTTGGTAAGTTGCTTCCCACACCCAAAATTCTTTGTCATCTAAGCTGTCAAATTTGTTGCCATAAAGTTGTTTATATTCTTATATTCTTCTAATGTATATCAGATCCATGGTGACAACCCCTGTTTCATTCTTATCTTAGTGGCTGGTGTTCTTTCTCTCTTTCCCCTTCTCTCTCTCTCTCCCTTTCAGAATTGTTTTTTGGTGGTTTCTCTAGAGGTTACAATATACTTAACCTTTCAAAATCTACCTATTATTAATGTTGTACCACTTCATTTAATAATGATGTGGATCTCTCTACCCTTTCTTTATGTTAAAATTTTTATGTGAATTATATCTGTATTGAAAACCCCAGGGGCGCCTGGGTGGCTCAGTCGTTAAGCGTCTGCCTTCGGCTCAGGTCATGATCCCAGGGTACTGGGATCAAGCCCCGCATTGGGCTCTCTGCTCAGCGGCAAGCCTGCTTCTCCCTCTCCCACTCCCCCTGCTTGTGTTCCCTCTTTCGCTGTGTCTCTCTCTGTCAAATAAATAAATAAAATCTTTAAAAAAAAAAAAGAAAACCCCACCAGTCAGTTGTCTCATGACAACTGATTCTAAACTTTGCTCTAAGTTGTGATATGTACCTTTGAAGAATTTAAGAGAGTGAACTTCTGTGTTCACTTTCTTATTTTTACCATTTCTAGTACTTTCTTTCATTGCTCAGGATCCAAACTTCCCTCTGTTACTTTTCTTTTTCCCCCCTTCAGCCTGAAGAATTGTCTTTAGTTGTTCTTGGGATGTAGTATTTTGTGACATATTTTCTTAGTTTTCCCTAATCTGAAATATAGTGTTGTTATCTGCCTTTGTCCCTGAAGGATATTTTCACTAGATAGGGAATTCTGGGTTGATAGCCTTTTTCTTACTGTACTTTATAGATGTGTGTTCTAGTCTCCAGAGCATCTGATAAAATATTAGCTTTCATTCAAATTACTGTTCTGTGTGTAATGTTGCTTTTCTCTGGCTACTTTGAAGATTTTTTTCTTTTATCCTTGTTTTTAGCAGTTTGCTTTTGATGTGTTTAGGCATAATTGAATTCAAATTTATCTGTTTTTGGATTTCCTTAGCTTCCTGAATCTGTAAACGTGTATTATTTCCCAAATTTGAGAAGGTTTGGAACATTATTTATTTAAATTTGTGTTCATTCTTCAGGGCGCTTGGGTGGCTCATTCGGTTGAGCATCCAACTCTTGATTTCAGCTCAGGTCATGATTTCAGTGTTGTGAGATCAAGCCCTGTGTCGGGCTCCAGGTGCAGTGAGGAGGCTGCTTGAAGATTCTCTCCCCCTTCCCCTCCCCCCACTTGCACACACCTGTGTGCATGCTCTCTCTCTCTAAAATAAATAAATCTTTTAAAAAATAAATAAATATGTGTTCACTCGTCTACTTCTGGGTCTTCAATTACACATGTAAGATCTTTTGATATTGCCCCACAGGTCCGTGAGGTTTTGTTCTTTTTTTTTTTTCTTAAACTTTGTTACTCAGAGTGAATAATTTCTGTTGATCCGTCTTCAATGTCACTGACTCTTTCCTGTCCTCCCCAATTCAGCTTCCAAGCTTATCCAGTGTTTTTATTCCCAATGCTGTATTTTTCAGTTCTCAAATTCCCATTTATTTCTTCTTTATATATTCTGTCTTTCTGTGGAGAACTGTACTGTGAGATTAAACACTTAAGTGGAAATCTTCTGAAAAGCAATCACATTGCTTTAGCAGCCTTCTGAGACCAAGATCAAAGTTCAGGATAGAGGTTATAGAGCATAAGCAGGCTTTAAAAATTTTTAGGACTCAATGACCTAAACCCAAGACAAAAATCAGGTAATAGAAAAAGACCCACAGATGATACTGGTATTAGAGTTAGCAGAAAAGAACTTTAAGACAACATGACCAAGATAATAGAGGAAAAGGTGGACAAAATAGATAACACTACTTGTGAGCCCACTTAATAATATTTTAATTTTCAGTTTTACATGTTTTATTTCAGTGTTAGAGATTCCATTTGGTTCTTTTTTTATGCAGACCAATTCTATATGGAAATTTTTTTAATCTGTTGTCTATTTTCTCCCTGTTTTTCTTTACGTATACAACTAAATAGAATGTGTGTTCTCCAGTTGTCAAATGTAGTGGGGGTTTTTTTGTTTGTTTTTAAATTTTAAGTAGGCTCCATGACCAACGTGGGGCTTGAACTCATGACCCTGAGATCAAGAGTTGCATGCTCTACTGACTGATCCAGCCAGGCTCCCTGAGTGTAGTGTTTTAGATGTGTCAGTTATGCTAATTTTGCTCAGAACTTGGTATGTTCATGATTTTCTTGCCTACTTGTTCTGTTTTTTTGGGATAAAGGACTCCTTTGAGTTTTGATAACATTTTGTTTCTGGATCTGGAAGCTGGTTATATAGGTGTATTCATTTTGGGAGAATTCATTGAGCTATGCACTTATAATTTATGCACTTAATGTATGTTATACTTCAATGAAACATTTAAAAATATCCAAAAGACCATTTCTTTTTCTCTCGGTCCTTTTAAAGAAAAATATTACTTTGCCACTTACCAATCAGAAATGAAAATGACTAATAGTAACAAATATTTTGCCGGTGAGAATTGGCAGATGTCTTCTAGAATATAAATGCTCATTACAACAAGATACTACACTCATTGTTTTAGCTTGACAAACCCCCAAGGGCACAATTCTGTAGATGTTAAAAGAACACAAATCTGAAAGAACCTTGACTTCTTTTGACAGTAACTTGGAAAAAATAATTCTTTTCCAAGGCAGTTTTGTGAACTGTATTTGTATCTGTAAAGCTTAGAATAATTTTCTAAATCTATATATGCTTACCTTTAATGCTAACATACTGTTTTCATAATAGGAACAATTAGAGAAAGAGAAGCAACAGAATGATGGGAGGCCCATGAGTGATAAAACCTTTGAAAAGAAACGTAAGTGGTTTTCCTGTGTCTTCACCACTAAGTCATACAATTAATGTTGCATCCTGGCATTCTGAAAACCCATGCTGATTTTCAGATTTGATATGGGAAATTGCTTTTCTTTCTTTCATTTTCTAAAATTTGTTTATGCAAACAATGAATCATGGAACACTACATCAAAAACTAATGATATACTGTATGGTGAGTAACATAACATAATAAAAAAAATTTTTTTAAAAAGTTGTTTTCAAAAATTGGCTGCTTCATGTGGTACTGACTTAGGAATACATGAATAAATGGTGCAAGTCAGTGTGGAGGTTCATATTCTTCAAAGGAAAACTTAAAGTCTGGTAACAGCAGTAAGACTGTGAAATTGGTCACTGAATAGTGAAGTTTGAAATATGTAATATGTAAATATATAAAGTAAGAATATTTGGGAAAGAGCATGCTGTTTAGCTAGGGACAGGGACTCATGTTCTCCGTGTTGTCTTGCGTGTGTATATGGAGATTAGGAGCTCAGAGGAAATTACAGAATTTAAAACAGAGTTTGTTTTAGGTAGAGACACTAAGACACCAACAACTCTGCCTAAGAGCATCCCTATTTCTGTTCCTGGACCTTCTGGAACAAGCACCCCATCGACAAGTAAGAGACAACTTCTTTTTATGTCTCCTTTTCCCCTTTTCTAAAAATTTATTACAGGGAAAGTCGCTCCATGAGATGAAATTCTAAAATGCTTTTTACCTTTTATCATTTCATTATTTCAGGAGTTCTTGATGGGCAGCAGGAGTAAGAGATAGTCCAGTTAGCTCAAACTAAGGAAAGGAAGCTGTACACATTTGTGCCTAATGAAAGTGGGGTTGGGGGGCGCCTGGGTGGCTAAGTTGGTTGAGCGACTGCCTTCAGCTCAGGTCATGATCCTGGAGTCCCGGGATCGAGTCCCGCATCGGGCTCCCTGCTCAGCAGGGGGTCTGCTTCTCCCTCTGACCCTACCCCCTCTCATGCTCTCTGTCTCTCATTCTCTCTCTCTCAAATAAATAGATAAAATCTTTAAAAAAAAAAAAAAAGAAAGTGGGGTTGGGGTTGGCAAGGGGATGGGGTTGGCGCAACTAAGGATGAACTGAACAGCTGCATTTTCCTTCTGCTTATTACTCCAGGCAAAGAAATCAAGAAATCCAAACTGATTCGAAGCCAGTCTTTTAACAATCAAGCTTTTCATGCAAAATATGGCAACTTAGACAAGTGTCCTAGGTATGATCTGTCAGCTATTCATGTTTTAATCCAAGTTTTACCTTATAGTTACCATCTTTATTAATGTGAAATCAGGATTAATTTTGAGTTTTGTATAAGTCAGTAAATTGTAAGATTTCTTCTATAAGATTCTCTATGAAAAAACCTGTAGTCTACCTCTTTGTATAGGAACAGGTATTCTGGCATTCTAGAAAAATTACCGCCATGGTGCTGTATAATGACATCATGGGATCCATACACTGTTTTATGAGGGAGGTGGTGCTCTGTCACATACGCCACTCAGCCTCTAAGTGCGTATGGACGTGCCCCATTTGCTAAGTGGACGTGGACATCCACATGCTGTTGATACTGTTTCTTTCTATATAGAGAAGCCATCGGCATGTGTCTGTGGTAAAGAGTTCACAACCATTCTTCTTACAACAGATGAATGTCTGGTTTCCCCTTTTGCCCCACAGACTGAATTATAAATATAAACAGTTAAGATTAGGAGAGAATCAGCATAAATTCAATGGCCATAATTTGTTATAAATGTTGTACATATATAGTATGTAACAGCTGCATACCAATCAACAAAACTAATTTTAAGTAAACATAATTGTCTTTAAAAGTATTTATTGAGAAAAATAACATGGTATGGGAAAAATACGTTTTTCTTTTGCTAAAGATAGCTTACTCTAGATTTTCAGCTATATTTTTGGACATTCTCAATAGATCTATCTGGAGTGATCTTGAGATGGACAAAAGAGATTAGAACTGAAGACAAGTTATTTCCAGGAAAATTTTACCCATATTCTCTGTCTTAGCTGAGCAGAGAGAAAAACTTTAAGGAAATGCTCTTAAGTTAAAGACAAAGGAATTGTTGGGAGGCATGGAATGTAAACAATAAGTGAGAAGTAATAGTAGCAAATGTGCTTCATCAGAAGTAACGGGAAGCATTAAAAAAGATTAGAAAAGACCAAGTGCCGAATGACTGGAGTGAAAGAAGCATATTCTTGTATTTTAAACTAAATCACGTTCTTTTCTAGTAAAAGTTCTACAGCAGGATATACACCTTCTGTCTCAGGGTTAGGAAAGACTTCGGTGATTTCACTGACTGGTAAGTAGAAATCTGAGCTCTTCAAAAAATTGCTAAGTATAATGAAATGTTATTTTCTTTACATGACATACTTCTTTATTTCTAGATATAGTGTTTTTCCTCGCCTTACCTCTTTATCAAATGCCCAGATAATTAAATTTTTCCCTAGCAACTAAGAAAATACTTGACTATGCCATTTTGTTTTCACTGTCAAAACTCAGCATTCAATGCTTTTGAAAGACAGAAAGGACAGTAATAGGGTAGGTTTTTCCATAATCCGAGGGCCTCCTGGGGGCACAGATTAAATGTTTTTGCAGTAATTTTTAAGGAAGTTAAAAACAGTAGGGCTTCATGGTGGATCATATGCAGCCAAACATTTACAGTATTATATATTTGAATGTTTATACCAGGGGTCAGCAAGCTTTTCCTGTAAAGAGCCAGGTAGTAAATATTTTCAGCTTTTTTGGTTAAAATTGTTTCTGTCACTATTATTCAACTCTGCTGTTGAGCAAAAAGCAGCCATAGACAGTACATAATGAATAGGTATGGTTATATTCCAATAAAATTTTAGGCAGCAGGCAAGACTTGGCTCACAGACTGATAGCTTGCTGAATTCTGGCTTATATAATAGAACACAGACTTATACTATGAATAAGGGAAAATATATCGCTAAAAATTACTAGTGGCTCTAAGTATATTTTTAAGTTTTTATCTTAGAGTATTGGCTAAAAAATATAGTATTGATCTATGGTCAGTTTTTAGTGTAAAGAATAGCAAACAAAGGTCTGAAATTTTTTAAGTTTGGTCACATTTCCTTTTCAAGGTTACGTTTTTTGAATATTTTGTCTTTCTCTTACCTCTTACTGTGTTCTTATTCTCATGAAAAATAGATACACACTCACTGGCTGTTCTATAAGCAGTGTGTTCTCATTTGCCAGATCAGAAAAATCTTTCTAATACTAAAGCACTGACATTCATATACCCTGTATAGAGTGGTTCTCCAAGACAGACTATGAGTAGCATAAGAAACCTGAATGAATTTGATAACAGGAAGCTTTTGAACTAAAGTTATCAACAATTCTTGAAGTGAGGGCTATAAATAATAAAACTGTTGTTTACTTTTATCATAGCAAATCAGTGAATTCTTTAGGAGATACTAAGGGAACATTCAGGGTTTGTGAACTTTATATACGGAGTGTCTTTAAGAATTGTAAGCATATATGGAAAGTCAGTTTGAATTAGCTCAGCTTGGAGCTAAATGGTGCAGATGATTATTGATATCCATAAATGGTTCTTCAGACTTGCATGGATCCAATTTGGCTTCTTGAAGATGAGTTCAAATGAGCATATTTATTCATGAGCTTCTAACAATCCTTTCCCAGAAATTTCTTTGCTTAAGTCATTAAGAATATTGATTCAGAATGGTTTTTGTTTTTTTTTTAAAGATTTTACTTATGTATTTGACAGAGAGAGTGAGAGACAGTGAGAGGGAACACAAGCAGGGGGAGTGGGAAGCAGGCTTCCCGCCAGGCAGGGAGCCTGATGCAGGGCTCGATCCCAGGATCCTGGGATCATGACCTGAGCCGAAGGCAGATGCTTAACCGACTGAGCCACCCAAGCGCCCCATGATTCAGAATGGTTTTTTATAAGTTTCAATTATTTTGTGCACTAATTTCTTCAGTTTTTACTTTGCTAGTTCTTAAGTCAC
Organism: Leptonychotes weddellii; assembly: GCF_054177405.1. NCBI lineage: Eukaryota > Metazoa > Chordata > Mammalia > Carnivora > Phocidae > Leptonychotes > Leptonychotes weddellii. The sequence goes on along the minus strand of NC_138377.1, from coordinate 8,689,621 downwards.
CTTGAGAATCAGGAGTGTGTATGTGATCTACTGATCCGTAAAACTTAACATCCAGAGTCTTAAATAATGTATTTTATAAGGGTAAATCTTTTATTAAAATATTTGGAAAATATTCTGTCTTAAGGGTTCAGTATTATTTTGGGGAGAGGGAATATTGGTTGAATGAAATCTCTTCTAGGTTATTGTATATTGCTTAATGAAGTACAGACTGAGGAAAAAGTCGTTACACAATTACACATCTGATCTACAAAGAGAAAAAGGGAGCAAAATGTCTTTTTACAAACGTATTAGATGTTCACGTAGAGAAGAGATTTTACTTACTTTGGGACTTAAGGCAGGCTTCAAGATGTTTATGTCATTTGGGATGAAGCCTAAGGTATGCTGGGATTTCTGACGGGCAGAGAAGTGTATGGAATAACATCCTATTCAGAGTACGTGTCATAAGGAGGACATGTCAATGTCTTGAGGAAGTAGCAGTAGGCCAGTTTGTCTGGAGCACAGAGTTGAGTGTAGAAGAGTGGGGTAAATAAAGCTGAAATGAAAGGTCAGAGTTATCGCTTGGAAGGTCAAATTGAGTATTTGTTACTTAATATGAACCATCGGTAATTGGTGACTTTTGCCTGTCTTCAATTCATCCAAGGCTATGTGGGTACAACAGACTGGGGGCAATACGAAGGGAATGCTAGTAAGGATTCAGGGAAACGAACGGCAATGTATCCATTAGTGGGTATGAAAATGCATGGAACCCTTTTGGAAAACAGTTTGGTAAAGTTCATCAAGAATCCTAGTTTTAAAAAGTAGTCTTTGAGTCAAGCAATCCCATTTCTAGTGACCTGTCATGAAATAGTAGGATAAAATACATGACACGTGATAAAATATATCATAGTTTGTACCTTTGGTATGGTGTGATAAAAATGGCACTTTACCTTTGTCACCCTTCTTCAAACCTACAACCTTAAGAAGAGCATCCACTAAATTCTAATAGAAGGGCATCCTGCAAAACGTTTGGCCAGTACCTCTCAAAACTGGTAAGGTCACCAAAAACAAAGAAAGGCTCAGGAGAGCCGACAAGTGAAGGTAATGTTGTATACTGGATGGATCCTGAGACAGAAGCAGACATTAGGCAAAAACTAAGGAAATCTGAGCGCACTATGGATTTTAGTTAATAATAATAATAATAATAATAATGTCTCATTACTGGCTCATTCCCTGTAACAAGTGTAGCATACTAGAGTGAAGTGTTAGGAGAGGAAACCGAGTTAAGGGGGTGGATGAAAATTCTCTGTATTATCTTCTCAATTTTTCTGTAAATCTAAACTTTTACAAAATAAAGTCTATTTTAAAAAATAACTTTTATAGTAACTTCAAAAACATTAAGTCTTCAGGGATAAATTTAACAAAATGTGTATTCTGTGTACACTAAAAAATTCAAAACATTGCTGAATGAAATTAAAGAAGACCTAAATAAATGGAGAGAGATACTATGTTTTTGAATGGAAAAACCTAACATTGTTATGATGTCAGTTCCTTTTAAATTAAGCCAGAGATTTAATGCAATCCTCATCAAAATTCCAGTAGGCTTTTTGTAGAAATGTATAAGCTGATTCTAAAATCTAAATTGAAATGCACAGAACTGTGGATAGCCAAAACCATTTTGAAAAAGAAAACCAAATTTAGAGAGCTTAAACTGCCTGATCTCAACACTTGCTAGAAAGCTTCAGTAGTCAAGATGGGAGTGTCTACACTGACATACATAGGCAGTTGAGTTTCCACAAAGACTCCAGGATAAATCAGTGGTAATGGGATAGTATTTTCAAAAAATGATGCTGCTTAATACCCTCTAGTTCCATCCACGTCATTGCAAAGATTTCATTCTTTTTGATGGCTGATATTCTATTGTATAGTTATACCACATCTTCTTTATCCATTCATCTGTTGATGGACATCTGAGCTCTTTCCATATTTTGGCTATTGTGGACATGGCTGCTATAAACATTGGGGTGCATGTGCCCCTCAAATCACTATGTGTTCTTTGGATATCTAAATTTTAAAAAAACAAAAACAAAGCAAAGTGACCCTCAATCCTTATCTCACACTACACACAAAATTATCTCAAAATGCATGATAAACCTAAGCATAAAAGCTAAAACTATGACATTTCTGAAGAAAATATTACAGAAGGAAGTCTTTGTGATTTGGGAATAGACAAAGATTTCCCCAAACCATAAAAGAAAAAGTTAACATACTGGACTTTATCAGAATTTAAGACTGCTCTTTGAAATAGAGCATGAACAAAATAAAAGGCAGGACACAGATTGTAAGAAAATAATCATATTATATATACCTGACAAAGGACTTATATTCAGGATAAACAAAAGAAATCTTTAGAACTAATTGGTCAGCACTGTCAAGTGCGTGCAAGGATATAGAGCAACTCTCCAGAATGCTTATTCATTGCTCATGGAAATGCAAAATGGTACAACCACTTTGGAAACAGTTTGGCAGTTTCTTTTTTTTTTTTTTTAACATAATTATTATTTGTTTCAGGGGTATGGGTCTGTGATTCATCAGTCTTACACAATTCACAGCACTTACCATAGCACATACCCTCCCCAATGTCCATCACCCAGCCACCCCATCCCTCCCACCCCCCACC
>NC_138377.1:8663525-8686465 GCF_054177405.1 Leptonychotes weddellii | reverse complement strand
AGATCATGTGATAATTGTCTTTCTCTGATTGATTTATTTCGCTTGGCATAATACCCTCTAGTTCCATCCACGTCATTGCAAATGGCAAGATTTCATTTTTTTTTGATGCCTGCATAATATTCCATTGTATATGTATATACCACATCTTCTTTATCCATTCATCTGTTGATGGATATCTAGGCTCTTTCCATAGTTTGGCTGTTATGGACATTGCTGCTGTAAACATTGGGGTGCACATGCCCCTTCGGATCCCTACATTTGTATCTTTGGGGTAAATACCCAGTAGTGCAATTGCTGGGTCATAGGGTAGCTCTATTTTTGACTTTCTGAGGAACCTCCATACTGTTTTCCAGAGTGGCTGCACCAGGTTGCATTCCCACCAACAGTGTAAGAGGGTTCCCCTTTCTCCGCATCCTCTTCAACATCTGTCATTTCCTGATTTGTTAATTTTAGCCTTTCTGACTGGTGTAAGGTGGTATCTCATTGAGGTTTTGACTTGTATTTCCCTGATGCCGAGTGATGTTGAGCACTTTTTCATGTGTTTGTTTGGATGTCTTCTTTGCAGAAATCTGTTCATGTCTTCTCCTCATTTCTTGACTGGATTATTTGTTCTTTGGGTGTTGAGTTTGATAAGTTCTTTATAGATTTCGGATACTAGCCCTTTATCTGATATGTCATTTGCAAATATCTTCTCCCATTCTGTCAGTTGTCTTTTGGTTTTGTTGACTGTTTCCTTTGCTGTGCAAAAGCTTTTTATCTTGATGAAGTCCCAATAGTTCATTTTTGCCCTTGCTTCCCTTGCCTTTGCCAATGTGTCTAGGAAGAAGTTGCTGCGGCTGAGGTCAAATTTTTGGCAGTTTCTTATGAAGCTAAATATACACCTACTATGTGATCCAGCAATTTCACTCCTAGGCTTTTATTTATAAGAAATGAAAACACATATCCATACACAGACTTGTACACAATTGTTCATAGCAGCTTTCTTTGTAATCGTCAAAAACTGGAAACAATCCAAATGTCATTCAACAGGAGAATGGCTAAACAAATTTTGGCATATCCATACAATGGCACATCAGTCAGCAATGAAGGGGAATGAAGTATTGATACACACAACAGCAAGGATGCATCTCAAAATAATGCTGAGTGAAAGAAGACAGACAGACTGTATGATTCCATTCACATAAAACTGTAGAAAATTTGAACTAATTTTTAGTGACCCGAGGTAGATTGCCTGGGGTGTGGGGGAGGGGCACCAGGGTGCAGGAGGGAGGAGTGGGTGTGTTCACTCTTGGTGGTGGTGATGGCTTCATGGGTGTATACATATGTCAGACTTTAAATTTGTGCAGTTTATTGTACATAAACTCTACCTTAATAAAATGGATTTTAAGAGAAAAAGGTCAGCTATCATTAACCTTTCTTCTCTTAGGTTATCATCTCTCTTAGCACATTCAGTATGTCTGACTGTACTTGAATTCCTTCCAGATGACTCATTCCGCGCTCGCAGTGCCAGTAGCATTCCGACTTCCTTTTCTCCCAGTCCTTCCCTACCGAGCACCTCCCGTGGGGCAGGTAACTCAGCTGATCCAAAGAGCAGTGGAAGCAAAGACGCGCAACCACGAAAGGCTCCCTTGTAAGTAATGCAGTGCTGTGCTGGCTGGATCATTCTACTGTTTTCCGAGGCACTCTCCTTCCCACTTAAATTCTTTCCAAAGGAGAGACAGTGTCCGTAATGAAGAAAAGGTAGAAGTTAAAAGGAATTATTTTTACCTGCGCCTCTGTTATGTCAGCTACTTTTTTTTTTTTTTTTTTAAGATTTTATTTATTTGACAGAGACAGTGAGAGAGGGAACACAAGCAGGGGGAGTGGGAGAGGGAGAAGCAGGCTTCCCGCGGAGCAGGGAGCCCGATGCGGGGCTCGATCCCAGGACCCCGGGATCATGACCTGAGCCGAAGGCAGACGCTTAACGACTGAGCCACCCAGGCGCCTCTAATAAGAAACTTTAAATGGCTCCTATTAAAACCCGAGATCCATTTATTTTCCTGTGAAGTGTTTGCATTCAGGGCATTTATCTGTGAGAAGACACTGGATATAATTGTATCCCTTTTAAACACCCAGCTCACGGACCACAGTATGTAGTCACCCCGTGCCTAGAAAGATGGGTACAGCTAAGGCCCCTGAAGGAATATTACTGCAACCCATAATCTGGGGTTGTGGGCCCAGCAAACTGGAGGTTTCTACAGACCATACTTGTGCTTTCGCATTGTGGTTATAAAGGGCCTCTCTTCTTCTTTTCCCCCGTGGTTCCTTTTTGTGCACTATTTATATCCTGTTTGAATTGTTGAAGCCTTTGGTACTTGTGGTTGGAACATGTAACAGGGTAAACTCTAAAAATCTCCATGGTGAGAAATCATATCAAGGTGGGACTGATCAGCCAGGATGCCCAAACCATAGTGACAGGTTTATGCTTTCATATAGGATATCGGAACCTTCTGATTATAGAATGGAGTTTAAACAGGACTCAGGTTTTCTTTTAAATATATTTCACTGAATTCATGAGTATTTTCTCATGAAGTTTCTCGAATGCATCTTTTTTTTGCAGAAACTGCATGCTTTAGTCCCCTTTAGGAACTGAACTCTGTATCATAATTTCTTCTAAATTTTATTTTTTTTTAAAGATTTTTTTTTTTTTATTCATGAGAACAGAGCGAGAGAGAAAGGCAGAGGGAGAAGCAGGCTCCCAAGGAGCAGGGAGCCCGATGCGGGACTCGATCCCAGGACCCTGAGATCATGACCTGAGCCGAAGGCAGACGCTTAACCATCTGAGCCACCCAGGCGCCCTCTTCTAAATTTTAATTGGCCATTGGTGTATATAAATACAGATGTATTCCAAATTCATTTAAAACTTAGAAAAAATTTATTGGATGGAGCTCAAGGAGAGAGTAGGACGATGTAATAGCAAAAGGCAATGGCAAATACAAAATGTAATATTGATATTACAGATTAGTCACATTAATACTTTTATTTGCAGAGAATGTTCTTTGACCTTACAATGATTGTTCAAATGACTATACTTTGAAGTTCTGTTTCGAAGTCCTGAGGATCGAGGACAGGATGGGGTAAAGGTCTATAGAGAGCTTGGAACTGGAGCCTTGTGCTCTTGTGGCAACAGCAGGCGGCAAAACGCTGTGTATTGTCTGTTTGGCGTCTGGGCCTCATTGTGCCCATATGTGTGATGACAGGGTGGATTCATCCCTCAAGGGGCCTTCCTGTCTGTCACCCCTAGGCCTCTTCCTCTCAAAGGCTTGCCCTGGAATTCTTCTACTGAAGAACATATTTAATAACATCGGAATGTAGTTCATTCTCTTCTCAACTTATTTTTCTGTGTGTCATAGGCATTTTTTAAAGTAAAGATGGCTGAAACCTAATGTTTTGACCAGTTCTCCTTTATTTCAGATTACTGTCTTCATCTGTTCTTTCTTTGCTGAGCACGTTTTTCCTTTTTATAGACTGAATTTTCTCTTGCTCAATATATATCCTTTATAGATAACATAAAATTATATCCATAGAATTATATAATCAGTTACATATAATTGAGGGGTTAAAAAAATGAATCTAGAAACACTCTAAAAAATCACATCATTTGTTTCTTCTTTGCTGAATATTGTGAAGGAAGAGGGATGTTGGTATTACAGCTGCTTTTTTTTAACAGGAGACTGGATATCGAGTCCATAACTCTATTTCCATCTGATGTAGTTGTAGCCTGGACTTTCTCATGAAAGCATACAGCCACATGGCTGGAATAGCTGATTGATATCTACGTTGGTCTAGTTTCTGTGAAGTATTATGCAAGATTCAGTGATGTGTCATATCCAAATGAAAATCTCTCCGTTTTCTGTAAAATAAGCTTATGAAGTGATTTCAGAAAGTATTATCTCAGTGATGCTTCTCCAAAAAAATTCCATGCAACACATTCTCCAGCTTTTCAGTGTCCTAGAGATGAGCCGTCTGGTATTTAGGAGTACAAGTGTCTTAAAGGAGGTATGGGAAGGCATCAAATATTGATGTATTTGGGCCTGTGTTCAAATCTGTTGTTGTTACACACAAAAAAGTGGGAAAAGTCATATGAATTGAATTGAATGTTATGTTAGATGTATGTAGGATTGGGTAATTAAAGAGTTCCAAGTCATCCTTAATGTGTGATTTCTTTTTCACTTAATCAGAATCCTCCTATAGGTTTATTTAAAGTAGATTGTGTTTCTTATTTACTTTGTAAGCATTGAATGGATAAAATTTTTCATGTTTTGTTTTTTCTTTTTCTTTTCTCTTTTTCCCTCCTTCCCTCCCTCCCTCCTTTCTTTCTTGACAAAGAAAATCGAGAAAATCCAATCCTTAAATCATCTGCTTGATGAAGGAAGCAAAACAAAGACAACTGGAGATAATGTGATTGATGGACAAAAGCTAAAGCAAATGGCTGGGCTTTTCTTTTTCTTTTTTTTTTTTTTTTTGGTTAATGAATGGAAAAGAGACACATAATGGCAGCTGATGTTGATAAACTTTCCATATTTGAAATTAGATTCCCTAGGAGGTATACTATGTATTTCTTGAGTAATAATGTGGTTACAGAATTCCAATGTCATAGTGAAGTGCAATGAAAAACAACTTTAGCTATACGCTTTTAGCCCTGCTGCAGAAGAGACCAGTCTCCATTCATCTGTGCAGGAAACCATCTATTTAACTGTTCTAGAGTTTTAGCACTCAAAAATTATATGGAAGTCCAAATCAACTGAAATTGCTTTAGCTAATCACTTGGAAGGGCCTGGGGAGTAAGAAGGACATTGCATCTTCTCACAAATCTCCAAGCCCAATTAAAAAGTCACACTGAAAAGGGTATGAACAGCAGTTTATCAGTCCTATGATGGTGGTGACAGTGTTGTAACTGGACATTCTGAAATTTCAATTTGGCAATGAAAATTCTACCAAGGTTTCTGATAACTTGTAGCTTACAACTACCTTAAAAATAATAGATCGATGATTTCATTTCCTAGAAGAATTTATTTTATAAGTACTTTGTTTACATTGTAGATTGTATTTGTCCTTAATTTAAAATGATGAATCTAGTTTGAATCAGCTGTTACTCCAAGCTATCATGCTTAAGCTATGTCAACAGCATTTATTTGTACTAATGCTAATATTTCCATAAAAATTTGCCTGTGGAACATATACAATTCTTAATTTTAAAATGTCAGTTCTTGAGATATACTGTATGAAGCTATTGTCAGCTTCTCCATTTCAAAATGCAATCAGCATATAACTATATTGATATTAGAAAATATTTGTTTTTTAAAATATATTGATGTATGATAAAGATGATCTAATTTGTGAATGCATATGCGTGTGTGGTTACTTTTTATAATGTGAAATAATGAATAATGAATTTACTCAAAATAAAACATAGGTTAATGAGATACCAGTGTTTGTGAAAAAAGTTTTAAATACTTTCTTGCAGCTTTTATTCTACAGTTAACGAGTAAGACAGTTCATTTTTAAGTAATGAACGAGCAACACACCAGCATCAACTATAAATTATTCAGGGGACAGCTACTCAGCGTGAGACTTGGTCCAAGATATGTGTTTCCCCTTTGCCTTTCATATGGCCTCTTCTGGGCTATTTTTAGTGATTCTTAGTATCTTTCATTTAAGGACAAAGAAATGGAATTGTTGAACTTCTCATTTGGTCAGTAGTTAAAACTGTGTCGATTTGAGAGACTGGACAATATGGGCTCAGTGAATTCAGTATTCTTTGTGGATTTTATGTAACTCAGCATCACTCTCATGGAACTGAGGGCACGATTAGGAGAGAATGTGTGCGGTGCATAATGGGACATCCAGCACTTTGCTTCATACTCAGCATTGACTCTGTTGCTTTAAATAAAATGGAGAATTTCAGTTTATTTGTTCAATAATAACTAATGATAATAATAGCAGAGTTAGGGGCTTTATTTTCCATCGTGTGCGCAGGGAAGAGTAAAGTGCTTTGTCACCAGGGCGCATAGAGTTCAGGAGTACGTGCAAGTCAGCTGCGGTCTTGTTCCTACTCAATTGGAACAGGTCTCGTTCCTGTCAATTAAGACGATTAATCAACATTACTTTCGGGAGTTTTCTTTTTTTTTCCCCCACAGAGCATGATTTCTAAAACTGTTGACCTGTTTGCTAAGATTATACTTCCAAGCACGGATATATAAAAACAGTAAAAAACAAATTGGTGACAGTTATGAATATCTGCGTATATCTCAATTTACACCAGAAGCAAGATTGATACTCTCAGTAAAAGTTCTCCGTGTAACAACTCACCAGATAGATCCTTTAAAATAGTTATGTGGCATTTGCCACCACAGTGAAATAGGGATGGCTGGCTCCTTTATCTTCTTGTTAATTATGAAGACTTGCATTTTTAAGGACAGGTTCTAGAATGTCTCCAGTTCACATTACAAGTGAAATAACAGACCCTGTAGAACTCCGTTTTCCTGGCCGAAACGGAGATCGGGCCAAAAAGGATTTTACTAATAAGCAAGAAGAGCATATGGAGTCTTGCTGATAGAACCTCGTACACGTTCAAACTCATTTCCATTATTTGACTTGCTGCGTTGAGACGTCTTATTCTGGAAGGATGGCTCCATGAGCCCTGCAGTCTGTGGGCATGTGTGAGGTACTCAAACTGAAGTCGACCAGACTCTTCAGCTTGAGTAGGAGTTTTGCAGTGAAGATAAAATGAATTGGACCAACTCAGTGATCTGTTGTCAGTTTTTGCAGCGCGTGTGACAGTGTGTGAGTGTGGGTGAGTGTATGTGTTTGTGTCTATGTGAGAACAGTTTTTAAACCTGACACTTAAATATAGTGAAGACTTGTTGCAATGTTCAGACTTCGCCCCCTCAGTTGAAACCTTGAATTTTTTTGGTAAGATCTATTACATTTTTCATTAGTCTGCCTTTTTTCACCACACATAGATATACTTAGAAAAGCTGAAACCTGGGGTCTTAGGGACTTCTTCAATCATGTGTGGGGGGATTACTTTTTTCTTTTTTTTCATATCACTGTTTCCAAAGCAGGTGTTTTGTTTTGTTTTGTTTTTTAATTTTATTTTATTATGTTATGTTAATCACCATACAATACATCATTAGTTTTTGGTGTAGTGATCCACGATTCATTGTTTTCGTATAACATAAAAAAAAGTTTCTTAAAGCAGGGAATATTGCCATTTCCTGCCTCCAAGGGCAATGTGTTAGATATAATTTTATGTGCTGTCCTTGTTCTCCATGCACATGGGGAGGGGAGGGTCAAGTTGGATCTGCACAGTCTAGGAGTCCTTCAATACAATGAAGCTTTTTATAGCTGGGTTTGGCCATATTTGTTTCAGAAGATATTATGGTCTCATAGACTTTTCTAGATTTCATCTCTTCAAGGTGGATGATTAGAACTCTCTTTTATTTCCCTTTCCACTCTTTTTCCACAAACACACTTGACTGTTGGAATACTAACAAGTCAGTTAAGAATGTCGATTGGACTTAGTACTTGATGTTTGCCTCGTCCTAGGTCCTAGCATTGTCAGCCAGTGCTCATGGAAGGAATTCAGGAATGAAGTAACATGCAGATTTTAGAATGGCGAAAAGTCAGTCTTTAGACTGCTACTTAATAGTATTACCTTAAGTACGATTCACGTTACTCTGATTTATATTCATAATCAAGATGACTAATAAATTCGCTTTAGGTATATTTAAACATTGGATAGCAAACAGAAATCCAATTAGGCATTTAGGCAACATATTTGACACTCCCAATTAGCTAGCTCCATCCATGGTTCTCTGAATTTGCTCCTGAAATATTTTCTTGTCTCTATAACAGAAAATGACTAAGAAAATTTCAGAGGTATTTGCTATTTCCCTTTTAACCCTGGGACAAAGCCCATGCTTATGTTCTTTTTAAGTGAAGTGGGTAACAGAGGGACATGCATGGTGCCTGTATATTTAGATGGATGTTTTAGGTAGAAGGGAGAAAGAGTGAAAGGGGCCAGGGGGCTGGGGTCAGGCCCCACCACGTGGGGTGACCTTGGGCAAACGTTCTCCTTTCTCTGAAATGAGATTTTTGCCTTGAAGGCAAAAGTGCCTGGGGCCTGTGAATGTCCTGATGACCCACGACCCGGTCTGTGTCCCCCAGTTCTTTCTTGTGCGTGAAATGAAGGTATTGAACTCGATCTGCGGCTCAGTTAATGCCTGTCAAAGGATCTGCTGTACCACGGAGAAGCCAGGGCTGCCCCAAGGCTGGGGCCGCGGTCAGGACTGCCTACAGCTGTTTTCTTCTAATTTTAGTCAGCAAGAAATGGTTCTGTAACAGATTAAAATAAAACACTTCCTTTGCTCCAGAGGAAAGTTAAGAGAGCGAAGCACATGACTCATGAACAATGTGTCTTCCTCCCAAAGGCTTCCTCTTGAAATAGGGTTCTGATCTACCATTTTTTTAAAGTCCAAATCCGTGAGTAACAGAGAAAGGTAAAGATATTCTACCAAGCTAGTCTTAAGTTAATAACAAAGGCTCTGAGAAACAGGCTTAAAAGTACCAGACAGATGGTACAGACCTCTCCTTAAAATAGTGTGAATTTAATAGTCGGATTTGTCTGAGAATGGCTCAGACCAGCAGAGGACAAGGGGGACACTCTTCTTCGGCCACCCCGGGCCACCAGACTCAGCCTCGGCTGGAGCACTAAGTACTTAAGCATGTCGTAAATCAGAGGAGAGCTGGAGTCACCACGCTGCCCAGAAATAGAAACGTTCTAGAGGTTTCTTTATACATCATGAAGTGAAATGTCTGGTCCACTTGGTTGATGGGAGGCATGGAATAAGCAATGATTTCCTGCAGGGTTCCCACCACTGCCTCCGCTTTTTGTTTTTTGTTTTTTTTTATCATCCTCCATTACTGCTCTGGGTAAAACCTAGAAAAGGAAATAATGTGGAAGACCATTTATGGGGCAGTGGTGAGGAGGGAATTAATTGGGCCCCTTGACATTTTTTGCTATGGTCCAACCCATGGGGCCATCCACGATCCTGGGATTTAAAGAAACAGGCTCATCTGTGCTGAGAGGAAGGGTCTGAGGTTGTACCAGGCACTGCCTTAGGAGCCCGAGACAGTACCAGGGGACCCCAGACCACATTGTGGGTGTGGACCCAGGGGACTCAGCCTAGCCCGTGCATGCACACACGCAGCAAATCAAATACTTTGGGCTTTGTGCTACTGATTCTCGAGCGAGCTGATGCTCCTCCCCTCACCCCGCAGAAGGTTTCCACACTGCCTGGGACCCCTGAATACTTTGACCTTCTTTTTGGCAGGCACAGTGGGGGCAGGGGCCTGGTTACTCTCCTGTAGAAGCTTCCCCAGTCACTCATACTGCTCTGAGGCTGTGCCTCGGGTCCCTGAAGTCTCCCTGGACCCTGGGGTGCCTGGACTCAGGCTGCTCATCATGTTTGGCAGGCCCTCTTGTCCAGAACCCTCATGTGATGCAAATGATGTACCGACATAATTTTTATAAGAGGAGATCATGGGAAGGAACATCTGTGTCCCAACACCTGGGAATTCTCCCATTTTGTGGAGTGAAAATTTATTTTCCAGAGTAAATGGTGGGGGGCGGGGGAGAATATTTAATGGTTTGCAATTTAAACTGTAAAACAGCACATTTCTTCATTTTTAGACGTGTTTACAGCAGAAATTCTTTCAGGTGCTGGTGTGCAGGATGGTCATGTTTATTTGCCTGACTTTCCCTGAGCTGGTAAAGCCGGATGGCAGGCCATGGTTACCCCGCCGGGTCCTGCTTCAGTGGGTGCCTTTTTAAATCTCTGTCAGCTTTGGAAAATGCAACTGTATGGGGAAAACAGGAATCAGACTTCATAGCTCAGATGTCGCCGCCATTTGGAAATGTCGGAACGTCTTCTTGGTTGTAGTAATGATGGGGCGCTCTTGCTAGCATTAGTACCCAGAGGCTGGGCACGCTCACCAGCTCCCCCGGATGCACAGGACTGCTCTGGACAGCGGATGACTTCTTCCCTCCAAACCAGTAGGGCTTTGGCTTGAGAAAGTGGATTTGCTGAGGGATTCCATGCGGAAGATGACTAACCTTGCTCTTAGTAGCTTCAGAGGCAGAACTAAGGCCAAGGAGTCTGCATTGGTTAGGGAGGAATTACAGGGAGGGGTGGGTATATAAGAAAAACAATTGTAGCCATTTGTGGATTGAGCTGCTTTTCAAGGAATTGGTGAGTTCTCTGTCATTGGAAGCACTGAAAGAAAGAACGAGGGGGGCCTGTTTTGTAGGGATATTCCAGAGGGGACTTCCACAAGGGGAGGGAAATTGGGCCAGGAGACCTCTGGGGGATTCTTTCATCTTAAAAGTGGTGTCATTTCATGCAATTTTAGTGAATCTGTGACCCAGTTCCATTTTGGGGGTAAATCTTGAGCATTGGGAGAGGAGAGGGAGAAGTCCACATAAGAGGAATTAAATGAGTGAAATGGTTTTGGTTTTTTTTTTAAAGATTTTTTCATTTATTTTTTTGACAGAGACATAGCGAGAGCAGGAACACAAGAAGGGGGAGTGGGAGAGGGAGAAGCAGGCTTCCCGCAGAGCAGGGAGCCCGATGTGGGACTCGACCCCAGGACCCTGGGATCATGACCCGAGCCGAAGGCAGACCTTAACGACTGAGCCACCCAGGCGCCCCAATGAGTGAAATGTTTTAATAAAGTAGCTCAAAATTATTAAAACATTCAACTTGAGTGCTGTTTCAAATTTTGGGGAATTTTAAATCTGATTTTCTACTACAACTTTTCTATGACAGCATGGTATTTTATGGATGTTAAATGGTTTGCAAAAGTGTTGGTTTTGGTCACATTTGATACTTAGGGATTGGGCCCTCTGAAGGATCTTGACTTACCTTGGGTACTTTCAGGTTTCTTGAAGTAACTGAGAGCTCACAGAGGTCAGCCCTGGGGTGAGAAGACTCTTTTGATTCCCATCTGCTTAAACAGTTGACACATCTCATACTTCTGATCTAGCTGGAACTTTGGGAAGAAAGCTTCCATGTTTCTGCAGGACAAGTACATAGAATGGTGAAATGCAGATAAAAGCCATAGACTCTGGGGCGCCTGGGTGGCTCAGTTGGTTGAGCGACTGCCTTCGGCTCGGGTCATGATCCCGGGGTCCTGGGATCGAGTCCCGCATCGGGCTCCTGGCTCGGCGGGGAGCCTGCTTCTCCCTCTCCCACTCCCCCTGCTTGTGTTCCTGCTCTCGCTGTCTCTGTCTCTGTCAAATAAAAAAAAAAAAAAAAAAAAAGCCATAGACTCTGAACACTAAAAAGGTCACAAACTCAATTCCTAGCAGTCAGTTGGCAGCAACCTCGCTCTCTTCTGGGACTGTTCCCCCCCCCCCCAAGTGCCCTAGGGAGGCGGGAGGCTGCAGTTCCCATGGGCAGAGACCCTCATTCTGAGCCAGGCCACCTGGAGCACAATGTGCCCAAGAGAAGTCCCCAGGCCTCTCCTCCCTGATGCAGGGGGCCGTGTCCAAGTCCCTGCCTGACATAAAACAGCACCCAGCCCTGGGACTGGGCGCGTGGCTCCTTGCTGATGCTAACCCATGCCTCTAGGACTCAGGGCCCCACTCCTCCTACAGCCTCAGGATCACCCCCTTACTCGGTGAAATACTTTTGCCGTGCTTCCTAAATATCTGTGTTTGGGGACGCCTGTCCGATTCTAAATGGCAAGCCTGTGTTCAGCGGGTCACTCCTATGTTGTAAGCTCTGGGCAAGGACCTGCTGCGGTGTACCAAACCTACACGGGGCTCGCGCCTTCGGTATGTGACAGTGTTTAGCACTACTTTGTAAATGAAGACATCATCCCGTGGCAGGATGCTCCTGAATTCCGAGTCACTCCTCTTGGTGACAGTCATCAGGAAATGATCCTGTCACACCCAGCAGATGTCACCCCTTCCGATGGCTAAGTCTTGCCTTGGAGCAAGCTCCTCCTCCGGCCTGGAGTGGCTGTCCGGGGATACATGGGTGTCCCTGCATGCTGCCTCCTGGACAGTCCCATGTAACCCCGAAAGCCTGGGTTCATCTGCTGAACAGAACAATGTCTGCAGGGGTCCCTCCCCTCTCCGGGCACTGGGGTGCCCTCAAGCGTGCCAAGGAGGCATCAACCTAAATAGAATCTGAGAGGGAAGAAATCAGCTGCTCACCTGCCATTCCTCAGCCCTGACTGGGCCTGGAGTAGCAGTCCCACCCCCAGTCCTGGAAGGGGCAGGCTAGCCCCCTGGGCAGGAGGGTCCCTGGGAAGAAAGCCAGGGACCTGAGTGTGGTTTGCATGGCGAGTGTTGTGGGCATGAATCTCAAGCCTTGAAAGCCTCTTCCTCTGGCCACCATCCTGCAAAGGAAGGTCCCTGTGTCTAGAACACGCCTCTAAGCCACTCCTGTCCTATCCAGCCTGGGGGTGAGGACTCGGCACTGCCCAGGGCCCCCCTCCCCCACCTTGGAACCCACCCAGAGCCAACAAGAACATCTCTCCCCCATAGCTCCTAGTTGGACCCTTTGAAGGTCTCCTTTAATCGGCTGGCTCTTCCCAGTGAGTGGCCTCCTGGTGCCTGGGAAGGTCCTTCACTCAGAAAAAAGACAGGGAAGGTTAGGGTTTGCAGCAAATATTTGCTGTTCCAAAGGATGCTCCCCAGGGGACTGTTAATGATTAACATCCCGCTTGGAGGATGTGTTTCTGCAAAAGCAAAGACAGAGAGATAGGCTTCCCATAGTCCCCAGATGCTTCTCCAACCTGGAATATGACTGGGTGCATCGTGAGAGCTTCCGCCTCTCAACCCCAGGTGTTGCTCTGGAAGGATCCAGAGCCTCGTGGGATGGACTTGTTCCAGGGGCTGAGTACCTAGTGTGAAGGAAGGCGATGGTGGATCCCACAGAGGGCCCCTGGATCCCCAATCTAAGGCTGGGTACCCCATTGGGGGTGGGGGCGGAGACGATGAAGACCTACCCCATCGATCTCAGTCCTAAGGTTTTCTGCAATGTGAATCATACTTGGTAAAGTTCTCCAACACAAAATACAAATCTTCCTCTGATTTACATAGTAATTGTCTTCACAGAAAATTCAGTGGGAATGAAAATCTTGCGGGAAATTGGTGTTTTCATATGAAATCAAACATCTGTGGGACTGTGAGTCTCTGGGCTCAGATGATTTTTGGACAGGTTCTTCACGCGTACGGACTCGCTGTGGAACATCTGTCCTGTGGGACCTGGGTCACTTCATTGCGAGGGACGGTCCTATGCCTTGCAGTATGTCTGGCATCTCTGACCCTCATGGTTTATGCCAATCGCGTGTCCTCAAATCTTTGTGAAAACCAAAGTGCCCCAACATGTTTCTGGAATGTTCCTTTGGAGCAGCACCTGCTCGGTTGAGAAGTGCTCCCCGATAAGGTCAAGGTGAGGGGTACAGGTGGGCTTCTCAGCCTTGGCCTTCCCATCTGCATTGTCCTGCAGCCGATGGAGGAGGGGCTCCTTCCTGCAGACTGGGATGGGGGTTCAGCTTTGCCAGATGTCTGAGAGGAACCAGCGGGCCCAATGCTGTGGGGCATGGTGTTCACGGAGGGCTTCAGAGCTCCATAGAAGTCACTGTGTTGCACTTGACTTTCTGCGAGGCTCTTACAACGCCTGCCAGGATTTCAGAATGGATCCTTCCAAGGGAAGGCAGCAGAATGTATTGGAAAGAGCATGAGGGTCTCCGTCAGCCACCCCGGGGCCCCCCACTGTATTCACTGGGGAATGCAGCTCAGCCTGTCCGTGCTTGCTTTCCCCGCTTCATGGAATGGCCAGAAGGGAGCCTCTGGCCTATGAATATCTCATCAGCACCCAGAACCAGCAAGGAGCTGGACGACAGCAAGCCCTGGCCCCCAGGAAGTGTGGCTCAGACGCTCTGTGCCTCCGGTAAGGACATGAGTCCTGCGCTGCCCCCGGCAGGTCACACTCAGTCCCTACCGCTGTCACTTGGGCTTCTTCCCAGCTGTGCCCCCTGGACTAGCTCCCCAACCGCACTCTGCTTAGGTTTTCCCATCTATAAAATGGGCTCCCATGGCCGAACTGTGAGCACTGCATACCTGTAGCGCCTGGGGTAGGGCAGGCAAAGAGCTTGAGGCCTGGCCGGATGCGCTAAGGAATGGTCGTCATTGTGTGACACTGGGGCCAGAAGGAATGTCAGAGGTAACGTGGCCCCCAGATTTGGACTTTATGGAGGAGGACATGTGAGAGACCACCGTGAGTTTGCTCTGTGTGCATCAGATCAAGGGCAGAGCTTGGGTAGGTGGGTGGCACGACGTGGAAAAGAAAAGCCTTCCCAACCTCCGCCTCCACTTGGTGCCTAGGAGACCAGCGCCCCCCTCCTGTGCCCCGGGCACCTCTCTCCTGTGCCAGGAAGGCAGGCAGACGCTGGGCGCCCACACTGCTTAGACCTGAGAGTAACAGGATGTCTGTGACAAGCACTCAGCCCAGTGCCTGGCATGGCGAAGGGGGGCTGATGTCAGCAGGACTCACGGCCCCGCCGGAGGCAGGGGGATGGACAAACAGCCTGCCCAGGATTCCAAGGGCTTCATGCAAGGGTCTGGGTGGGAGCGGTGACGGGAAGGAATGGTTGCCTTGTTACCAAAAGATCTCGAGGGAGCTCACCTAGCAGAGAGGCAGCCTCACGACCTCATGGGCAGCCGTCCCAGGGCGGCCGGAGGGTCCCCATCCAACCACGTGGCTTCTGGCCCAGCCTTAAGTGCCCAGGACACAGGGGCACAGTGCTGGACTCTGCGCTGGGGGAGGAAAGAGCCTTTAGGTCAGTCGGGAGCTCGACTGCCTGAAAGCAGGACACTTCTAGGGTGCTCACCACGCATCTGGCCCCTCTCCACCCCTACCCCCCTACCGCACACACACATGCACACATGCACACCCACACCACGTGGGCGTGCACATACCTGTTTTTGACTGTACTCTGTCTGGGTTATATCCTTACCCTCTTTTCCTTTTATGCTGCTGGTCATTACTTATTTATTTCCGGTTTTAACTTAAAACATTTATTTTTAAGCGATTTCAAACTTCAAGTAAAATCGCAAGAATAGCTACAAAGAACTTCTATAACCCTTTACCCAGAATCACTAATTTTTTAAAGATTTTATTTATTTTTTTTGACAGAGAGAGACATAGCGAGAGCAGGAACACAAGCAGGGGGAGTGGGAGAGGGAGAAGCAGGCTTCCCGCCGAGCAGGGAGCCCGATGTGGGGCTCGATCCCAGGACCCTGGAACCATGACCTGAGCCGAAGGCAGACGCTTAACGACTGAGCCACCCAGGCGCCCCAGAATCACTAATTTTTAAACCTTTTCCACATGTTTGACAATTCTCTCTGTGTGTCTGTGTCTGCATGTGCCCCCCACCCCTTGTCTTATTCTGAATCATTTGAAATGATTAGGTGTCCTGGAGAATAAGAATATTCTCTTATGTAAATGGTAACAAATGATCAAATCCAATTTAATATTGTTACAATACCTGAAGCTACAATCATACTCTAATGTTGCCAATTGCCCCACGAATATTCTTTGTGCTATTTTTATTTGCAGTTTAAGAGCCTGTCCGAGCTGTCTGTTGCATTTCGCGCCACCTCACCTTGGTCTCCTTGGATCTGGGATGGTTCTTCAGCTGTGCCGGTCATTATATTGACATTTTGAAAGGCTTGGCTTGGCTATTTTATAGGTTCTCAGTTTGGGTTGGCCTTGTGTATCCCCTTGATTAGCCTCTGATTATACATTTTTGGTGGCAGGAATAGAAAAAAAAAATGTTGGGTCCTTCTCAGGATATCACATCCAGAGGCACCTGATGTCTGTTTGTCCCTAATTGGTGATATTCATTTAATAACTTGGTTAAGGGGATGTCCATTTCTCCAAGATATACCTTCCATTCTCCTGCAATAAGTTCTTTGTGAAGAAATACTTGGAAAAAATTTAAATATTCTGTTCATCAAACTCCTCATCCCACCCCCCACCCCCCCACCCCGCTGAGATGTATATCCATTGAACACTCTTGCCTGAATCAGTTTTTAGGATGATGGTCTAAATCCATATTCCTTTCATATTTATCAACATTCTTAGTATAGATTCATGAACTCAATTTTATTTAGTGCACGTTAATCCACTACTGATCGTATTATAAATGTATATGTATGCATGTTTGCATTTGTTTAGATTTCAAATGGTCTCAGGTATACCTAGACACTAGGAATGTACTAGAAACCATATGTTTATACCTCCAGTTATAATTTTTTGAAGATTTTATTTATTTTATTTAGAGAGAGAGCAAAAGCAGGGATAGGGGCAGAGGGAGAGGGAGAGAGAGAATCTCAAGCAGACTCCACGCTGAGCACGGAGCCTCACGCGGGGCTTGATTCCAGGATCCTGAGATCATGACCTGAGCTGAAATCAGGAGTCGGACACTTGACCGACTGAGCCACCCAGTCACATTTTATATCTCCAATTCATACTCTACCCCATAGGATTCTTTCTTGCTTCCCCATTCCATATGTGTGTCTCTCTTCTTGCTTAACCCTAAGAAACATATAAATAATATCATGTTCGCTATACCCACTCCACTTTGAAAAACATGCCTGAAAAGAAGTCTTCAAGGTTTCTTTGTGGTCTTTTATTCTTAAAACTGGGGGTATATTGTCCAAGTACTGGGTTCGAAAGTTCCTTGGGTTAATCCTTTTCCTCCCCTACAGTGTGGTCATGTTATCTATTTGAAATACATTTGAGCTCCTTTGCTTTTCTTTTCATTTGCTTTTAGGGCTTTCCTCATCTTGTTCATTTAATTTTATTTTTGAATATATAGAACATTGACATTATTCTAATAGTCTAAACCGTATAAAAAGGTACCTGAAGAAAAGTGCCAACCCCTCCCATCCCTTCTACTCTGTGCCCCGCCCCCAACCCTTGCAGGGATATACACATATACTTTCTTCTTTCTTTCCTTTTTTTTTTTTTTTTTTTTTTTATTTATTTACTTTTGCAAGAGAGGGAGAGAGAGAGTGGGGGAGGGGCAGAGGGAGAGGAGAAGCAGGCTCCCCGCTGAGCAGGGAGCCTGACGCAGGACTCGATCCCAGGACCCTGGGATCATGACCTGAGCTGAAGGCAGATGCTTAACCAACTGAGCCATCCAGGCAGCCCTGCTTTCTTATTTCTTTTTCTTCCTTACAAACTCAACTGTAGACGTCCTCCTTATTACTACTACTTTTTACAACTTCATAGTACCCCATTGTTTATTCAACCAATTGCCTATGTTTGGCCATTTAAGTAATTTCCAGTATTTTGTGATTACAAATAATGCTCCACTTAATAACCTTGTGCAGATTATTCTTTAAAAATTGTGGGAGATTTGTCTTTAGGTTAAATTTCTAGAATTTCTGGATCAAAAGCCAATATATCTGTGTTTTTGTTATATGTGTTGGGTTGAATCGTGGTCCCTGAAAAGCTATGTCCACATCCTAACTCCAGGGACCTATGAATTGTGACCTTATTTCACAAGAGCGTCTTTGCAGATGGAATTAAGGCAAGGATCTTAAGATCATCCTGGATCGGGGCGCTTGGGTGGCTCAGTCGTTAAGAATGGGTTCTGTCCCCAAGCCTCCTGCAGGAAAAACCCCGCTGACCCCTTATGCTCCCACTTTGGCCTCCAAAACTGTGAAAGAATTTATTTCTGTGTGTGAAGCCACCTCGAGTGTGGGGATTGATTGCATCAGTTGTAGGACGAGAGTAAGTTACGTATTGCCAATCTCCTGCTCCACAGTGGGCGTTAGTGTGCCCACCAGCGCTGCGTGCCCCATGGTCTCCCCACCATCAGCGGGGTGTGCTGGGAAGCTCTCGCGGCTTTGCCAATCCGGCAGACAGGGAATGGCACCTCCACGGAGTTTTATTTTGCATTTCTTAAAAATTAGAAATGAGGATGAACATGTTTTCATATATTCCAGCAGCCGCAAGTGAGGGATAGCTGCTCTTCGTCAGTGACGGACTTTGCAAATATATTCCCTCCAGTTTTCATTTCTGTTGACTTTGCTTATGAATTTTTGACTGGATGTTTAAAAAAAATACTTCTTATGTAGTCAAATAAGCCAATCTTTTCTTTAATTTCATCTGGACTGTGAGTCATGGGCAGAAAACCTTTTCCTACACCTACATTGTAGAGGAATTGACCGGTGCTTTCTTCTTGTACTCCTATAGTTTCTTTTTTTTTTCCCACATAAATCTCTGATTCTTAGTTTATTCTTATGTATGGTGTGAAGAGTGGATCTACTTGTATCTTTTTTCCCCCCAATGACTATCCAGTTGTCCCAATACCATTTATTTAAAAGTCTTTCTTTTTCGAATATTAAATTTCCACGTGCACTGGTGTCTATTTCCAGTCTCCCTGGGCTGACCCTAGATTTATGTTCCAGCGCCACAGAATTAATTAGAGCATCTGTGTGGTTTGCTTTAATATCTGCTCAGGCTGGTCCCCTACCCTCCCCACCCTCACCCATATCTTTTCCTTGTCAGTGTTTTCCTGGCTCTTTATCTTTATCTTTCTATCTGGACTTCAGGATCCTCTTGTCTGTCTCCAGAGAAAAAAATATTTGCTACTATTTTTATTGGAATACCATCGAATTGTTAAATGAACCAGAGAAGACAGATATCCAGGTGATACTGAGGCATCTTATGTAAGGAGTACCTTTCCATTTGTTCAAGTCTGATTTTGCATCTTTAAGGAGTCGTGTCATAATTTTCTCAATGCAGATTCTGCATATTTCTTGTTTATTTCTAAGTAGTTTTTTTTTTTTTTTTTTTTTGGTTGCAACTGGGTTTTCTCCTCCGTTATTTAACTGGTTGTGATTTGTGTATTTGAAGGCTCATGTTTTTGCATGTTGATGCTATAGTCTGACGGCTTGCTGAATTCTTTTGTTACATGAGTTTGTTTTAGCACTAATTTGCTAGGGTTCTGCAGGTGGATTGCAAGGAGTGTTGTACTTCATTTTTCCCCATTCCATCCCTCTGCTTTCTCTTGTCTAACTCCGTGGCCTAATGCCCCCAGGACAATGTGAAATGGTGATGGATATAACACAGCCCTGTCTTACTCTTGACCTTAGTGGGAACGCATTTAGTGTTTTCTTATTAAGTAAGATGATGGTTTTAGGATTCAGGTCTATATATACCTTCTATATATGGAAGGTATAAATAGGCATTTTTAGGGAAGTGTACTTCAATTCTTACTTCTCAAGACATACGCTCCTCTATCCGTCATCTATCATCAATCATCAGTCCAGCTATCATCTATCTATCATCTATCTATCTATCTATCTATCTATCATCTATCATCATCTATCTATCATCTATCTATATCTATCATCTATCATCATCTATCTATCGTCTATCTATCATCTATCATCTATCTATCTATCATCTAATTCTTCTTTATCTCATTTAATGCTTTTTGCCCCAAAGCAGGAGGGGGAAGCCTCTTCCTCCGGCAACGTGTCTCTATCGCCCTCTACCGACAAAGGTTAAAATCATGTCCAGATCCAGTTTTTGCAGAGCAGTGGATAAAGGGAGCGCTGGAGCTTGAAGAAACAAACTGATCACTATTTTTGCTTTAGACAGTTAATTATATTTTAAAGATATTTTAAACAATGCTTTCTATTTGCTCGCATATTTGCCCTTTCCAGTACTCTTCATTCTTTTGTGTAGGTCTAAATTTCCACTGAGCATCATCTTGTTTCAGCCTGAAAAACTACTTAAAACTTTTCTTTAGGGAAGGTGACAAACTTTCCCAGCTTTTGTTTGTCTGGAAAAAAAAAAAACCTTTATTTTGCCTTCATTTTTGAAGGATTGCTTTGTTTCTTTCTCTTTCTTTTTTGAAGATGTCACAACATTTCCCCTAGCACTTAAGATGTCTTTCTGTCATGTTTGGGGTTGCATGATTTCCTCCTTTTCTAGAAATAATTTCAAACTTACAAACATTTACAAAAACAATAGTGTTTCCATATATCCTTCCCCCAGCTTCCACATATTACATAACCACAGCACGATGATCAACACCAGGAAATTACAGGGGCGCAAGATCGCATGCTATCATTCCGAGTTTGTCACTGGTCCCACTTTGTCCCTTCAACCACACCTACCAGCAGTTGTAGTGATGGTAATTTATTTGGACAGAAGAACCTGGAGAAGACAGGGCGGGGGGGGGGGACTCCCACCTCCCAGAGTGTTTCTGTGGGCTCCCTCGTGTGCAGGTCAGCTGGGGCTGTGGCTCCTGGGGGCCGTGCCCTTAGGTCGGATTCACAACCTTGCCCAGGAAAAGGCTGCTCCATGTGAAGTGGTCGAAGATCATAATAATGAAGGGCCGGTTGAAGTGGAAGGTGAGAGGCTCAGATGCCATGTCTAGCATGACCATGGGGAATTCGGCTGCCTTGAAGCTCTTCTCATCGAGTTGCAGCACAACCTTATGGACCACCTGTTGGGTACGGGGCCGAAGGTGGAGGTTGAACACCTGCTGTGTGTTGGGAGCTTGCCATGCCTCATCGCTTCCATCCCTCCCACCCCTAGTTTTATGGGTGGCAAAGCTGAGGCTCAGAGAGGGTCACTTGCTGGCTCCTCATCTAAGTGGCAGCCCCAGGACGAGGGCCAAGGTGTGTCCACCTCCAGAACGCAGCTCACACCTAGACTTCTTCCCTAGAAAGAGGGCAGATGGAGCCCAGACAGGGAGATCAGGGGTCCCACGGTACTCACTGGACTTCAATGTCCACATCAGGCACTCCTTACTGGGTCCTGGGCAAGGCAGACCTCGCTCCTTTTTGCACCCTGCTAGCCAAACACTAGGGGCCCATTTCTGCAAAGTGCTTGTGCCTACTCAGAATGGAAAGGGGCTGTTGAACTGTCTCTTGCTGTGATCAAAATTAGGAGGAATTCTGAAATTGG
This sequence comes from Leptonychotes weddellii, assembly GCF_054177405.1. Classification (NCBI taxonomy): domain Eukaryota; kingdom Metazoa; phylum Chordata; class Mammalia; order Carnivora; family Phocidae; genus Leptonychotes; species Leptonychotes weddellii. The sequence continues at coordinate 8,665,409 of NC_138377.1, read as the reverse complement.
CAAAATGCTTGCATAGCTTCTATCAAACGCCTTCAGTGGATCCGAACTGGCTAATTATCAACATCCTCTGGGGGCAGGGGCTCTCCTTGACCGGAGAGCGAGGAGCTGGAGGTTCTGAGAAGCTCTGTCAACAGGTGCAGGAAGAAGCTGAGCTGGGGTAGGAAGCCCCGTGGTTTGTCTTGGGAAATGAGGTTTTGAGTCGAGTAGACCCCAAGCCAAACGTCAGGCTGTCATTTACCCGCTCTGTGGCCCTGGTGAGTGCGTGGTTCAAGCCAGAGGCTCCTCCTTTGAGAAATAATGCTCCCCTTATAAGGAGGTGGCTGTTTGACTCAATCCTTGGCACAGCAAGCTTTTATGGAGCACATACTGGGGGCCAGGTGCCACGATGGTCCAAGTCTGTGTGCTTGAGGGAGGGGCTGCTGCCACCTCAGCTGTCTCCTGTCCCCTCTCTGGCTTGGTCACCCACCCGACCGTGAGATCCCGCCACGTCTCAGTAATGCAGGCATTCCCGGTGCCCAGCAGTTCAGGGCACAGAGTGGGCGTCCAATAAGTATGTTCAGAATGACTGAGGGACCCATAGAGCATAAAGTTAAAGAATGAAGGGAAAGAATGTAGTGGGTAGACTGTCTGATGGCACTGCGTTCGGACATTTCCCATTTTCCCGGATCCATTTTGGTGGGGGGCCCACCCTTGTCCCTAGCTCCCGTGTCGTCACTGTGGGAACGTCACATTTTCCCACTGAGCCTCCATTTACCCTGTAGTAAGAGTGGAGAAGACCTGGGGCTCTCAACCTGGGGCTTAGAGACCTATTCATGAAGGGGCCCTGCATTCCTTATTATTATTCATACTGTGAATTTTTGGGGAAAAGATGGACTCTAGGGCCACTTACCTTTGACAACTTCAGCTGGGCCTCTTGGGTGATGCCGGAGAAATCTGCCCCCTTGTCGAGCAAGTCTGCAATGCCCATGTCCCCCAGGATGGCACTGAGGTCATAGGCTCCGGAGATGGTCACCTTTGGGATGTACAGGTTTACCTGGCTGCTCAGGGGTAAGCAGATGGGGTTAGACTTTCCTAGGGCTGGGCCCGGCCAGCCGAATTCTGTTTCCCCTGTGATCCCTCCAGACCCTTCCTCCCAGCCGGACACGACCTTTGCGGAAAAGGGGAAGGGACAGAACGAGAGGCAGGATTTGCCTCTCCTTCCATCACACAGGCAGCTTCCTCCCTGGGCCTCTGAATGGCTAAATCTTTTCTCAGCTCTTTCTTTGAGCCAATTTCACCTGTGGTATAGCTGGGCCACTGGCCACTGAAGAAAAGAATCCCTAAAGAAGTCCCTGTGGTCCCCCAAGCACCCTAGGCAGAAGCTGAGGAGTGGAGGGAGCACCCGGCTGGGAGCAGTGTCCCGGCCCCAGCCCTACCACTAATGCTGTGTGGCTTTAACCAAGTCCTGTCCCTCTCTGTGCTTGTCCCTCTCCTCATTGACACAGCAAAGCAGGGCACTTCTCTAGATGGGGAAGAACAACTGGCAGTCAGGGAGACTGGCCTCTACCAAGCGCCTGCTGGGTGTCCTTTAGCTTCAGCATCGCATCTAATGCATGCATGCGCATGCGGCCTTAGGAAGCTGGAGCCAACATTTTCAATGTCCAGATGGAGAGAATTAAACTCAAGAGGAGCTGAGGAACTTCCCCAAAGTCAGACCACTGGGAAGCAGCAGAATTGTGGAGAGGCCATGACTAGTTGCTTCAAAGCCCCCTTGCCTCATGGGAGGAGGGAGAGGGAGGGAGGGAGGAGGGAGAGGGAAGTAGGGAGGAGGGAGAGGGAGGGAGGGAGGAGGGAGAGGAAGGAAGGAATGAAGGAAGGAAGGAAGGAGAGAGGAGGGAGAGGGAG
>NC_138377.1:8641925-8663025 GCF_054177405.1 Leptonychotes weddellii | reverse complement strand
TACCTACTTATGTTTTTCCTTTCTTACTTATTTACTGATGGACTGATTGCTTGAAGAAGAGCTACATCCCTGAGTGACTTAAGAACCATTCATAGGTTTTGTGCTGTTTCCGAGGCACAAACGGACCTCGTTTTGTGGAATGCCCTAAAGTATCTCAGTGTCAGTGGACAGAGATAAACAGGGCTGACTTCTTGGTCAGAGAGCCTCAGGTCTTTGGGGACCCAGCAGAAGAAAACAATGAGCCCTGCAGCGTGAGTGTAGGGGGAGAAGGACAAGGACTTACCCCGTGATCATGGACTCAGACCACCTCTGAATGGTGTCCCGGCTCAGCGCGGCGATGACCATGTCCATCTTCCCCTCATCTGGGAGGATGAAGAAGACGGTCCCGTTGCCTATGTACTCCAGCTGGACCACCTGGCAGGGGAGCACCCGGTCGTGAAGGTACTTGATAGTGCTCGACTGGAACATCATGGGCACTCTTACCACGGTGGTCTTGTTCACGTAGAAGTTCTCCTCCCTGGTGCTCTCGGGGTTGAAGGGGTGTTCCCATGTGCCTGGGAAGGGAGGGAAGGGGGAGGCGGGAGACAGGCCTGTGAGAGCCGGAGGAAAACACAGTTTGGGGGCAGCAGAGCGCTAAGCAGGTGTCATGGTGGCCGCTCCCTGGAAGGTCCCCGCAGAGTGGCTAGAATTCTCTGGGAAGTTGTGAAATGCCCAGCAGTTTAAAGCCTGTTCTGTCTTCCACTTCTTGAACTGGATTGAGGATTAACTCAGTTTCTGAGCCTCTAAAACAGAAGGAGGGAGACAAAGGAGAATGCTCTTGGATTTGGGGGTAGAATTCAGTGAACCAGACTTTGCCTTACCCCCTGGACAGGAGGGCTCTGGAAATGGTGCTGAATGGAACTTGGGCTGCAAATTCAAGATCAGGGTGGGGGAGGTTTGGAGAAACGGACAACCCATTCCATGCCCACGTCTTGACTTCTGGCCACAGAAGTCTAGCAGGCGGCATGGCTGCCCAGTGGATTGTGTTCACTCCCCTGAGGGAGGCTCCTAACCTCCCGTGTGGCCCCGAGGGCCACACCACATTTCCTGGAGGCAAAGTCAGGATGAGAAGATGCCTTCAAGGTCACATGGTCCCACCCACAACTGGACTTGAATCTTTCCCCCATGCTCCACGATGACATCACACAGCCTCTTTGCCTGCCTGGTGATAGGGAGCTCACTACCTTCACAGACCAGGCTTTCACCACTGGTCAGCTCTCATGGGAGGAATATTGTTCCTTAGAGCCAAAGCCTAACTGATCATGAGGCCCATCTGCTGAGCCTCTTCGGCTCCTCTGGGCTTATTCCAAGCAACTGCGAGTCCTCTCACAGATGACAGAATTTTGGATGTTTGAAGACATGGGTTGATCTCACCAGGGCCTCCGATTCTCTAGATTAACTCCTCAGGTCACAAGGTGACTGAGGACCTTGCGTCCAGGGGTCCCCGGGTGTCTTGGCTGTTTTGACCTTAAGCCTGGGATCCCTTGTGAAGTCTCTGTTTCCCAACTGAGGCTGCCTGAGGGTGGTTGGCACAGAGCTCCAGGCAGACCCTTCTCCATCCCCACTGCCTGCAGGATCTATGGACCCCGAGGCCAGAACTCTTGTTCTGAGCCAGCCTCAACTCCCCCACCTCCCGTAAGGGCTCCTAAGGGAGGCAGTAGGGAGAGATGGGAGGATGGAGGGAAAGGGCTGCGGATGCGGAGCCTGGAGACACCGAAGCCGTGCCTGCTCCATCCCAGATGACTGTGATGTCACAGTCTGGCTGTCTCACAGCAGGTGAGATCATTGGAAGGTTCTCAAACCATCCTCCAGAGGAGGCCTGGGTTCCCCTGGACTGAAGGCAGCGGTGTTTTGTGGCTAACTTGTCCAATTCACAGCAAAAAAAAGTGACCATTTTTCAGTGTTAGGTTTTTCATCCTTAAAAGTTTGCTGTTTGCTTTCTCCTGAGTATTTCTTTTCTAGAAGCAAACATAACATATCCAGTTTGCACAAAACAAAATACAGAATGGGATCTAACCTCTACTTTAAGGGATTTCTTCTTGAAAATTCTCAGGCCAAGGGGCTCCTGGGTGGCTCAGTTGGTTGGGCAACTGCCTTCGGCTCAGGTCATGGTCCTGGAGTCCCTGGATCGAGTCCCGCATCGGGCTCCCTGCTCGGCGGGGAGCCTGCTTCTGCCTCTGACCCTCCCCCCTCTCATGTGTTCTGTCTCTCTCATTCTCTCTCTCTCAAATAAATAAATAAAATCTTTAAAAAAAAAATTCTCAGGCCAGGTGAACTCATGGTAGGGAAACTTAAGAATTTATGGGGGCAAATTGGAGAGAGCAAGGATGAGTCCTGTAGAAAACCACCCCCCCCCAAAAATAGGAAGACTGTTAAGATAGTTCACTAAGTAAGGAAGGAACATGCCAGGACACTTTACGTGTCCGAAGCTTAGTGGCTATGTCACCATTCATTGCTATTTATTATGCTGGCCTGCTGGAAATATGACAGGGTATCCCCAGCTTAAAGAGGGGCTTGCCAATTAGTTTTTCTGTGTCCCAGAAAATCTGTGTATAAGGCAGCACACAGCCCTGTCACCCAGAAACGTTTCTGGGCAAACATTCTCAGACTCCTTGACCCTCTCATGTAAGTGTAAAGAATGCTGCCTTTTGTATGGAAAAAAAATGTAGCCAAAGCAATCTTGAGAAAGAACAAAGCTAGAGGCATCATGCTTCCCGATTTCAAACTATATTATAAAGCTATAGTAATCAAAAGAGTATGGCATAAAAACAGACACAGAGACCAATGGAGCAGCATTGAAAGTTGAGAAATAAACCTTGCACATATGGTCAACTAATATTTGACAAGGGAGCCAAAACTACTCAATGGGAAAAAGTCTCTTTAATAAATGGTGTTAAGAAAACTGGATATTTATGCAAAAGAATGAAACTGGACCCTTACCTTACACCACTTGCAAAAGTTAACTCAAAGTGGATTAAAGACTTAAACGTAAGATCTGAAACCATAAAGCTCCTAGAAGAAAGCATAGGGAAAAAGAAGCTCTTTGACATTGGCTTTGGTGATGATTTTTTGGATGTGACTCCAGAAGTATAAGCAACAAAAAGAAATAAACAAGAGGGACACATCAAACTCAAAAGCTTCTACACAGCAAAAGACACAATCAACAAAATGAAAGGCAACCTATAGAATAGGAGAAGATATTTGCAGACTGTATGTTGGGTTAATATCCGAAATACATAAGGAGCTCATATAACTCAATAGCAAAAAAATCCCCAAGTAATTCAATTAAAAAATGGGCTGAGAACTTGAACAGACTTTTTTTTTCTTTTCAAAGAAGACATACAAATGGCCAACAGGTGCATGAAAAGGTGCTCAACATCATTAGTCATCAGGGAAATCAAAACCACAGTAATTTATCACCTCACACCTATGTGATGGCTAGTATCAAAAAGATAAGAGGTAGTAAGTGTTGGCAAGGATGTGGAGAGAAGAGACCCTCCTGCACTGTTGGTGGGAATGTAAATTAGTGCAGGCAACTTAATGTGTGCAGTTCCTCAAAAAATTAAAAATAGAAATTCCATATGATCCAACAATCCCACTCTTGGCAATATATCAGAAGGAAATGCACTCACAGTCTCAAAGAGGTAACTGTACTCCTATGTCCATTATTAACAATAACCAAGATGTGGAAGGAACTTGAGTGTCCAATTATGGATGGATGGATAAAGAAAATGTGGTGTGTGCATGTGCAAGCACGATGGAATATTATTCAACCATAAACAAGAAGGAAAACCTGCGATTTGGACAATATGGATGAACCTTGAAGGCATTATCCTAAGGGCAATGAGTCAGAGAAAGACAGATACTGTACAATCTCACTTACATGTAGAATCTAAAATCTAGAACTCATAAAAACAGAGTAGAATGATGGTTTGTCAGGAGCAGGAGGTTGGGAGAAATGGGTGAAGTGGTCAAAAGTTACAAACTTCAGTTATAAGATGAAGTAGTTGTGGGGATCTAATGTACAGCATGGTAACTTCAGTTAGCAACACTGTGTTCTATCCCTGAAAGTCGCTAAGAGAGCACAGCTAATGAATTCTCACCACACACACACAAAGGTAACTATGTGTTAACTCACCTTATTTTGGTAATCATTTTGCAATATACATATATATCAAATCATCACCCTGTACATCTTAAACTCATGCAATGTTATAAGTCAATTATGTCTCAGTGAAGGTGGAGGGAAAACATGCTGTTTTTGCCTGGTCAGCCTCACACCCTCCAAGGAGGGAGGCAACTGCGAGGTGGATTCCCAGACTTGTGAAGAGGATGATGGCAGGAGGGGGGCTCACCAAGATGGTAAGTCTGTCCAGGTAACAAAGAGCTGGGTGGGGGGGTGCAGTTGGCTAATGGGAGGCCCTGAGTAGAAGCTGGGGAGAAGAAAAAGGGTGTGTGGGGATTCTTTCTGGAGATTATGATCTGGATGAGCTTTAATGTTGCTGAGAGATACATGTTAAATGTCATGACTTTTTTTTTTTCTCTTTCACTTGCACTTCTTTGACTATGACTGTTTAACTGAAACCGAACCACTTTGGTCTAGGGTTACAAGGTTGTTAAAATGAGGTGTGGGAAGACTGTAGCGGGTACATATGAGAAGCAAGGATTTCCCTGAGACAATCAGGGGAGGCTTCATGGAGGACGTAACTTTAAAGCCAAGATTTGAAGAGTGGGAAGTTTTAGACACAGACTAGTTGAGGGAGGCCTCAGGGGACAGAAAGAGTACGGGTTTTGTGGCAGGCAGAATGGCTCCCTAAATATGTCCATTTACCAATTCACAGAACCTGTGAATATGTTATGTTACATGGCAAGAGGACATTAAGGTTGCTAAACAAGTGACCTGGAGATGAGATTATTCTGGATTATCCAGGTGGGTTCCCGTGTCATCACAAGAGTTTCCTTAAAAGTGGAAGAGGAAAACAGGAGGGGCAGTCAGAAGAGAGGTCATGGGGATGTGATCACTGGCTTTAAGAAGGAAAGGGCCACAAGCCAAGGAACACAGGTGGCTTCCAGAAGCTGGGAAAGGCAAGGAACGGGTTCTCCCTTAGAGCCTCTGGAAGGAATACACCCTGCCAACACTTTGACTTTAACCCAGCGTGACCCATTTTGGACTTCTAACCTCCAGAATTGTAAGATAATAAATCTGAATTGTTTTAAGCCACCATGTTTGTGTGAATTTGTTATAGCAGCCATGGGGAACTAATTCAGGCTTCCCCGAGGATAGTCATGCTCAAGGACCTAGAAGGAATTCAGTGTAGTTGGACATTGTGAGTGTGTGTGTGTGTGTGTGTGTGTGTGAGTGTGCTGTGTGTTGGGAACTTGGAGGAGGGAAAATGTTGAGACATGAGGCTGGAAAGGACAGAGAAGCAGATGACTCTAGGCCAGGGTATCTCAGCCTTGGATGATAGCCATTTTGGAGCAGATATCATTGTGGGGGCTGTCCTGTTTGGCAGCCTCCTTAGCCTCTACTTACTAGATGCCAGGAACACACCCCACCCCACCCTCAATTGTGACAACCCAAAATATCTCTAGACATTGCCAAGTGTCCCAGAGAGTAGAAGGGGGTGAAGATAACCCTGGGTACAGAACCAGTGCTATAAACTAAGGAGTGTAGATTTCTTCTCAAGGACAATGTATCTCCAAATTGTCTGTTCATAACAATGATGGGGGAGTGCTTGTTAAAAATACAAATTCTAGGACTTTCTTGCAGAAGCTTTGCTTCAGTAGGTCTGGCATGGGCTCTGGAGTCTATAATTTTAACAAGTTGCCATGGTGATTTTTATGAAAAAGATCTTTGGAAGACCCTGCTCTGAATTGGTGAGGACAGGCCGAAGTTTGACTAAGATGGGACTTGGTCAGAGCTGGCTGTGAGTGCTGGGGAAGTGTGTGGCATAGGGGCCATCTGGGGGGAGTTCCTGGGGGGCAGGGCTGTGTCTATCTGGTTCTAGGCTGTGCTTCCAGCCCCTGGCCCAGTGCCTGACTCACAGCCAGCACTTGGCCAATATTTGTAGACCATGAGGCAGCCAATCTGTTCATGATTACATATTTGAGCCTCAAAAGAACCTACAAGAGCCTGGGCAAGTTGCTCAATTCTTTGGGGTGTCATTTTGATCACTTGTAAGATGATGTAGTCTACCTTCCTAGTAGGATTATGGTGAAGATGGAGATTCACAGATGAAAATGTGCTTTGTAACATCAAAGGCTTTGCCCAAGAATGCACCCTGGATTTTGATGGCTCTTGCTATTCTTGGTAATGGGGTGTAGGGGGGTACCTTTGAAGAAGATGTAGTTGACCAGGATGAGCATGGCTGAACTATCCAGCTTTGATAGAAAGTCCACAATTTTCCCTTGTGTCTTATTTTTGATATACTCATTGATTTGTCTGCTGGCTCCAGCCCCATCCTTGAAATCTGTAGCCAAGGCCTCCAACTCATAATAGTGCTTGGTGTCTGCTGAGAATGACTCCAGAAGCTCCAGGCTGCGGTCAAGGAACAAGGCATTACCCATAGCCATTTCCAACATGGTTTCTGACTCCTTCTTGAAGAGGTGGTGGAGGTGCCGAAAGCCCTGGTGGATCTCAGCTTCAGGCATCTTGGTGAGGTTGAAGCCCAGGCCTTGGAGAAGCTGGACCCGTGTGTGGCCACAGGCACCCAGAGATAATATAGCTAAGGCCATGGAGATGCTCACAGGGGAGATGAAGACATCCTTGCCAGGAGCTGAAGCCACTAGATGCTTATACAGGGTAAAGGCAAAGTCAATGTTCTTTGGAGCCAAGTCCCGGTGAAGGCTCCTTGTGCTCACGTCAGTATCTGGGTCCTTAGCCTGAACGGCCCAGAGGTCACTGGTGAAAAGCCAGAGGAAATAGGTGCCTAGGGCAAGCAGCATTGTCCAGGATGGTCGGGACCTGCAAAATCAGGAATTCTCATTAGATAATGTAGGGCCTCCAAGGCAGTGGGGCATGGTGAAATGGTAGGCAGAAGACCCCATGGAGGACCCCATTCAAGCCTCAGTTCCTTCCTCCACATTGGCTCTGTGACCTGGGACAAGTCAGGACTCTGGGCCTCAAATTCCTCATCTGAAAGTATGATTATCCCTGCTATGATTTATCAAGTACCTAACAGATGCCCAATACTGACCTATGTGTTTTGCCTATATTTTCTCATCTAATCCTCACCAACAAACTAATAAAGTAGGTATTATTATTATGATTTGAGGTAGGCAGAAATGGGGGCCCAGAAAGGTTAAATATCCAACCAGTTGATACACTCAAAGAACTGAAAGAAAAAAACTGTCAACCAGGAATCCTGGATCTGGCAAAATCATCCTTGAAAAATGAGGGAGAAATCCTAGACATTCCCAGATAAAGCAAAAGCAGAGGGAGTTTATTACCACAAGGCCTCCCCTGCAAGAAATGCTAAAGGGAGTCCTTCTGGCTGAAATGAAAGGACACTAGAGAGTAAATACAATCTATATGAAGAAATAAAAATCTCCGGTAAAGGTAAATATATGAGCCATTAGAAAAACTCGTATTATTGTAATCTTGCTTGGTAACTCCACTTTCTATTTCTGATATGATTTGAAAGACTAATCCATGAAAAGCAATTATTAGTCTCTGTTTTTGGATACACAATGAATTTGTGACTTAAATAACTGAAAGAATGTGGGGACAGAGCTACATAGGTGCAGGGCTTTTGTATGCTATTGAACTTAAGCTGGCATAAATTTGAATGAGAGTGTTATAACTTTAGGGTGTTAAATGTAATTTCCATGGTAACCAGAAAGAAAATAGTTATAGAGTATGTGCAAAAGGAAGCAAGAAGGGAATTAAAATGTTTCACTACAAAAAAAATCCACTGAACATAAAAGAAGATAGTAATGCAGGAAATGAGGGATGAAAAAAACCTATAAGGCATATAGAAAACAAATAGGAAATGGCAGAAGTCCTTCTTTATTAGCAATTACTTTAAATGTAAATGGATAAAATTCCCCAATCAAAAGACAGAGATTGGCAGAATGGATTTAAAAAATGATCCAACTATACACTGACTATAAGTGACACATTTTAGATCCAAAGACATCAATATGAAAGTGGAAGGATGGGAAAAGATATTCCATATAAATAGTCATCAAAAGAGAGTGGGGTAGCAGAAGGAAGGAAACAATAAAGATTAGAGCACAGATATATAAAATAGAGAATAGAAAAACAGAGAAAATCAATGAAACCAAAATATAATATATCTAATTGATATAGTATAATATAGTATAATGATATATAATTAATATAATATGGTCTTCAAAAAGATGAACAAAATTGACAAACCTTTAGCTAAACTGAGTAAGAAAAAAGAGAAGTCTCAAATTACTAAAATCAGAAATGAAAATGGGGACTTTACTGCCAATTCTACAGAAATAAAAAGAATTATAAGAGAGGCGCTTGGGTGGCTCAGTCAGTTAAATGTCTGACTCTTGAGTTTGGTTCAGGTTTTGATCTCAGGGTCCTGGGACTGAGCCCCACATTAGGCTCTGTGCTCAGTGGGGAGTCTGCTTGAGATTCTATCTCTCTGTCTCCCCCTCCCCCCTCTCTAAAATAAAAATAAATTAATTAAAAAAATAATTATAAGAAAATATTATGAAAAAATTACACACCAACAAACTGGATAGCCTAGATAAAATTAAAAAAAAAATTCTGGAAACGCAAAACATACCAAGACTGAATCACAAGAAATGGAAAATCTGAATAGACCTGTATGTAGTAAGAAAATTGAATCAGTAATTGAAAACCCAACAAAGAAAGGCCTGGACCAAATGGCTTTACCGTTGAACTCTACCAAACATTAAAGAATTCACACGAATCTTCCTTCCAAAAAAACCAAAGTGGAGGGAACACTTCCTAACTCATTCATTGCCCTGACACCAAAGCCAGACAAAGATATTATAAGGACAGAAACGTACAGATGAATATTGCTTATGAACATTGATGCAAAAATCCTCAACAAAATACTAGCAAATAGAATTCATCAGCATATTAAAAGCATGATTATACAGCATGACCAAGTGGGGTTTATTTCTGGAATGCAAGGATGGTTGTACATAAAAAACTCAAGCAACGTGCTATACTACATTAACAGGATGAAGGGAAAAAAGACCATGATCATCTCACTTGATGCAGAAAAGGCATTTGGCATAATTCAACACACCTTTTCAAGATAAAAACACTAAACAAACTAAGACTAAAAGGAAACTACTTCAATATAAAAAAAATATGTGAAAAGCCCACAGCTGATGTAATGGTGAAAAATTGAAAGCTTTTCATCTAAGATTCAGAACAAGGCAGGATGCTTACTTTTGCCTCTTCTATTTAACACAGCACTGGCTGTCCTAGCTAGAGAAATTAGGCAAGAAAAAGAAATAAAAGGCATCTAAATTCGAAAGGAAGGAGTAAAATTACCTCTGTCCATAGGCAACCTGATCAACATCACAGCCACATGTAGAAAACCCTAAAGATTCCATAAAAACCCTGCTGGAACTAAGAAATGAATTAAGCAAAGTAGCAGGCTACAAAACCAGCACACACACACACACACACACACACACACACATCGGTTCTGTTTCCATATACTAACAATGAACAAACTGAAAAGTAAATTAACAGTTATGCTATTTATAATAGCATCAAAAAGAATGATTTCTTGGACACGACATTAAAGCTACAAACAACAAAAGAAAATTAGACACATTGGATTCTTTAAAATTAAGAACTCTTGATCACTAAAGGACACTGTCAATAGAATAGAGGTAACCCACAAGATGGGAGATAATATTTGCAAATCCCATATCTGATAAAGGATTAATATCCAGATTACATAAAACTCAAGTATAAAAAAATAAAAAAAAATCCAACTCAAAGAATGGGCAAAGATGTTGAGTAGACATTTCTTCAAAAGAAGATACACAGATAGCCAACAGGCACATGAAAAGATGCTCACATTAGAGTCATCAGGGAAACTCAAATCAAAAGATCTCATTCCTTTCGATGGCTGCATAATGTTCCATTGTATATATATACCACATCTTCTTTATCCATTCATCTGTCAATGGACATCTTGGCTCTTTCCACAGTTTGGCTATCGTGAACATTGTTGCTATAAACATCGGGGTGCATGTACCCCTTCGGATCCCTACATTTGTATCTTTGGGGTAAATACCCAGTAGTGCAATTGCTGGATCGTAGGGTAGCTCTATTTTCAACTTTTTGAGGAACCTCCATACTGTTTTCCAGAGTGGCTGCACCAGCTTGCATTCCCACCAACAGTGTAGGAGAGTTCCCCTTTCTCTGCATCTCCGCCAACATCTGTCGTTTCCTGACTTGTTAATTTTAGCCATTTGCACCGACGTGGATGGAACTGGAGGGTGTTATGCTGAGCGAAATAAGTCAATTAGAGAAAGACATGTATCATATGACCTCACTGATATGAGGAATTCTTAATCTCAGGAAACAAACTGAGGGTTGCTGGAGTGGTGGGGGGTCGGAGGGTTGGGGTGGCTGGGTGATGGACATTGGGGAGGGTATGTGCTATGGTGAGCACTGTGAATTGTGCAAGACTGTTGAATCACATATCTGTACCTCTGAAACAAATAACACAATATATGTTAAAAAAAAAAAAACCGCAATGAGATACAATTCATACCCATTTGCGTGGCTGTCTCAAAAACAAAACCAAACCAAACTACAAACAGCAAAACAGAAAACAGGTGTTGGCACAGATGTGGAAGGGCTGGAAACTACCTTGCTGGTGGGAACAGTCCAGCTATGTGGAAAAAAAAGGGAATGGCAGCTCCTCAAAAAATTAAATATAGAATTACCTTATGATCCAGCGATTCTTCTTCCGAGTAAATACACAGAAGAATTGGAAACAGGGACTCAAGCAGTTATTTGTACATTCCAATGTTCATGACCGCATTGTTCACAATAGCCAAAAAACCGGAAACAACCCAAATGTCCATCAGTGGATGGATGGATAAATAAAAGGTGGTTGTATAAATACGGAAAACACTCCTGTGTTTCTCCTTTCCTCACACACGATTGCCACGCTTCACTCTGACGCCAGAGATGTGGGTTTCCCACACACCAAGCAATTCTCCACCACCAGCTGGTGGAGAATGTAACTCAATTCTGCAATGAACTACAATCCTACAACGTAACTCAGTTCTGACACTGTCCACCTGGAGGAAGTGTCAACCCCCCCGCCCCCAGTGAAAGGCTCAGTTCCCACAAGATTGCCCACCCCCGACTTCAGATGCCAATCGCTAGTCTGTGCTTCCCCGTCACGGCCCCGTCACACTGCAGTGAAATCCCGGCTAGCCCTGTCCCCTCCACACCTGTCGGGAGCCCTCTCGGGAAAGGACCTGGTGCCGTGTGCAGCCCAGAGCAGGGTGGGCTTGTCCACTTACGACTTCTTCTGGTCTCTCCTCCTCTTCCTGTTGTCTCTGGGATTTCACACCTCATCCCCTTCTGTGTTAAGCCCCCAAGATAGGGATGAAAACTCTATCCACCTCCCGAGATTGTTGCGAACATCAGTCACAGCAGTTATGAGTGCTTTCCCATGTGGCCTCGCGCAGCGGGTCATCCTGGGCCCACTTTATAGATGAGAAAATTGAGGCCCAGGGAGTCAGAGTAACCTGTTCAGAGCTGAGATTCTAAGCCCCGCAGCCTGGCCTCAGAGCTGGTGCCATGCCGTTCTGCCTTTCTCTATAGAAAGCAGAGCGATAGGAGGAAAATAGGTCTCCAAAAAGTACCCAGCAATGCTACAATGCAGTGTCGATATTCTTCATGAATTTCATTTCATGTATGCCCTCCCTGTCTCTCATTTTTGAAGTGAGGCTCAAAGTAAACGCCCACCGCATTCATTATTTTCACGAATGCCCCCATGGGCCAGGTAGTGTCTCGGGCCCTCTGCATTTAAGCCTTAGAACACATGGTGTCATGCAGGGAGTCCTGTTGCATCTGCAGTATCCTCACCCCAGGTGGGTGAGCAAGGAGGTAGGTGTGTGCGAACCTAGGGCACGCACAGTCCACTGTGCCAAGGGGCACAGCTGTCCCTGCCTGCATCCCCCAGCAGGGGCCTTGCCTTGTACCCATTCAGCCCTGCTGTCAGACTCTCTTGTGTTACTCGGCTGGGCTTAGGAGCCTTGGTGCAGTGACGGATGGGAATGGCTCTTGGCTCAGTGTCAACCCCTGCAAGGCTGGAGGCCGGGGCAGATCAAACCCACATGGGTGACCCACAGACTGCAAAACCCTCCCCATATCACTGCTCATCTACCCAGCTCCAGATCACTGCTGGCTACTGTAATGCTCAATGCCCTTTAACAAATTCAATAAGCAAGATGCGCATGGCTTCATTTCAGCGGCTGGGTAGGAGCAGGAGGGATGGACAGCGATCAGTTGCTACTCACGGTCTGCAGAGGGCTCAGGCTGCCACCACCGGCTCGGCCCGGCTGTCCTGGGTCCTGGTATGTGTACAGTAAGCCCACGGGGCACCACCGCTAAATCTTGTTGGCCAGCTTCCCTGCTGGTTAATGGTTAGAGGGGGGCCAGTGGACTTCACCATTCGGTTGTCCCCTCCCCCCGGACATTAACCAATGGGCTTCTTTTCCAGGATATTTGAACAAACACAGCAGTGTGGCAAGTTAGCATTCTTCTGCTTTCAGTTCCCTGAAGTTTTCTTTTTAATACCAAAATGAGGCTGGAGTTGCATCAGTGCTTGTGGTTGCCAGGAGGCCCCTGTCACGGAAGCCACAGGTGCCCTTAGTTGGCCCAGTGGCATGGCACCTGTGAAGAACCAGGTGCTAAGCTCGGGCTGGGGATGAGTCTAATGTCTGGTAGGAAAGAGACGTGGAAGAAAAGCAGCCAAGTGCTTCCCACGGATTATCTCATGTAATCTTCCAAAGACATTACGAATTAGATGCTGTGCTTATCACTTTTGTTTAGATAAGGAAACTGAGTCACATGGGGCTTAGGTGAGCTTCCCTTGAGATTCAAATCCAAGACCGTTCTACTCGAAAGTCTAGTACCTTCTGTCTTTTCTACATTTTTATTTATTAGTTCTCTTTTGGTTGAAAGTGACAGGCAACAAACTTTTTTAAAGCAAAAAAAAAAAAAGAATATATATTGGGTCTCATGAATGAGAGTTCTGAAGGGGGGCAGGGCTTCAGGCTTGGCTGGATCCAGGGGTTCCAAGTTGGGTATCATATCCCTCTGTCTCTTTTTAAAAAAATTCTTTCTTAGCTCTTCTTTATTCAGCTTTCCTGCCTTAGCCTGTATGTTGAGGACAAAGGTGGCCACTGCAGCTCCAAGTTATTTGGTTCTAACTGGTTATTTGAGAGACTCATTTTTTCTCCCTGTTCGTATCAGTCCCCCAAAGGACTCTGGGCATGATTGCTTATCATTGGCCTGATCACAGCGTGCAGAATATTTGGCCTTGCAAATGCTAGCCAGGGTCCTGTGCCCTCTGCTGCTTGGTAACATTATTAATTCCAGGGAAGCTCTTTCCAGGAGTAAAGAGGAGAAGTTGCACCAGTTCTAGAGATTTTGGGGGCACTTCAGTTTTATTAATACTTTTTAAAAAAGTTTTTTTATTTATTAAGTCAATTTTGGTATTTATATCTAGGAATTTATTATTATTATTATTATTATTTTTAAATTTTTTTATTTATTCATTTGAGACACAGAGATACAGAGAGAGAGAGAGAAAACATGAGCAGGGAGAGAGGCAGAGGCAGAAGGAGAAGCAGGCTCCTCGCCGAGCCAGGAGCCCGACGTGGGGCTCGATCCCAGGACCCCGGGATCATGACCTGAGCTGAAGGCAGACGCCCAACCATCTGAGCCACCCAGGCGCCCCTGAATTTATTATTTTTAAATCTAAGTCATATCAGTAATTTTTTTGTTTCTATATTTTATTTACATATTTCCTCTCTTCCCCACCCCCCCTTGATGAGTCTTGTTAGGGAAATCCGTCTAGTTATTTAATCTTTTCAAAGGATCAGCTTTTAGTGTTTAGTTTTCTTAATCCTTACTGGTTTTTTAAAATCAATTTTTTTATTGATTTCTTCCTTTATTTTTACTTTTTACCATCCTTTCAAACTCCTTGTTTTTTTAAATCTGTTGTTCTTTTTATATTTTCTTGGGTTAAATGCTTAGCTAGCTTTCCTACTTTTTAACATTTCCAGTCTCCATATAAATGTATTTAAAGTTAAAAGTCTTCATCTAACTTCTGACTGAGCGATGCCCCATAAATTTTTGATATTGACTATTATCATTGTCATGTTTTGATGTGTGTCTAATTCCCCTTTATTTTTTGTTAAAGATTTTATTTATTTATTTGACAGAGAGAGACACAGCGAGAGAGGGAACACAAGCAGGGAGAGTAGGAGAGGGAGAAGCAGGCTTCCCGCTGAGCAGGGAGCCTGATGAGGGACTCGATCCCAGGACCCTGGGATCATGACCTGAGCCGAAGGCAGATGCTTAACCATCTGAGCCACCCAGGCGCCCTTAATTCCCTTTTATTTTTAACCCCAGGGTAAGTTAGTAATATATCATTTAGTGTATTTAGAACCTTAGGCTACTCTTTTGTTATTTACTTTTTTTTTTTAAGATTATTTATTTATTTGAGAGAGAGAGAGAGAGACAGAGAGAGAGAGCACGAGCAGGGGAGAGGCAGAGGGAGAAGGAGAAGCAGACTCCCACTCAGCAGGAAGCCCAACACGAGGCTCGATCCCCGGACCTCACGATCATGACCTGAGCCAAAGGCAGACGCTTAACCAACTGAGCCACCCAGGCGCCCCTTGTGTTATTTACTTTTACTTCACTTTGGTCAACAAATACTATCTACAAGGCATACCTAATACATGTTGTTGGTTTGGTTCCAGACCACCACAATAAAGTGAATTTCACAATAAGGTGAGTCAAATGAAGTTTGTGGCTTCCCAGTGTATATAAAAGTTATGTTTACACTACACCGTAGTCTATTAAGTGTCCAATAGCATTATGTCTAAAAAAATGTATATACCTTAATTAAAAAATACTTTATTGCTAAAAAATGCTAAACATCATCTGAACTTTCTGCAGGTCATAATCGCTGATCAGAGATGACCATAACAAATATAATAATAATGAAAAAGTTTGAAATATAGTAAGAATTACCAAAATGTGCCATTGAAATATGAAATGAGTGAATGTTGTTAGAAAAATGGTGCCGACAGACTTGCTTGATGCAGGATTGCCAGAAACCTTTAATTTGAAAAAATACAATATATCTGTGAAGCAGGATAGAGTGAAGCACAATAAAACAAGGTATGCCTGTATATGATATTGAATGTGTGGAGCTTATTGAGGATTTTTTGCAATCATATATGCTTTATTTTTATAAATGTTCCATGATTTCTTAAAAATAATGGGTAGTGTCTGTTCAATATGCATAAATGTGTATACATATGTGTATATGTACAATTGCTTGAACTTATTTTTTTATTCAACATCTATGCTGATTCTCTATTTGCTTGATCTTTCTGTCTCTCAGAGAATGTTAAAATCTCCAATCGCGATTGTTCATCCATTTATCTCTATCAGTTGTTGGTTGATGTTCTTTGAGGCTGTTAAAGCAGATGTACTTTTGATAATTATATCCTCTTGCTCTATTGCTAATTTTTCTTTTATCTCTGTTTCATATGATACATTTTGCCTTAAATTCTACTTTATCTAAGAAGATTGCTTTCCTAACTTTGTTTTGGTTCACACTTGCCTGATGTAGTCCATCCTCTCATTTCCAAACTATGTTTTCTTGTTTTAAAAGTGTCTAACATATACATTTGGTTGAATTTATTTTTATTATCCAAAAATGACATTCTGTCTTTTAATTGGCAAAATTAACCTATTTACATTTATCTTTAATTATTGTTGTATTAGGACTGACATACCATTTTATTTCATATATTCCATTTACTATCTGTTTTTTCCTTTTTGTGTCTTTTATTTATTTGCATTGAAAAGATTGAATTTTCTCCTATGGGTTCAAAAGATGTTTATTCTAGTTTTGGTATTATGGTGGTTGCCCTTTTCTAAAAAACATTCAGCCGAGGTCCTAGCCGTCATGGGGAGAGACAAGCCACTCCCGCCATGCCTTGTCTGAATTCCTGTCCTCAGAATACAAGAGCATAATAAATGATTGTTTCCAGCTATTAAAATTTTAGATAATTTATTATTAAGCCATAGTACCTAGAACAGATTTAGATACCTGGGAGTGGGTGGGGTGCTGAATAACAAGGAGGGAATGAAGCCGCAGTTCTGGGGTCAGCTGACAAATGGGAGTTGGAAACGTTTTATAATGACAGTTAGTGGACACCTATGACCCTGAGGCGGTTGTTGTTAGGAGCTTAATGGAAAGTGGGGACCAGGCTATATAGGAAGGAAGAAGAGGACTCTTAACTATGCAGAGGGAGAAAGTTTAGCAATGCTGTTACCTGTGGTAACATGAGTGTGGAAAATGTTACAAATGAGCTGGTAGCTGATGAGATTTCCAGGTGTGGAAGGTATGGTCTGGTTTATTCTTACTGCTTAGAGTAAAATGTGGGAGGTCCCAGATAAGCTTAAACATTTTTGTTAAATATACAAGAGCTAGAACTTTCTGAGTTAAAAAGGTAATATAGTTTCTCCCTCTTAGCCAAGGATATTGTCTTTTGAGAAGTACCTTGTTTAAGTAAGATTGAAGAGAAGTGACTTCCTGTCAGATTATCTTTTTCTTATTGGTTGGTAGGAGTGCCGGAAAGAGAGATAAATATATTGCGAAAAACCTTCTCTAAATTTGGGGCCTGACTTTTTGCTGTCTGTATGGAATCTTTTGGTGAACATAGTGCAGAGTTCCAGTGGAGCCCAATCCTTCTATTTATTCTGCAGTCAATGCTGCTTCTGTCCTGTTTCAGAGACCTTTGCCTCCCCTGATGTTGTGAAACCCGTTTTCTCATATTTTCTTTTTAGGACCTTTGGTTGCTTTATTTTTCACATTTAGATCTGCAATCCATCTAGATCTGATTTGTGTGTATTGTGTGAGGTGGGGATCAAATTCATCTTTTCCCATATGTCTGGGCCATTTAGTGACAACAGGGACTGTGTTCTTTAAGAGTGTCAGTCTCATAAAAGACGAAATGTGTTACCTCTTGGAGGAGATCGAAGAGGCATGGCAGCTGTAACCGTGTGATTCCAGAGGAGGAGGCGGTGATTCTGGGAGGGCTTCAGCAAGAAGCTTCTTCCCGGGGTTGGGGTGACCCCGGAAAGACCAGCAAGTCATCCCTGATGGCTTCCTCAGTGCGTCCTCCTTAACTGTGGGAATGTGTGCTACGAAGGACATTACTGAGACAATCTACAAGACTGGAATATGAACGGGACGTTAGAGGAAAAGTGTTGTACCAGTGGTGACTTTCCTGAAGTTGAGAGGTTTACTGAAAAATAGTGCCCCCAATTCTTAGAAAATATACATGGAAGTATTTAAGAGTAAAGGGTCATGGTGTATAAAATGGACTGAGAAAGAATTCTGAAAATACATATACATATGTATCATACACGGCGAAGGCTGGATGCGTCCGTGAGCCTAGCACAGCAGCGAGCACGTGGTCAGGCCTCGATCAGGAGAGCCAGAGCTGAAATTGTTGTTATATTATCTCCTTAGTGACTGGCGCCTACAAAATACTGGCTACTATTAGTGACTGACATGAAGACTTTGTCTTTAACCGTAAACCTGAGCCCCTTAATGGAAAAAAACGAGTTTTCTAAACGAACATTTCTCTTAGGCACTTTTGAGTCAGATGTCCATTTGTTAGTCACGTGTTCCCTGAACTGCTGGTCTGTGTGCACCAGATCCTGGCTCCTGGCCTTCGGGTCAGTGAGACTACCTGGTTCAGGAGGCCCGGTTCAGCATTGATGCATCTGGGTCTCATTCGGGAAAGATCTGCTGGTCTTCCAGGGTTCACCCCAAACCCTAGGAGGAGCTTCTGGCTGGAGTCCTCTAAGAATGACCATCTTCTCCTAATGAAATCACCCCATCACAGATGTGTAGCTTGGGTTCCTCTTGTCCAACATTGCCAACCACAGAAGCTGGGACCGGCAGTGTTGCTCAGGGCCTTCTAACTTCTGTAGCTTTGTGGATAAAGCAATGTTGCCTGGAATCTCATCTCCAGGTAAACAGGACCTCGCTCTGGTGTGGGACAGGTCATATCAAGCCAGGGACCTATGGTGATCAGATTCACTAGGCAGGAGTCTTGGCTGGCCTTTGCTGAGCCCTGACTGGTTGTTTACCCAAGGAATCATGAGCTGTGTTGGCAAAGCAGGACGCCAACCTGTACTGATGGCCAATGTGGGGGTGGCATGGGCCAAATCTTGGACTTCAGAGGCTA
The DNA here is from genome assembly GCF_054177405.1 of Leptonychotes weddellii. NCBI lineage: Eukaryota > Metazoa > Chordata > Mammalia > Carnivora > Phocidae > Leptonychotes > Leptonychotes weddellii. The sequence goes on along the minus strand of NC_138377.1, from coordinate 8,644,485 downwards.
ACCTGAGATGTCCTTTGCTGGTCCCAGAGCCTGCCTTTTGGCTGTGGTAGGTCAGGGGAACTGCGTGACTCCCGGTCTTGCAGCCCTGCTGGCCCTCATTGCGGGACCCACTTGTTCCACCTCTATGCTCAGCCTTCAGGCTTTTCCTGGACCAAGCAGGTCTCTAATCCTCTCTGGGCCTCCTTCACCCGGGTAGGCAGGAAATCAGCCCAGAGGGGCGGCCATTAATTCACTGATAAGCTTCTGCATTGGCTGGCCCCCTTTTATTTCCCTTTAGATTTCCCACCTGCCAATTCTTGCTCTGTTCTGGTTTCACAGCTGAGTGTAAAGCACTGAGCATGGGGTCTGGCACCCAGGGAGGACAAGAGCCAGCATTTAGCAAGCCCTGCCTGGGTGCTGGCTCTGGTGTTTAATGTGTATGGATCTATTTGATCCTGGCCAGAACCCACAGGGTAGGTGTTATTATCATGCAGGAGAGTACAGCAGTCAAGAGCATGGAACTGGGTTTGAATCCAGACCCTAGCTAGCTATGTGATGTCGGGCATCTTACGTCAGCTCTCTACACCTGAGCTAAGGAACAGAGATCCTGGTCTCTAGAATCTGTTAGGTTGTTGTAAAGAATGTCTGAGGTAGTATGTGGAGAGAGCACAGAACAGTGCCTGATGTATTCCAAAGCATAGGAATACTAATGATTATTGCTATTCCCATTTGCCGGACTGGGCTAATTGCAGAGAGGTTGGAGGGCTTACCCATAGTCACACCAGCACATGCAGGAATCAGAATTTGAACCCAGGTGCCTTAGCCAAAGTCCTCACCACAGAGTTCGGCTGCCTCCGGCTTCATGCGTTCCCTCCCTGCCCGGTCCCACAGCAGAGCAGGGGTTCTGGGTACTCCAGTCTTGATCCGTAGGAGTTCCGCAGGGCAGATTCCTGGGCCCGGAAGGTTGGCGGGGTGTGGAGTGGTGATGGGAACGCCCCCTGGCGGTCCACGTGTGGCCTACTTGGCAGTAGCTTGAAAAAGTCTCAGGAGCAGGGGATGCTGCGGGCAAGTTCTGGGGCACAGTCCCAGCCTGCCCCTTGCTCTGTCACCAACTTGTTCTGTGACCTTGGGCAAGTTGCCCTACTTCTCTGAGGCTCAGTTTCCTAACCTCCCACCTTCCCTGAAGTCAGAGGAGGCAGGAGATTAGAATTGAAACAGTAAGAGAAATGGCGAGGACCTTTGGAATTTGTCAGACCTGTCCTCAGTGTTGCTCCAGCAATTACTCATTATGTGACTTTGGCACATCCCTTACTGTCTGCAGACCTCAATTTTCTCGTCCATTAAGTGATGTGAAGAATTGTGCCCGCCTAAGAGGGTTATTGTGTCGATGAGTGGAAATAATGCAATGTGTCACACACAGCAGTCGCAAGGTGCCCCTTGACGACTGCTCTGGCCACATCTGGGTCTCAGTGTCATGCCAGCCTCATTGAATAATTTGGGAAATGTACTCTGTTTCTCTAAAATCTGGACAAAAAGTGTGCAAATTTGATGTTGTTGTTTCCTTAAATGTTTCGCAGAATCTGCCAGAGAAATCATTTGGGTTTAGGTTTCTTTGTGAGAAATGTTTCATACATGGATTTAATTCCTTTCAGTTAGAGAACTATTCAGATTTCCTATTTATTCAAGTAGGATTTTAAAACATTCTCCATTTAATCTAGCTTTAAAAATTTATGTATATACAGTTTTTATAACATACTCATACTATTTTTTTTTTTTTTAGCATGTTCCAGATGCTAAAAAGGAATGGAATGGTCCATTTTTCAGTTCTGACCTTGGTTATTTGTGCTTTTTTTTTTTTTTCTTGATCAGTCACACCAAGGGGTCGTTAATGTTATTGTATATCCAAAGAACTGACTTTTGAGTTTCTTAATCTGCCTTATTTTATGTTGCTTTCTATTTCATTAACTTCTGTTGTGTTTATTATTTTCTTTCTTCTACATTGTTTCATTTGATTCGTGGTTCTTTCTTTAATGTCTCCAGATGATGGTGACCTTATCATTTTTTTAGCATATATGCTAACATATGCATTTGGAGCAGTAAAATTTCCTCCTCATAGCAGTGTTTGATGTATGTGTAAAGGGCGGTTTTAAACAGCTTTATTAGAGATATAACTTGTATACCGTAAAACTCACCCACTGACAGTGTATGATTCAATGATTTTTAGTAAATTTAGAGTTGCAGCCATGTCCTCAGTTTTGGAATATTTCCATTGCCATGCACACAAAGAATCCCATAAACCCTTTCGCTATCAATTCCTACTCGTATATCCAGCTGTTGGCAATCATTGATCTGCTTTCTGGCTCCATGCTTTTTCCTTTTCTGGGTGATTTGTATAAATGGAATCACATAAATTGTAGTCTTTTTGGTCTGGCTTCTTTCACTTAACCTATTGTTTTTGACATTTATCCACATCGTAGTATGTATCACCAGATATTCTTTTTTGTTGGTATTCCACTATGTTGATAGACCATAGTGGTGTGTCTATGGAGGAGGAAATGATTATATATATATATTTTTTTAA
>NC_138377.1:8624597-8641425 GCF_054177405.1 Leptonychotes weddellii | reverse complement strand
AGCAACCTTCAGTTTGTTTCCTGAGATTAAGAATTCCTCATATCAGTGAGGTCATATGATACATGTCTTTCTCCGATTGACTTATTTCGCTCAGCATAATACCCTCCAGTTCCATCCACGTCATTGCAAATGGCAAGATCTCATTCCTTTTGATGGCTGCATAATATTCCATTGTGTATATATATATATATATATATATATATATATATACCACATCTTCTTTATCCATCCATCTGTCAGTGGACATCTTGGCTCTTTCCACAGTTTGGCTATTGTGGACATTGCTGCTATAAACATCGGGGTGCACGTACCCCTTCAGATCCCTACAAGAAATGATTATTTTTGTCTCTGTTTCTACCTCTAATCTCTATGTCTCTGTCTATAGCTATCATCACGTGAGGATGTCTGTAGACCTATACCTAATCTATGCAGCCATCCATCCATCTTATGGAAGAAAGAGGAGCATGTTTGCATCCTCATAGCACAAGGGTAGTAGATAGGGAGGATTTGTGATTGAGGGGGATAGGGGGCAGGATTGCTGGTGTGGTGTCCTTGAGTGGGTGAGATAAAATACCAACCAGTGGCATAGGTGGAGGGGGGCCTCAGCCAGGACCACGACCAGGTGCTCCATTGTAACAGGAAGGAAGGTGGAGGTATGAGCAGAGCTTCAGGTGGTGGGCAGATGATTACTGCCTATATTTTGCTAGTGAAAAAGGAAGTAAGGTCATCAGCTGGGTAGCTTCAGGTGGTGGGCAGATGATTACTGCCTATATTTTGCTAGTGAAAAAGGAAGTAAGGTCATCAGCTGAGACTGCTTTGGGGCAGGAAGCTCGGAGGTGAAGATGAAAGCCAAGTTATGGAGTATTTACTTAAGGCAGTGGGAGCATAAAAGGCTTGAGTAGAGAGTGATTGCTCCCAACCTCAATGCCACTTTTGAGGTTTAGTGATCATGAATTTAAAATGAGACCCATCAGTGTGTCGTATGTTTTTTTCTAGCTATATTCAGCAGTTCGTGTGTAGGCTTGGAGCATGGGGAGAATCGGAGGGTTTTGCCAAGCAGGCATGATAAAGACAGAGAAGGCAGAGGAGCTGAGTACAGGTGGTCATGGAATTTAAGCAGGGCGAGGAGCAAGCAAAGGCTGGAGGAAGAGAGGGAGGTGGAAACTGGTAAGCTCAATGGATCATGCATCCCAGTGGGTTGAAGGATTGTTGGGGTTGGATGCCAAAAGGAATGAGCTGGAGAGAAAGGAGGCGGTGGTCAGAGAGAGGACACTTGAGCTTGTGGCGAGGTAGTGAAGCAGTGATGGTATCTTTGCAATGACTTGTGGAGGGCCCTGGAACCCAGCTGGCCCCTCGTGGTGGTGATGAGACAATCCTATCCTCCACATCCCACAAATAGTGCCCAGGTCACTCACAGCAGGTTCCCCAAGTCATGCAGGGGCAGGGGGCCTGCTGGCCCAGCGGCACCGAAGCACCCTCGCACAAGGCGGTCATTTGCTGCATTATTGAGCCAGTTCTCCAAAGGAACACAGGTCTGCCAAGGTCCAGGCAGCAGGGCACGAACTGACTGCAGGCAGAGGAGGAAGTCCAGAACCAGCCGGGGATGTGAAGCTGCCCGAAGGTCATGAGAGTGATCTGAGTTTGCAGATCCTCCCAGGAATATTGGTGTTGGGGCAGTGAGTTTGGCTTGTGATCGTGCTCCTGTTCTGGACCTTGGTGTGCTAATCTGTGCAATGGGGATGACTCAGAGGGGTTTTGTGCAAAGACCAGAAGATAGACCCATGAGCTGTGTGCTCAGCAGACATCAGTCTTGGTTTTCCTTTTTCTTCAGGAGCCCAGGATGGTGGAGATGGAGGGGAGGCAGGTCCTCTGGTCACCTGACTATGACTTTGCTATGGGATTCATCACTTTCCCCATGAAGAGAAGGTTGCCGCTGCCTTCTTCAAACATTAATAGCAGGGAAGCTCGGTTGAAATGAAAGGCGGGAAGATGGAGTCTGGGGAGGGACCTCCGCCTCTGCTCCTCTGCTCCTGTCTCATCCATGGTCAGCTCCGCTGTGAGCACCGCCTGCAGGGACGGAGGTTCAGAGCACTGATCTGAGCAGGAGCCGCCCTTCCTCCGGGTGTGGCCACACTGCCCCTCAGTCTGAGCTCAAACCCTTTCTACTGGGGAGGAAGGCCAGGTGGAGAGGCTGTGTCCTGTGGCGGGAGACTTGCAATCGACTCCCGGTTCTATTGAGACTAGATGCATGACCTGGCATGTCCTGTCCCCCAGTGGAGGCCGTTTCTGCAACCAAAGGGATCACGGATGCTGTCTCTCCCCGTTGGGCCTGGTTGGAGGGCTCGCTGTCCTGCTCTGTGCAGTCCCTCCTCTACGGCAGGGTCCCCTCTGCCCCGTCACCGTGTGTGCTCATGAGACGCTCTTGCCTCTCATTGCTTTCCCCTTGCCCCTCAGAGCGCCGGTATCCTTTTTATTGACTCCTCATCCCCAAGCCAGTGAGTCCCGGTATTTCCACCTCCAAATGCCTCTTCTGCTCAACCCTTCTCACTGTCCACACTGCCTCTCTCTGAGACCTGCCTGTGTGGTCACTGGGTAGCTCATCCACCTGCCGCCCCCGGAGCCTCAGGCTCTGCAGCAATCCCCTTCCTTAGGACATCGGCCTGAGCTCCTTGAAGCTCAGACGCAATCCCATCCTTGCTTATAGCCGCCTGGTGGCCCTCCTCCCCCAGTTCACAGGGCGACTGTCCCAGCATCTCAGCCTGGCTGACAAGACCCCTCTGGAGCCAGATCCAGCTCACCGCGGACCCACTCCCCATCCTGCCTGCCCCCACTCACGCCCCCCCCACTACTCACCTTCTCGCAAAGTTAGTTAATATTTCTGGGCAATTCCCCTTTCTATTCCCCAGAGATCCCACAATGGCGTTAGGACTTCAGGACTCAATCCAGGGGCCTCGCCTCTGATTCTTACGGAACCCCGAAGGGACTCCCCTGTCCTCCAGGAAGGGGTCATGATTGCAGAAACATACCTGGCCTCGTGCTCTCCACAGCTCCTCCCAGCTCCCCAGAGCAGGGGTGCTTGCCTTCGCGGTGAGCTTGGGAAAGGGGGCATCACCCTTCGCTCCCAAATGAGGCTCAGCCCTCTCCTCTGGAGCAGCTGTCCTCAGAACACCACTGGGATGTTGTAACTCACCATTTCCACATTTGACTTCCCCACCAGCTGGGGAGCCCCGTGTGCCCCAGGGCATGGGACAGACATGGCATTGGCGGGGCCCCCGGGTGCGTGTTGAATGAAGGAGGAAGAGAGGTGCATTATGAATGGCCCAGACACCTGGGGCATCTAACTTACCCTGGAGATCTTTTTTTTTTTTTTTTTTTTGATTTTATTTATTTATTTGACAGAGACAGAGACAGCGAGAGCAGGAACACAAGCAGCGGGAGTGGGAGAGGGAGAGCAGGCTTCCCGCCGAGGAGGGGGCCCGATGCGGGACTCGATCCCAGGACCCCGGGATCATGACCTGAGCCGAAGGCAGACGCTTAACGACTGAGCCACCCAGGCGCCCACCCTGGTGATCTTCATGGGGATGGTCTGCAGAGAAATGCCCGTGATTCCTGCGTGGTAACTGAATATATCCGGCATGCCCATTGAGGGCAGAAGCTGCTCCAGTTGGCTGTTCCCAGATAAAGAGAATTTTGGAAAATACAGCCTCCTCCTGCTAGTTGGGGGAACGAGAGGCGAGAACAGAGCTGAAATAATATCACCTAACGAATGGCCCCGGCCAGCAATCTCAGTGCTCGTAGATTAATAGGATAAAACCCATGTCCAGCTGTGTCTACTGCGTGCCTTCAATGAACAGACCTGGGCCAGGTACTTTATAAGGGGATTTCATTTTGTCCTCACAGAGTTCTGGGAGCTGGGTGCTACCCTTACCCACTTCTCATCGGGAGAGCAGGGAGAGCCCAGGGGGCTAAATGATTTCCCCCAAGTTACACGGTTTCTAAAGAGCAAGGACTGGACCCACAGCTGAAGCTCGCCCTCAAGCCGGGTTGCTGCCTGTCAGACTGGCCTGCCACTGGGCCCCGCCATCTAGGAGGCTGTCTGTCTGTCCGTCCATCTTCCTTGGGCCCCACACATAGCCTTGCCCCATGACCCTGCCTGAGGGTGGCCCTGAGGCAGGGCTGTGAGCCAGAGTTCCTATTTCCTCCTGGCTCACCTTTCCCTGTCTGCACCTGAAAAGCACACAGGGGCTCTGCCAGCAGGAGGGCCCGATCCTGGCTGTTTGGGGTCAAGGCCACACGGAGACCGAGTGCTGAGAATGCGTCTGCCCTTGGCCTCCCTGTCTTCACCGCCAGTTGAGCCAACAGTCTTCTCACAGCTGCAGGCGCCTTGCAGGGGACCAAGCGACGGGGAGGAGAGCTGAGTCTCTCAGTCCTCTCGAGGGGCAGGGCGCCAGGGACTGAGAAAGTTCCGTCACGGTAAAAACCTCGACCCTTAGCTCAGGGCGGTTCGCTCCACGACTCGTGGGCCAGGTCTTGGGTCGTGATGAGAACCTAGGGCGGGTGGGGTGCAGGAGCCCACAGTCTGCACCTGGGTTCATCCCGTAGCACAAAGGAGACTTTATCTTCCAGGGGATAGCTTGCAATGTTTGGAGACATTGTTGGGGTGGTCACAACCGGGGCTGGGGGCGGGTTGTGCTCCTGGCATCCGGTAGATGGAGCATCCAGACATGCTGTCAAACATCACATGATGCACAGGATAGAGCCCCCCCCACCCCGCTCCCCGCCATGGTGAAGAGTGGTCCAGCCCGTAACGTGCTGAGACAGGATGATGGCTGTCGAGAAGGCACGTGCGAGACAGCGCTTGGTGATTTGTAATGGCTGGGGATCTTGAAGGTGGACCCAGAAGCAGTGGGACCTGCCTGGAGCCCAGGGTAGGGATTCCCAGTCTACAATGTGCATGTGAATCCCCTGGGATCTTGTTAAACTAAAGATTCTGTGTCAGGAGGTGTGCGATGGGGCCCGAGATCCTCTATTTCTGTCAGACTCCCAGATGAAGCCACTGATGCTGGTCCACAGGCCACACTTCGAGTAGCAGAGACCTCGCGTACCTCAGGGGAGCAAGTGAGTTGATCAAGGGCATGGCAAAGAGGAGGGAAGGGAAGTGCGGGTGGCTGGGAAGCCATGACCAGGTGTAGAGAGGCCCGGTCCTGGCTCCCACTGGGTCACTCACGGGTCACGGCGAATATATCAGTGAATGGCTGGGGAGGCAATTCTCCAACCATGGCTTCCATGGTACTTCCATTGTTTGTTTCTAGGTCTTATGTGCAAATGCATGGCATGTTCAGATCCTGTTTGAGAGATGCTGGGTAAAGCTAAGTGAAATATTGCTCGGTCCTTTCCAACAGCTCCGTGCTTTAAACCCCTAACACGAACCGCAAATCTTTCCGAGGAAGGTTTGATGCTTCCCTGGGACGGCACACCAGTTTCCAATGCTTGCAGGGGCGTTCAGCTGAATCCTGCCTAATGATTAGGGTGTGAACTGTCTCCTCTCCCTCTCATCAGGGGCCCCGAGACCAGAAGGGTCACAGCCGCCCAGTTGCAAAGGCAGAGAGGGTGGCTGTTGAGACGGGCTCACTGCGTTCGGGAGCAGAGACAGCTGGGGTTTTACCTTAGTGGGAAGGGCTGAGACCCTGTGTCAGACTTCTCTCTCATCAGAGCCTCTCTGTGTCCCTGGCCTTGCCTGTAGGAGGAAGACAGCAGTGGTGTGGCGGTGGCAAGCAGCTGGAGGACATAGCTGTGCAGGTGGTAGAAACGCTGGAGCTGGACCCAGCCCGGCCGCTGCATCATGGGCACCAGGATCTTGACCCCCTTGCTCACTGAGAAGGGTCTGATCTCAGTGAGCTTTGGGTCAAAGCAGTTTTCCACTTCCCTGAGCAGAGAGAGGACACCACCAGCATTCAGGGCAGAGGGCACGGGATGGCAGGTGTCTCATTCGTCCGGGAGGTAGTTCACCAGGGGCTGCTGTGTGCCAGGCACTGTTCTTGGTGGGAGCAATACAGTCATGCACAAGAGACTGTTGTTGGAGGGGAGCTTCTGTACCAGGGGGAACAAGGGACAAGAAAAATAAGGAAAAATATGTTCGATGGTGGTAGTGCTGAGGAGGACAGGAAATGCCAGGGGAGGGGAGAGCCTCCCTGAGAAGGTGACATGGAGGAAAGACCCGACAGGGTGAGGGAGTGATGGCATGACAGGGAGAATATCCCAGAGAGAGGGGATGGTATGTGCAAAGGCCCAGTGGCAGGAGTGGGTCTGGCATGTTCAAGGGACATTAGGAAGCCTGTGGAGCAGAAGGAGTGAGGGAGAGAGGGTGTTAGGAAGGGAGGCCAGAGAGGGAATGAGGACCATTAATTTCTTCATGTGCAGACTGGAGGTATAAGAGCTACCTCATTGGATATCAGTGAGCATTCAGTGAGATGCTCCCCATGAAGCTGAGCTCAGTGTCTAGCACATAGTAGTTGCTCAGTAACTGTTGGCTATTAATTTTACTATTACAGGGCTCACTGCAACTCTTCAAAATATGACACTATTCTCTTCCCTGGTATCAGCTGGATGGAGAAGCTTGAAGGCAGTCTACAAGTAAACCGTGGGCTACGGGGCCCAAGGAGCTTTGTCAGGGTTGGCGTAGCCCCCCCTCCTCCTTTGGAGCTGGCTTCCTGCCTTCCCTTCTCTTCTGGCAGTGGAGGCTCCCAGCCAGAAGTTGAGGGGTCCATCTCTGAGGGGCCACATGGCCAACCTTGCGGGGCAGGAAGCGCCGAGAACCAGGAAGCTGAATTTCTGAGCGCTGTAATCTTGACAGTGTCTGGATTCCAGATGTTATACAAAACAATGTCTCCCATGTGAAGAAGCCCACAGTCTTGTGGGGATAAGACAAGTGATCAGAAAACTACAATACTGCACGTTAAGTCTTCAGGTTAAAGAAAGGAACACAGAGGAGAGGCATTTGTCCCCTCCAGTGGCTCTAACCCTCCTGTTCACTGAAGACCCCCAACTGTCTATGCACAGCCCACACCTCTTATGAGCTCCAGACCCAAATCCCCACTGGCCATCTGGTCACCTCCGTCCAGATGTCCTAGAAACACCTCACACTCAGCATGTTCAAAACAAAAAAATAGTTTTCCCATTGCCACCTACTTTGGGGGATGGTGGGTAGGGTTGCCAGACAAAATCTAGGATGCCCAGTTAAATCTGAATTTCAGAGAAACAAGAAATCATTTTTTAATACAAGTATACCCATGTTTTGTTTTGTTTCTAAATGTGGCAACCCCAGTGGTGGAGGTTGTTAAGGAAGGCTTCCTGGGGGTGGTGACTTCGGAGCTGAGCCTTGACAGGTGGGTAACCAGTGGTGGGGGAAGCGGAGGGGAAGTGGAGAGCAAAGGGGTGGGTGGCCTGTGTAGAGACCCATAGGCCAGAGGGATCACGCAGTTCAGGAAAGGGGTGTTGTGTCATGTGGCTAGCCTGTGATGCTTTTGGAGAGAGGGAGAGTAGGGGGGGCGACAAGAGATGTGGTTGAAGAGATCAGCAGGGAGCAGGTCACTGAAGGGCCTTGTGGTCCGTCCCAAAGATGTGGAGCATGATCCTAAGTGCTACAGCTGGGCTGGGGTGATTTAGAGGTTTTCAGCAGTGGAGTTACAAGGTCAAATGTGGCTGGTGGAATGGTTACCCTGCCTGCAGTGTGGAAAATGGATTAAGGGAGGCAAACTGCAATAGGAAAGCCTGTTAAGAAGCAGTTGCAACACTTGTGGTAAGAGGTAATGTAGCCTGAATGAAGCTAGTGGCAGTGGAGAGGGAAGGTGGGACAGACTGAAGAGAGATGAGGGAGGAGACCCCCGCAGGTCGTGGTTCCTGTTTAGAAGGGTAGTGTGGGAGGGAAAAGAGACAGAGGATCTGCCCAGCTCGTGGTGAGACCTGGTTTGGGCAGGCACCCTGAGACTTAGAGGAAAAGAAACGGGAGAGGGGATTTTGGGGGGTGGGAGAGACAGTAGGAAGAAATCCTTCTTGTTTTGAACATGTTGAACTTAGGGCACTTCTTGGACATTTGGGTAGAGGTGACCAGAGGGTCGGTGGGGGTTTGGGTCTGGAGCTCATGAGAAGTGGGGGCTGGGCATAGAGAGTTGGGGGTCCAGAGTGCGGAAGGGGAGGTCCCACTGGAAAGCCACGCTTGCCTAAGGAAGATGACTGAGGGAGAACTCTATGGAATGCCATTTAAAAAAATTTTTTAATTGCTATGTTAATCACCATACATTACATCATTAGTTTTTGATGCAGTGTTCCATGATTCATTGTTTGTGCATAACACCCAGTGCTCCATGCAGAACACGCCCTCTTTAATACCCATCACCAGGCTAACCCATCCTCCCACCCCCCTCCCCTCTAGAACCCTCAGTTTGTTTTTCAGGGTCCATAGTCTCTCATGGTTCGTCTACCCCTCCGATTCCCCCCCTTCATTCTTCTCCTCCTGCTATCTTCTTCTTCTTCTTTTTTTTTTTCTTAACATATATTGCATTATTTGTTTCAGAGGTACAGATCTGTGATTCAACAGTCTTGCACAATGGAATGCCATTTTTAACAGACTCCACATGAGAGGGAGGTACACAAAGATGGCAGAAGAGGTAGGAGAACCACGAAAACCATGCCAAGCCCACAAGAGGAGAGTGTTAGGAAGGAGAGTCCACAAAATAGAGTTAAATGTAGCAATGCTGGGTGGACACAGAAGAACAGGGCCCCCTGCTCAACGAGGAGTTCCCTTTTGAGGAGGGGATGGGATGCAGCTTGCAAAACACTTTGGGATGAGCCCGGGGCTCAGAAGAAAGACTTGTGTTTGGTGGCATGGGAGGCAAGCTGGGATAGCCCGTGTGGGCAGGACTGGCTTCAGGGAGGCGCAATCCGGCTGTCACAAGGGCCCCGAATGTAGCTTCATGCTCTGTAGTCGCCAACTTGAAAAGCGATTTTTGAACAAGGGTCCCACATATGCATTCACTGTGAAACACACAAATTATGTAGCTGGTCTGTGTGGGGGCACTGCGACCTAAATTTTGGTTGTAGTAGGGCCACAGCCTGAGAGGGACCCGAAACGTTCAGGAGAAGGTACCAGAAGAGGGAGGGGCTGCAGGTACAGGGGAGAGAGGAATCAAGTGGTAGGATTCTCAGAGAGGCAGGAAGACAATGGCAGGGAAGCAGAAATACTCGTCTTGGACAAAAGACGGATGAACTTTGTTACAAACTGCAGAGGGATCTAAGTAATCATTTCTTACCTTTAAAGAATTTCTTACCTTTAAAGAAAATGTAATTGACCAGAATCAAGACCGTGTCCGGGTTCAACTCCTGGGCCAGCTTCCTGATCTTGAAGTGGGTCGTCTTGCTGGTGAAGTGGTCCATCTGCTCCCTGGCATGTGGTTGTTCCGAAAGGGGATGAGGAAGACCTCTGTGTTCTGCAGGTTCTGGGCAATGTCGACAAACCTTTGCGCCAGGTGCCGCTTCTGGTCCACAAACAGTGTGCTGCCCACGTCTGGCCCGTGTGCCGCAAGGGGCCGCAGGGAGGCAAGGAGTTGCTGACTGCAGTGTGCATGGACCCCGTCGTCTGGGACCTGGGTGAGGGGAAAGCCCAGACCCTCTAGGACCGGGGTGCGCACTTCTGGCCTGGCTTGGAGAGCCAGCAGGGCGAGGGGAATGGAGAAGCTCAGCGGGGAGAAGATGATGTTCTTGCCTGGGCTCGCAGCCACCATCCACCTGCACAGGCTGAAGGCAAAGTGGGAATTGTTCAGGAAGGTTGAGGAGGCCGACAGGTCCACCGCGCTTGGATGATTTTCTTGGTCAGGAGCCCCTTGGCCACAGGCATGAGGAGCCAGCCTGGCCACCAGTAGCCAGAAGAACAGAGTGGGGTGCACCATCCTGGACAAACAGAGACACAGAGCACGGTCACCCAGTCCAGCAGAGCATGGCACCCCGGAACTCTTCCTGCTGCTTTCCTCCTCCATTGAAGGTCCTGTGAAAGACACAGACTTTGGAATCAGGTGGGCCTGGGTTCGAATCCTGGCTCTGGAACTGTGTGACCCTTGACGTGAGCACATGGTGGGTGAACACAGCAGGTGTTTGCTAAAACTAGAGGTGTTAGGGAAAAAAGTCCTAGCTGTGCCCTTCAGGCTTCTTTAGATTTTAGTTATAATAATAAATTCTACTTAAAATATAATACTCACAGTATAAACATTCAGCTTCCCACCTGCTCAACCAATCCTGCTCCCCAAAGGTAATCAGTTTTAAGAATTTGGTCTAGAATTTTTTCTTTGTTTGGGTCTGTATATGAATTAAATATATGATATTTACACACAGAACATAGCTGCGTGTATGAATAATTACATATACATCCTTCAAAATGAAGTGGAATCTATTTTGCAAATTGCTCCATTGCTTGCTTTTTTTAATTTGGTATATGATAGATGTCTTTTACTAATTTGTCAGTAGGCGCACATCATCCCATTATTTTAATGGTTATATATATTGTGTATGAAGGATTCACTTACTGTAAGTTATTAAATCAGCCTCCATTGATAGGTGTGGATATTTTTCCTGCTGTTTCAAAAATATTTCCTGAACATCTTTGTATATATATCAAAATGTGAGTGATTTTGTAGAGTTCATTTATGAATTTGGCATGCATATTTGAAATTTTCCTAGGTATTACCAGTTTGCCATCCAAAAGGTCTGAACCCATAATGTTCCTACAAACTCTGGGCAAAACTGTCTACGCCACCATGCTCTTTCTAATTGGGTATTGGCATCACTTTATTTTTGACTGTTGAATAGGTGGAAATAGAGTGCCAACTTTTGTTGTACTTTTTTGTTGTTGTTCAATGGTCTTTTTTCACCTTGATTGGGTTGCAGGAAATTCTTTTTTTTTTTTAATTCGTATTTTTTTAAATTTTTATTATGTTATGTTAGTCACCATACAATACATCATTAGTTTTTGATGTGGTGATCCACGACCCATTGTTTTCGTATAACCCCCAGTGCTCCATGCAGTACGTGCCCTCCTTAATACCCATCACCGGGCTAACTGGTCCCCCCTTCCCCCCCTCCCCTCTCAAACCCTGTTTGTTTCTCAAAGTCCATAGTCTCTCATGGTTCATCTCTCCTTCCGATTCCCCCCCTTTCATTTTTCCCTTACTTCTCCTAATGTCCTCCATGCTATTCCTTATGTTCCACAAATAAGTGAAACCATATGATAATTGACTTTCTCTGCTTGACTTACTTCTCTTAGCATAATCTCCTCCAGTCCCATCCATGTGGATGTAAAAGCTGGGTATTCAGCCTTTCTGATGGCTGAGTAATATTCCATTGTATATATGGACCACATCTGCGCTATCCATTCATCTGTTGAAGGGCATCTTGGCAGGAAATTCTTAAGTACATAACAAATAGTGGGACTTTGCCAGTCATAGATGCTGCAAAAGTTTTTTCTTGAAGTTTTTTTTTAAAAGATTTTATTTATTTATTTGAGCGAGAGAGGGAGGGAGAAAGAGAGAGAGAGAAAATGCATGAGTTGGGGGAGGGTCAGAGGCAGAGGGAGAAGCAGACTCCCTGCTGAGTTGGGAACCCAGTGGGCTCCATCCCAGGACGCTGGGATCATGACCTGAGAGCCAAAGGCAGACACTTAACCGACTGAGCCACCCAGGCGCCCCTACTTGCCTATTTTTCTGCCAGTACCATACAGTTAAAAATACATTAGATATTGTGCAAGGCAAATCGCTTTGTTTTCTTTTTTCAAAAATTATCAGCTTTTTTTGTGGATTTATTCCACCAGATGAACTTTAGGAACTATTTGCAAGTTGAAAAAAATCCAGATGGAATTTCATTAAGAGCTATTAATTTGAGGGCAAACGTCTCTCTTTCTAAAAGTGAATCTTTTAAACCAGGATGCAATATAGCTCTCTAACAACTGGGACCTTTTAAAATTCGCTCCCCTTTCCTGTTACACTTATATCCTATATTGTATGGTGCATTTATATGCATTTTCTGTTGTCATTGCAAATTAGCTCCTGAGCATGAGCTCCCCACCTCCAGCCATGCTGATTGGTTGGGAATGGGCACCTGATGCCGGACAGCCAGACTCTTCCTTCAAAATTTGTACTTGGGACTGAGTGGGCCTTGTCCCGTGGCTGATTTCCCTTGTCCCATGGCTGACTTTCCTTGTCCCAAGGCTGACTTCCCTGTCCTGTGAGCACGGGAACAGTGGTGTTTGTCACCATGGAATGGGAGAAGTTGGCAGCTTGGTCTAGAGAGAGAGGGGTTAGGTAGGCTCCCTGAGAGAGGGAGAGAGAGAGGGAACTCCGGGGTTTCCCATGCAACCTCGGTCCTAGCCTGGGGATCAGGGTGCCCTGTCACTCTGTCAGGCTGGGCAAGGTGGACACCAGCCCATCTCCCCACTATCCTCTGCTGTGGTCAGGTCTCCCCATCTTTGGAGCCCCTGTGCTTTATGATTTGGTAAAACACACTTTCATTTTAAAAAGTTGCTAAGGAATACTTGGGGTTAGGGATAGGGTGGGGGTCACTGATGCCCCATTTCTTAAAAATGTCCAGAATCTGAATTTGCCTTCTAGAACTCCATGAAGCCAATAATACAAGTTATATAGTAGGGAGCGCTTATATGCTCAGGGCTAAACTCTTTGTGAGTCAAAGTTCAATGAAATAGTCTATGTGCTCATGGCACGTAGTAAGCACTCAGCAGAAGTTGGCTGTTCCTATTTCTGTTAGGGCTATCTTTCCTGCAGGCTGTTCTTTGCTAGCCTTCCGCTCAGATGCATTGTCTGCCCTTTTCTGCCGTGTTTTATGCTCCAAAAGGCTGACCCCCTCTGGACTGGACTGCCAGGCTCTCCTGGCCGCTGACTTCTTCTTGGGTTTGGTCGTGGGTGGGATAGCTGGGCAGGAGGAGAGAGAGGTTCCCTGCTTCAGCTCCATGGCCTCTGGAGCAGCTGTGTCCTTCCACCATCTTGGATCCTTCCAGATAGCCTCCTCCATGGCTCCGGCTCTCACCATTTCTTCCCTTTACTCCTTCAGCTCTGGGCAGGCAAGAGCTCCCTGGTTTTGCTAACCTCTGGGTGTCTCATCAGAGACCCTGCTGTTTTCCCCTCCCATTTTCCCACACCTTCCTATGCCGTCTCTTCATAGAAGTCTCATCCTTTGAACCAATACTCTGGGTAATGCTCTACTTAATTTTTGCAACCAACCCCTGCAAAATTTTGAGTCCCAGGGAGGTGGAGTGGCTTGTTCAAGGTCTACAGCTAGCCAGGGACTGAGCCAGCACATTCGAGTCAAGGTCTGCTGCCCCGCAAGGCTTGATTTTATCTTTCACTGGCTCCCTATTTCTGAACAAGGTGACTCTATGATAAGACTCACCTGCGGGTAAGCCACAGGTCCTGTGGCACTGCTCTGTTCCCTCCACATATCCTACCCCAGACCACAGCCCATAACTGTGCAGAGAGCTATGCCTCAGGAACTAACTGGGAGCCATGGGGGCCAGACATGAGGCTAAGGGAAGGAAATTTTTACTTACAGGCCAGGCACTAGGAGTCTGACATACCTGCAGCACCCTCCAGGCTGACCGCTGTGGACAGGTGTCCTTAGCTGAGGAGAAGAGGGGATAGCCAACATCAGCAGCTGGTTCTGGTGGTCAGGGAGGCAGAAGCACACAGAAAGGGCAGGCTGTACCCTCCTTAGGCAAGTGTTCCAGCCTGTAGCCCGCTGCATCTATATCTTTTGGGCGCACAATGTGCAGCGCTCACTGGTCCGTGGGGAACTAGAGGAACAGGAAATGAGGGTGGCTTTGCTGCACTGTCAGAGAGGCTAAGGAGGAAGGACGGATGCCTTCTGCAGGGAAAGTGTTTATTCCATCTTCCCAAACATCCATCCATCCATCCGTTCATCCATCCATCTGCTTCTGAAGCACCGTGCTTAACCCTGAGTGGGCACTGAGAGGGGATTCAGCGTGACCTTATTGCTGCCTTCAAGAAGATTGTCTCCCTTGAGACCATGGATGCCTATTGTCTCCATACTCAAATACCTCAGGGATAGGTACCGGGGTGTATGCAACTCTGGACTGGGGAAACCCTGAATTGATGAAAGAGTATGGAGTTGACAAAGTTTATATTAAACTAACAGAATTTAACTAGAGTTGACTAAGATTAAGCTTCCTCCACCAGACAGAGGAGAGACTTAAGTACTCAGCGGAAGCTCCTGGAAGGATGTAAACCTGACCTGTCCTTGAGGATGGGCAGAATCTAGGCAACCACACAGGAGGCAGAAGAGATGCTGGCTAAGCAAACTCTGAGTGGTGCCCCAGATGGGCTCAGATTCCGCTGCGGTCACACTGCCTTCCTCCAGTTTGTTCATGTACCTTTGCTCCCTTTTGCCCTTCTCCAGGGCATGGGCAGTGTCTTTATTCCCAAGCAGAAGCCCAAGGCCCAACAGATCAATACTGATATGGTACTATTAATGATAGCAGCACATGCAAGGGGAGCTGCCCTCGTATTTATGTGTTTAACATTTTCTATGTGGTAGAATATGTGCTGTACACTAAAGGGGCCCTATGAGGAGGCAGTAGTCCTGTTTTGCAGGTGAACCCAGGAAAGATTGAGTAGCTTATTCAAAAGCAAGGTGCTTGCTGAGATTGAGGCAGGCTTGGCATGCAAAACTATGTGACACCCTGATCAGCGTTCTACTATAATAGATGGCTTCCCGAGAACAGGCACATTCTGAGGTTGCTGCAGAGGTTAGAAGAGAATTGGAAAGGTGGTTTGAAGGCTTAATTAGAGATTGAAAAGAAAGCTATTCATACGGAGCTGGTACCTGTCAGCACTCGCACACACATACACACAGAACGAGTCTCAGTTTAGTCATTTCTTTTAGAGTATCTTTGACATATTTTCCTGTGATGAAATGGCCAGTAGTTTTTATCTGACACATCAATTTTAAGCAATTGGTAGGTGCTGCCAGAGAGACTGAATTCCAAAGGCATTTGAGACTCCCTCTTTCTGTATGAGAGTGCCTTAATCCATTAACCAGAACTGCCTTGGACATGGGCAGAGGAAGCCAGGTGACTTAAAATAATGGAGACACCCAAATCTAGGACCCTGGTGAGGAGGTTGGACATTTGGTCTGGGAGAAGAGGAACTGAAGCAGATGGACAAGTCAAAATGTAAGACCCCAGACAGTAAAATGTCCCCAATAATTACCACATGAAAGTCTTGAAAGATGCAAAACGAAGTCATCTCTGTTCTTAGAAAGGAATCAGGCTGGGCAAACAGAGGAACTAGAAGGCATTTTAGAGATCATCTAGGACAGGACAGTAAATGGTTTCCATCCAAGCTGCCATCTTGGATTTATCGTAGTGATTCCCAGAATCTTATCTGGCGAAGGCTTCTGAGGCTGTCTGAATGAAGATGAAAATAGGGCCATGGTTGACTGGTGATGTCTGTGTGGATGTGAGAGCAGAAGAAATTGTGCATGGCTACATGTTTGTCATTTTCAGTCTAGGACAACGCTCTCATTTTATAGCTGAGGAAGTAGAGGTTGGGAAAGGTAACAGAGACTTACCAAGGGTTACACAGTCCAGAGCAAAGTGAGAATTAGAATCCCTTCTCTTGCCTCACAAGCAAGTATTCTTTCTACTCCAGTGCACATTCTGTAAGGATTGACAATAAACCGTAGTCAATTCTCACAGTGTCTAATAAGGAAAAACACCTGATATCAACCGAGTATTGATTTTTCCATCCACAGTCTTGATAACCTTCACCTGCAGCCATTTGTTTGTTGTACAAACAAGACTTTGAGCCTGTTTGTTAGTCCTCGTGGGGCTTATTATCTCAATCTTGTCTTTGAATTTTTGCCCCCATTTCTTGAGCACTTACACTGTGCTTAAAGCTTTACATGTAACACCTTCATCTTCCCCAAAACCTTGTCTTTGTGAATGAGAAAATTGAGTTCAAGTGGCTTACCCAAGATGGCATAGCCAGGAACAGAACCAGGCTCTAACAACTCTTTTCCCTGGTTGCCATGCCTGGTTGCTTGGGTTACTGTGGGCTTTTTTTTTTTTTTTTTTTAACAACCCTCTCTGGTATCTTTATTTGTGGAATAGTGTGGGGTGTCAAAAGTCAACAGTGGCAAAACTCCTTGCTTATAGCCCCATTACTGGACATTAGCTGGTCTTTAGATGCCAGTGGACAATGACTTCCCTTCATCATCACTCCTTTCTAAGGCAAACATTAGCTTATGGTCAATTCCCAACAACCCAAACCCCGCAGTAGGAAATCTCCCCACTGCCCCAAGCCCTCATTACATTTGTGTCTACTCTAGGAGTTCAAGGTGAAGATCAAGTCTCTGCTAGCCTTCAGGGTGCCTCCCTCAGTGCAGACTAGGAAAAGGCACCTGTTAGTCTGCTAGTGCTGTCATAACAAAGTACCACAAACTGGGCTCTTTAAACAACTGAAATTTATTATCTCACAGTTCTGGAGGCCAGAAGTCTGAAATCAAGCTGTTGGCAATTTTGGTTCCTTCTGAGGGATGTGAGGGAAGGCTCTGTTTTAACCTTCTTTCCTGGGCTTCTAGATTGACTGTCTCCTTGCTCACATGGTATTCTTTTTTTTTTTTTTTTTTTAATTTTATTATGTTATGTTAGTCACCATACATTACATCATTAGTTTTTGATGTAGTGATCCACGATCCATTGTTTTCGTATAACACCCAGTGCTCCATGCAGTACGTGCCCTCCTTAATACCCATC
>NC_138377.1:8505346-8624097 GCF_054177405.1 Leptonychotes weddellii | reverse complement strand
CTGGGCCAAGCACTCTCCTACGTCCTCATCACGCAAGGACAGGACAGTAGCAAAGACTTTACAGGGCTCACCGCGTGCCGAGCCCCATTCTAGGCACTTGGCTGTCTCAGCTCATTGTCCTCTTTGATGACCCGTGACCTAGGGCACAGGGCCATTGCCCATTCACAGAGGAGGAGACCGAAGGCCAGAGGGGTTGAAGCCACCTGCCCAAGGCCACAGAGCAGGAAAGTAGCAGGAGCAGAATCACAGACCCGGGCCGTCTGGGTGGGAGTCCCTGCTCTTGACGGCTGCCCTACCCCCTGCAGTGGCCCTGGGCGCAGGTGTCAGCCCCTGTCTCCCATAAGGGGCAACTGAGGCACAGGAAGCATAATGTATGGGTGCACGACTACCCAGGAATCGGGCCAGATCAGGCTCAGCTACGACTGGATGTGGAATGGGAACATTTCCACTAGCTCCTTTTATTTAATGGACATGAAGCTGCTGCCCAGAGAGGGCAAGACTCTGCCCAGTGACACACAGCCAGAATGCATGGAGCTGCAGGGCTGTCCCCACTCACCAGTCATGGTGAACCTCAGCCCCCAGCCGCTCTGCTTGAGCCGAAGGGCAGCCCCACATGCATCTGTAGCCTCAGCCACACGAATGGGCTGCGGTCCCTGCGGTCAGGTTACCTGCCCATCCTCATCACCACCTCTGCCCTGGCTCTGGGCCTGGCAGAGATGCGGGCTGTAGAGATACTGATTTCTCCAGTAAGTTGGGGGTTGTGTACTTGTGTGTGGGGTGGGGTGTAGGACTTAAAAAAACATCTCTTTTTCAGACAGCCCTGAGTTCTAATGTGAGCTCTGTCACTGCCAGCCATCTGACCCAGGACAGGCCACTTGGTCTCCCTGGTTCTCATTCTACCTCATATAGAAAGTGAGGGTGTTGGGAGAATTTTGTGAAATAAGTCCATGCATCAGACCTCACACTGACAGGTTCTAGAAGCTGCTAGGGGTTGCAAATCAGAAGCCTTCGGAGGGCAGGCAGGGGAGGGACATGTGTTCCGTGGCTCCCAGATGTGCCCCTGCCTCAGGGCCACCAGTCTGCACCACCTGCGTACAACCTGCTCCCCTAACAGATGGGGAAACTGAGGTCCAAGCAGAGGAGAGTGTACCTGCAGCCGCACGGCTAGCTATTTCTCATGGAACTCAACTCATCATTTTAGTAAAACACAAAGACAAAGGAATCCTTGAATTTGGAATTTGAAAACCTGGGGGGAAGAAGCTGGAAATGAGGAAGGCTATCGTCGCAGACTTTTTATAGAAGTTTCTTTCGAATCAAACAACAAAAGGAAGCATAGCACTGGTCTCTCTTCACCACCCTTTCTCTGGCCTTCGTGCCTCTAAGTAATCCAAACCTGATGGACCGCACGCTACGTGATACGTAGCCCCGGGGACCCTCACACTGGGCTTGGGCCTCCTGTCGGCTTCCTTTTGTCTCTCAAGTAATCTTTCCAACTTCAGGGACCCCAGACTTCTGCTTTCTCCATGCCCTTCTATCAAAGGCCGCACCCTGCATCCCCCCAAACCTAATGCTGGGGAAGGCAACGGGAGTGGGTAAGGTAGATAGTGAAGCACCCAGAGGTGTATAGACAGACCAAGCTTTAAACCAAAAGAATGAAGTCGTCACGGTGACATTCCCGGCGTCCAGGGCTGGTGGGAGCAGTGTGCAGGTGGGGGCACAGGAAGTGAGCCCTCTCTTTACCTGGTTGGATTCTATTTCCACCCATGAGCACAAAAGGAATGATCAGGGGTGACCCAGGGAGGTCCAGGAAAGCCACTGGGGCATCAACGACCTGCTAAACCCTGACACTGAATAAGCCCACGTGTGACCCAGCCCTGCCGAGTTTGGGCAAGTAGCCCCGGGGAGGTGACCTCACTCTTTTGAGCCATGGCTTCCTGTCTGTGGGGAAAAGAATCCCTCACCAGGCAGATGTGAGGGACGAACAAGGCGGTGGGTGGGCGGGCGGGCACCTGCCAGGTGTGGAAGCTCTCCCCGTACCTGCGCGCAGGTAGGGTGCACGTGTAAAAACCGGCAGATTTCTTCCTGGCCAGTTGCCACATTGCCCAGGACCAGAGACGTGGCCCCTGCTAGGCCGGGAACTACCTCTGAGTTTGGAGAATTTTAAATTCAATTCTCCGAGTATTATGTATTGCCTCCTAGCTGCCAAAGCCCGTGCCGAACGAACACCAGCACCAGCATCACCATCCCGGTGGTCACACCCAGTAAGCCCCAGGTGTTTTATGTGCACTGTCTCATCTAATGTCCCCTCAACGCTTACCCTGTGGAGCGGGAATGATTATTAGCCCCATTTTATAGGTGGAGAAATTGAGGGCTGCAAAGGTTGAGCAACTTACTGAAAACCACAGACCTGGTTGCTTATGAATCTGGGATTTAACGCTGGGCATTTTGATTCTAGGACTTGACATTCAATGCTTCTCTGTTTACAAAGCTAAAGCCAGAGACCTTGCAACAGAAAATGCTTGGATGTGGTCGGGCTAAATGAAGAGGGCATCGCGTGTGGCTCTGGCCAGTGGCTCTGAGGCCACGATGCCTGAGTTCAATTCCATAGCAGCTGTGTGACCTTGGACAGGTTAATTAACCTCTCTGAAACTCCGTTTCCTGGAGATGACAAGGGTGCACTTCCTCACAGAACTGTTGTGCCAATTAAATATGTACAAAGTGCCAAGAAATGCTTGACACAAAGTCAGCTGTCAGGGAGGCTTAGCTGTTATCGATATAGTTACGGATCTTTCGGAGCGCTGCATAGGAGTCTGGTGGCCTTGGCCTTGGTCATCTTTGTAGCCCCCATCTCCAAGAACTGATGACAGAAAAATTATATCCTTCCCATGCTCCAGAGATCAAGGCTGGGGGGCCAGGGTGGGGTGAGAGGAAAGAGGGCAAAGGTTGTCTACAGTTTGTCCAAGAGGACAGAGAGGTTGAGCAGTGGCCCAGGGTCACCCCGCATCAAAGAGGCCTCAAGGCCACCTGGGTTTCTCCCATTCCCCAGCTGGGTCCTAAGACCCAAGAAAATTATGTTGGTGGGAGGAAGAGGTTTGGGAGGGTGAGTTCTGGAGCTAGGTGGCCCCAGTTGGAATCCTGGATAGTGTGTAATTTGGGGCAAGTTATGAGCTTCCCTGTTCCTGATTTCCTTATCTGTAAAATGGGAATCATCTCAGTAACCACCTCAGAAGGTTGTCCTAAGGCTCAAATGGCCGACCGCATGCAAGGAGCTCAGCAGCCCGCTGGCTAGAGCGAGGGCTCAGGAGCACAGCTGAAAGCCCGAGCCGGGGCCCCCTCCACGGTTTCCCATCTTCCATCTCTGTGCGCATGAGGGCGCACAGAGACCCACCGTGCACAGGGGGTCCAGCATGGTTCTGTTCTGGGTGTTTCTGCAGAGGATGGAGAGCCCATGAGTGGCTGGAACTCTGCACTCTGGTCCCGCCTGGCTTCCCCACAAGGTCTCTATGGGAGCCTGGGCTCCCCACGGTCCCTCTCTGGGCCTTACCTTTCTCACCCGCAGAAGGGGAAGCCCAGGGAAGGTGGTGAGGCCGGCAGGGACAACAAACAGGAGGGACACAGGAGCTGTGCCCACAGAGGTGTGCTCCTTCCTGGGGTCTCCACTTCCCCATGGCTCCCCGAGGGCCAGTGTATCCCTGGGGCAGGCTTGGGAGCGGAGAGGGACCTCCGGGGCTGCTGTTGCCATGACGACAGGGGCTCCAGCCCCAGCCTGTTCCATCCTCCCTGCATCCCCGGGGCCTGCTCGGCAGCATGGGGACCTCCGGAGAATCTCCCCAGCGGACGGCATACTTACAGTTACTGTCCCAGGCCGGGGCCGGTGACCAAGGCTGAGGAGACAGGGCCTTGTCTCTAGTGCCTATTTAAGCCGTGGACCCACAGGGATGACGGGGGAGGTTGCTGGTGAATATTAACTAAGGTCACCCCAGTTATCGGAGGAGCAAACAGGGACTAAGTCCAGAGGCCATCGCTGAGCTGTCCACCCACGCCACCCGTGTGTGCCCTGCCCAGGCAGCCCACGGCCCTCTGTCCCGTCTACCAAAGGCAGTCATTGTACCCAGCTCATAAACCGTGGCGTCCTGCATCCACGGAGAGGTGGCATGACTCAGGCACTCTTGGGGACAGCATTCCTTTGGGGGCCTGCCCTCCCACTGGGGAATTCTCACTGGCTGGCCCAGCAAGAGCTACCATTTACCCAGGCCCCTTGAGATGTCTCCCGCCAGAGATGCGCTGCTGCCTTGGGAGGAGGAGGGGAAGCGAAAAGCGCCTTTGGCAGAGGAGGAAGCAGAGGTCCAGGGTGGAGAGGCTGCTCATTCATAGTCACCAAGCTAGCCCCAGATACGAACAAACTCTGTCGATTTTCCCGAGGAGGAATATGGGCCATGCCCGATGCTGACTCAGCCACTTTGGGCCGGCACGGGTGGCCCGGGGCACAGACCAGGGGTCAGATGATAAATCTATAAAGCGGGGTTGCGATCCCTCAGGCAAGCTGCTTCACCTCTCTGAACCAGGGGGTGGTTTTGTCTGCATCAGAGGGGTTTGGAAGTCCCGCCCCCTAGCACGGTTGTGCACAATAACTTCTGTAAAGGGCCTGGCACACAGTGGGCTCTTTATCTGGGTCTGCTCAGCCTGGCTCTCCGGACTTTCTGGGCAGGACGAGGCTGAAGTCTTGGCCAGCCTCAGCCTGCCACTGTTTCCACTGGGTGTGGCTCCCAGCAGAGGGATACGATCCACATACGCTTGAATTTTCCTGGGAATGTGGCCCTGTTCTGGAGCTACTGCAGATCCCCGGGGCCCTGGCGGTGGGGGAGGTGGTGGTACAGGGTTGAGGTTGATTGGGCCTCCCCTGACTGTGATCTCTTTAAAAACCAAAGGCGGACCACATCCCTCTCTGTGCGCTCTGACGGCTGCCTGGCACACGGCAGGCTCTCCATGGCTATTTGATGGAGGGGCAGAGTGCATTTTTGTCCCTTCTCTCATTCCCCTGGTCCCAAATGTGGGACTGTGCCAGGCGAACGGCCCGCAGATTCCTCTGCTACACATAGGTTCAGACCTGAGAACCCAGCTCCCCTATTCAGTGACTGTGAGATCTCAGACAAGCTGTTTCACCTCCCCGTGCCTCAGTTTCCCCACCTGTAAAATGAGGATCACAACGGTACCCACCTCATTGGGCTGCTGTGTGGATTCAGTGCGGCAGTTCTGGGTCAGTCCAGAGCGCGGTGCTGGGTGTGCACAGCGAGCCCTTTATGATTGCGCCCCACCTGTACCAATGGGTCTCCCTGGTGTCACTGCGGTGGGGGGGGGAAGCTTCCAGAATGCCCCCCAGGCTTCTCTCCTTCAGTGCTCTCAGTGACCCTGGAAGGGGGGTTCATACCACCCTCCAGCCAGGAGCAGGAACGAGCTCAGAGAGGGGAGGATTCCCCACTCCCATCCCGATCCCCCAGTTCCACCATCTGGCTTCAGGCCCTTTCCCCTCAGCTGGCTGGATGGGCTTCTCCCCACCGGGGCTCTCCATCCCCTCACAGCTCAGAGAGGTGAGTGTTGACTGAGGTGAGGCCTGACCTCCATACCTCCTGGGCATCTCTTCCTCGCCCCATGCCTCAGTTTCTCCATCTGTACAATGGCCTCCCTCCAAACCCAGCTGCCCCTCCCACCTCCCTGCAGTGGATGGGCAATGCCAAGTGCCCCACCTTCCAAGCTGTTGCCAAGCTTGGCTCCCTCAGCCGGTGGCCTCGGGGTTGGTGGGAAGGCACTGCTCTACGCCCCCTCTACCTCCAATCCTTAAGCTGCGGTGGCTTCCACACCTCCTGCGGCAGCCTGCCTTTCCCTCCTCCTTCTCCTCTGCTCTGGGACTCTGTATGCACCTGGGCAGTGCACGGTCTCTGCCAGCCTGGGAGGAGGGAGGCTCTGGGTGTCAGAGGCAGCAGGTCCGGGAGGGGCGGGGAACTGGGACAGGAAGTCGCCTTGCACAAAGCTCTGGGTAGCCAGGTGGGTGCAGCCGGCCCTCCCTGGCCCAGGCAGTCCTGCTTGTCATCTGCTGTTCTAGCTGTGTCCAGCCTGTGTGACCCCAACGAGTCACCCAGTCCCTCTGAGCTTCTGTAAAAGGGAGGGTCGCGCTGGGCTCAGGGCGTTCGTGGAGATAGCAGGTGTCACCCTCTTGGCCTAGGGCCTGGCACTGGCATTTTGGCAGCTTTCCAGGGCCCGCCATAGAGGGAAAGACTGAGCCACCTGAGAAATGCCCAGTTGGAGCCCCACGGAAGCTGGGAAGGGTCTGTGGGTATGGGAGAGGTGTGTGTCACAGACTTTGGCTGGGTACAAAAGGGATGCAAGACATCCCAGCAGGGACTGGGACATTTGGAGGGGAGCACGTGAGGGGCTCCGGGGCCCTGTCCCATCTGAGCCAATGTTCCATGCTCAGCCCTTCCTTATCTCCCGATCCTCACGCTCCGTGGCCCCTACTCCCCTGGGATTTCCTGTTGCGGAGAGCTCCTCTGGACACATATCTTAGGAAGAAGGGGTGGGATGATCTGGGAAACCGAGCAAGGACAGAATCCTGGTTGGCGGTGGGGGAGGGCACCCAGGGACCATTCTCGGTGCCAGTGTTCCTAGAACCAGGAGCCATGGTGGAGAACATCTTGTCCACTCAGTTACTTCTGGAATTGTCGATAGTAGCCTCTGGGCTGATTCCCTGGGAGCGAATGCGTCCTAGGAAGATGCTGTGGGCTGGTTTAAATAAGAAGCTTCTGGGGACACCCTACCCTTCCTGGGGCCCTGGGCCGAGCAGATCAGGCTGGTCAGGAGGGCGGAGATACACTTCAGAGGCCCCACAGCCACAGAGCGTGGGGACCAGCCTGCTTACACTGCCCCATGCAACACACAGGTGCACCAGGCTCTCAGGGCACACTCCCACTCGGGTCCCCCCGTGCTCACTCTGGGGTCCCTCCCCCACAGGCACTGGCTCCCTTCTTCACTGTAGGGCCGTGGTTAAGGCAGGGGCTCAGGAGCCAAACATCTGGTTCAAGCCTGAACTCCACCCCTGTCCTTTGTGAGAGCTTCACCACTGACCCTCCCAGTGCCTCAGTTCCCTCGTCCGTAATATGCAGGACAAGATACATCGCTTGTACCAGGATTGGGAAGAGCGCATGAGATGATTTCATGTAAGACTCAAGGCAGCCTCGGCCCAGGTGGGCCCTAAGTCGATGCCGATTACCTTGGGATATTTGGGGATGTGTCTTGGGCCCGGGAGCCCGTTCAGATGCTTTCCCGGGGTCTGAGCGGGAGAAAGATGGGGGGAATGGTGCTCTTTGTCCAGGCACACCTCTTTGCATTCAAGCTTCTGCTGATCCCAAAAAGCCTCACTCCCCTCTGCTGGGCTCTGCTCTCATTTTGCTTCCTGAAGGCACAGGGTTAGGAACAGAGGACCAAGTTGGGTGTGGGGTGGTTTGTAGCCCCGTCAACTTGGTGGCTGATCTCAGAGCCTTGGTTTCCTCATCTGTGAAATGGGGATAGTAAGAGTCTTTCTCATTATAGTTGTTGTGAGGCTCGAACGAGTGGATGCTTGTGGGGTGTTCTACCCCAGGCCTGCTCCGTGTCTGCCTTGTCATAGCCTGTTCACGTTAGGAGGGTTAGTCGGATGCTCCCGGGCTGCCCTCCCAGGATGTGAATTAAGTTTGCACCGTGAATTTGCCTCCTGTTGGCATCTTGCAAACCATCCATCTTGCAACAGCCAACCGGACCCTCTTCCTTCCTGTACGTGACCTCTGGGCCTGCTTCCTGTGTGTGGTTCAGGTCTTACTTTTTCTGGAAATGTTTGGCTTATGGTTTCTTGTTTTCACTTTTCATCCTTACTCAGAGGAAAAGA
Source organism: Leptonychotes weddellii (assembly GCF_054177405.1). NCBI lineage: Eukaryota > Metazoa > Chordata > Mammalia > Carnivora > Phocidae > Leptonychotes > Leptonychotes weddellii. The sequence continues at coordinate 8,616,182 of NC_138377.1, read as the reverse complement.
AGGCAGATCTATGCGTTGTAAGTGACAATGGAGTTAATAGAAGGAATCAGGCACGCAACCTATAGCTTTATCCCCTACGTGTTAAAATTAATAAAACCATTAGGGCGCCTGGGTGGCTCAGATGGTTGGGCGTCTGCCTTCGACTCAGGTCATGATCCCAGGGTCCTGGGATCGAGTCCCACATCGGGCTCCCCGCTCGGCGGGGAGCCTGCTTCTCCCTCTGACCCTCTCCCCTCTCATGCTGTTTCTCTCTCGCTCACTCTCTAAAAAATAAATAAAATCTTTAAAAAAAAAATTAATAAAACCATTATTTGTATTATCACTAACCTTTTCTACACTTAATTTAGAGGCCATTATGTTCATTATGGCCTTTCAGCTTTTAGAGACTCAGCTTGTCCTATTTAAATACGGTGGTATTTCCTTTGGGATGGTCCAGTGACCGCATTTTGGCCAATGGGAGCCTCTCGAAGTTCTCTTTTCTCCTTTTAGCGATGCTTGCCAACCTTCAGAAAGCATGCACTTGTATTCGAGCAATGAGCCCCTGTTCCAGCTCCATCCTCATCTTCTCTTGCCTCTAGACACGGTGCCAGCAAAACCCTCCCTGGGAGAGGAAGGGAGCTGGCGTGGCAAGGGTCCTCCCAGGAACCCCAGTGAGCACCGGCTGTGCCGGACTTACCCCTGCACGGGGCCGAGGGAGACCCCGAAGGACTTTGGGACTTGTTTTTCAGAAATACGAGCCCTGAGTGGGTGGCTCAGATAAGAGGGCATTAGGGATCTTTGAACTTGCCCAACTCCGACCTTGGGTTGAAATGGTTCGATTCACCTTGTTGTCTTCTTTCCTGTTGACTTTCAGCATTTCTGTTTGCTCGATCTTAACAAGTCTTTTGCAGCTCTCCTTTGGTGATACAAACCCCCAAACTGACTCCAGCGTGGGGCCTGTCACCACGTGCATTGTGGCCGATGCTTCTCAAGTGCTTCCTATCTGCTGGGCTCTGTTTGAATCCCGTGCGGTGGGTAGCATTAATATCCCCTTAGTACAGATAAGGAAACTGAGGCACAGAGAATCACCTGGATGCTGACAGTGTGGCCAGTCCACCTCCTTCTCCCGGGCCCATCCCTCCCTTCCTTCCTCTATCTGTAGTCATCATATGGGGTCATCTTCCTTAATTCTCCCCATCTATTAATGGATCTATCATCTGCTCCTTCACTCACTAAACGTCCTGTATTGACCGCCTCCTGGCTCAGAGTTTGCAAAGGTGGAAGGTGTGCTCCCCACTGTCCAGAAACTTGCACCCTGGTGGGGGCTGAGCCTGGGGACCACAGAGCCCCTTTCAGATAAGGCAGAGGGATAGAGAGGAGGGCTGGGTTCAGGAGATAAGCAGAAAGCAGGAGTCACAGACGAGGGTTGACATTGGGGGTAAGCGACAGGAAGGCGCCAGGCTGCCCCCAGGGCCTCCCGCAGCTGCGCTGGGATCCATACCTCCTGATTTTCTCTTCAGTTCTCTTTCTGGCAACTGCATCACCTCCCTAGATGTAGTCTCCCCATCCCCCGGTGACAGGAAGGACCAAAGACTCCCAGGGCAGGTCCACAGCCAGTAGGCGGGACCCTGGGACACGGCGCTTGATGGCAGCTTTCGTACCTGCCTCTCCCTCTGCCCCACTTCAGCCCTGGGGCTCAACTCCCCATCACCTGCCCCGGCAGCCCCTCCCCTGCCCGGGTACCAGTCAGGCAGCTGACACCCAGCGTCCCCAGAGACCTGGCTTCTCCTGAAGTCCTCTTCTGTGGGGGCTGCTTATACTCCAGCATCCCTGACCTTGGAGCCATGAGGAAGTCCAATTCTCCTGGCCCACAGCTGTGTCCAAACCTTTCCTCCTCCTGCAATCAGGTAGTTGCCTCCCTGGACAGGCCCACCTTCTCCCGGCCTCATCCCTGACATCCGCAGGCTCATGGATCACATCCTACACCACGGGAGATGGGCAACAGGGGCTGGCCTGGTCCGTTCCGCATCACTCGACTTGGCTGTGGATGGCCTTCCAAGCCCCTAGCCGCTTGCTTCCTGTCCATCTTACCTCCGGCGACCTTCTCTTTCACCCCTCCCGACCCTCATAGGACCCATGGCCATCCCTTGGACCTTGCTGTCGGGTCTGAGGCTTCTGTGTCAACTCTTTGTCTCCAGCTCCCCTCTTGCTTCACCCTGCTCACCTGTCCTCGGCCCTCATGGGCCTGCGGGTGTAGACACGTGGAGATGGTGAGGTGTGACCAGCTTAAACCTCATGGGGCATTGCGTCAGCCGCTCTCTAGAATAACGTCTCCAGAGATGCCCACGTCCTAACCCCCAGGACCTGTGAGTGGGTCACTGTGAAAGCAATGTTGCCGATATGATGAAGGTCATGATCTCGAGAAGGGACATTATCCTGGATTTTCCAGGCAAGGGGCCAGTGTAATTATGAGGGTCCTTATAAAAGAGGGGCAGGTGGGTCAGAGTCAGAGAAGGGGATGTGACAGCAGAAGGAGAGGTCGGGGTGGCGTGAGGAAGGGGTTTGTAACGCAGGAAAATTCCCTGAAATTCAGATTTCCCTGTCCATGTTTAATAGTTTATCAGAACACAATCACGCTGTTGGTTCACCCTCCACGGCTACTTTCCTGCGGCGGTGGCAGAATCGAATCGTGGTGACAGAAAGTGCGTGGCCTGCAAAGCCTAAAATTAGGCCTACATACTATCTGGTTTTTCCAGAACAAATTTGCTGATCCCTGCCCGAGACCACAGACCATACCAGCTCCACTGGTCCCTCGCGGCCGTGCCTCTGAGGCTGCTGGCTTTTGTACAGGCTGCTCTGTCCTGGGAGGGAAGTGTGGCCAACTCAGTGTGTCTCTCCACATCCTGGGCCAGGATGGAGTCACTGAGGAGACTTTGTGCCCCCACCCCCGCCCCCACAAACTGGCTGTGCTGGGGGACATCTCATTCCTTGCTGCTTCCAGAGCACACTTGGTGACATGTATCGTGAGAGCTGACAATTATTGAGCATGTCAGACACAGGTACTTTTGTTATCCCCATTTTACAGACGAGAAAACTGAGGCTCATAGAAGTCAAGCTGGTGAGTCCTAGGTCCCGGAGCTGGCGAGTGGCGGAGGGGAGATTGGAACCAGGCTATGTGACTGCAGGACAAGGGCTCAGCTCAGACACTGGAGTGTGGTTACCCGAGGGCGGGGCAGCCTGTTTTCCGACTCTGACTCTGCTGAGCGCAAAGCAGGAGCTCAAGGTTGCTGGATGAACTGAGGGAAAACGAACGAAGAAGCAGGAATGGAGTGTTTCGGGGCGCCTGGGTGGCTCAGTTGGTTAATCGTCTGCCTTTGGCTCAGGTCATGATCCCAGGGTCCTGGAATCGAGTCCTGGGTCGGGATTCCTGCTCAGTAGGGAGTCTGCTTCTCTCTCTCTCTTTCCCTCTGCCCTTCCCCATTGCTCCTTCTCTCTCTCTCAAATAAATAAATAAAATCTTAAAAAAAAAAAAAAAGAAAAGAAATGGAGTGTTTCTTCTATCAGATGGTTAAGGTGTCTTGCCAGGGCGAGAGTATTGAAAACCCATAGAATGGTTCTTAACTCTAGGAAACAAACTGATGGTTGCTGGAGGGGAGCGGGGAGGGGGGAATGGGGTAACTGGGTGACAGGCATTAAGGAAGGCATGTGATGCAATGAGCACTGGGTGTTGAGCGCAACTGATGAATCACTGAACTCTACCTCAAACTAATAATATGCTATATGTTCCTTAAATTGAATTTAAACGAAAAAGAATGCTATAAATAGGCACGGGGCATGCAGCTTCCTAGACTGAAAACCAGTTGTTTGTCTATTTGAGTCAGAAGCCATCCTGTGGGGAAGGGAGGCCCCCACTATGGGGAGGCGGAGGGGACCGGGGCAGCAGGCTCACAGCCAGGACCTAGAGTGACGCTGTCCTGCTGCCCAAGCCTGCCCCTCCCCACCCAAGCTGCTGCTCCCATCTGCTGCCTCCGTCTGCCCCACGAGGAAAGGGGAAGGGCTCACAGGAAGACAACAGAGCGAGGGCCGAGCCGTTTGATGGTGAAATAGCACCAATGGAGGGGGATTGCGTCGTGTGCGCTGTGTCTCCTTCCCTGCTCCCGTGGCTGACTTGGCCTGGCAGGTGCAGGGGCAGCTCCTTGGTCCCGCCGCCCAGGAGCTGACCCCGCCACCTCCCATCCCCAAATGCCCACAGCTGAATCCTGGCTCCCGGGGGCCAAGCCCTGTGTACACAAACTGTTCTCTTTCCAGTCGCTCTGCAAAGAGCGTTTTATTATATCCACTCTGCAGGTGAGGCTCAGAGAGAATAAATAGGATGACTCCACGAAACCTGTCCTGAACCCTCCCTTCCCTCCCCCTCTCCACCTGCAATCACCAGACACGTACGATCACTGCCTCCCTATTCTCCTTTTTATGTATTTACTTTTACTGAGGTGTTATTTACATGCAGTAAAACCATAAATCCTAAATGCATGGCTCGATACATGTTTATATTTGCATACATCTGTGTAACTGCCGCTCGATCAAGATACAGAGAACAAATCCATCAACCCGGGAAGCTCCCCACTCTGTCCGTCCTCCAATCTCCCATTGAAGGTCACTTCTCCTCAGACGTCTGTCTCCATGGTCAGTTTCGCCTCTTCTAGAAGGACATGGAGAGAGTGTGGGAGCGGACACTGTGTGCTTTTTTGGCGTCTGGCTTCTTCGTTCCACAACATGTTTGCGAAGTTCCTCCTGTCTCTGGCTGAGTACAGTTCCACCGTAGGGGTGTACCACAATTAGTTTCTGTTGACAGATGTCTGGGTGTCTGCAGCTTTGGCTATGATGAATAAAGCGTCTATAAGCACTCATGCACAAGGCTTTGTGTGAACATGTTTTCATTTCTCTTGGGTGGACTAACTAGTTACAGGGTAGTATATGCTCAGCTTTATTTTTTTTTTAAGATTTTATTTATTTACTTGAGAGAGAGAGAATGAGAGAGAAAGAACACATGAGAGGGGATAGGGTCAGAGGGCGAAGCAGGCTCCCTGCTGAGCAGGGAGCCCCATGCGGGACTCGATCCAGGGACTCCAGGATCATGACCTGAGCCGAAGGCAGTCGCTTAACCAACTGAGCCACCCAGGCACTCCTATGCTCAGCTTTATAAGGAACGGCTTCTTCCTCTCCACCTTCCAGGCCCAATGTCCTGGGAGGGCTTCCAGAACTGCAGTAGGGAAGCAGCTCAGACCCAGCTCTGCCTCCCTTGCTGAGAACCTGGGGCCGCTTGCTTCACCCACTGCATGGAATGGGGGTGATCACCTTGACCTCTCAGGGTTCCAGCGAGGATTTCAGGAGACACGGATCATGGAAGCCCAGGATCCATAAATATCACTCGGCTCGTGGTGGTGCGAGGCTTGTTTTCATGGTGGGCCAGTAGAAATGAAGTAATTCAATGAAATGGCCGGGAACAAAAAACAAACTTGCTCCAGAAATGTAGATAGAAATCAATGCGTTCCATTCCACTGAAACAGGTTCTCAGGGCCTCGTATTCAACTTTCCACTTTGCAGAGCCTTGAGCAATTAAGATAAACAAAGCTCGGTCAACACTGCCTTCTGTGAAGAAGGTCTGTGCAGAGCAAACAATGGGGGCTGTGTGTTTTCTGGGCCTCCTTCTGCCCGCTTCCCTCTACCTCTGGCCTCTGTGGGGCTAAAAGGGAAGCAGGTAGGGAAGGCTCTGCAAGGTGACTTCACTCAGCTGCTGGAGGGCGTGTGGAGGGGATTAAGGGAGACGTGCCCTCCTCCTGCGGCTGGAGGGTGGGCTCACTCAGGGGGTTGAAAGCAAGTGTTTTTGCACGCACACACAGACACACACATTACCACCACCCCAGGAGACTCTGGGGCTCCCCTTTCTTGTATGCAGTCCCCTGGGAAAGATAATGGTCCTGATAGGGTCTGGGATGCTGTGGACTTTGGTAGGAAAGTCCGATGGGACTCCGGGACAGTCAGAACCAGCCTTGATTTACTGTGGACAAGTTACTTAAACCCTCATGGCCTCTCTGACCTTATCTGTAAGTGGAGATTCTGGTTCCAAGGTCTTAGGGTGGTTATTAGGGTCAAGTGAGTCAATTTTTCTATAAAAGATCGGCATACAGTGAACATTCAATATATGTTGATTCCCCTTTCTCTTCTTTCCCTCTTCTGTCTAGGTCCTTTGGTTTGTTTTGATCACAAAGAAGTAAGAGAACAGTGTCATTCAGAGTATCCTGTATCCAGTAAGAGATTACATATGTAGAAACTAAGGTATATGCATAGAAGCTTCTGGAAAGACACAAACCAGTGATTATTCTGGAACACATCCTTCCCAGCTGGAGTGACTTTTCCTTCCTTCTGTATCTTCCTGTGTGCTTATGTTTTCAAAACAAGAGTGGGTTGCGTTTATGGAAAAGAACATCTTTAATTCCTTTTAGCTTAACGACCACACAGAAAGATGCTGTATTTATATATATGACAGTTTCTGGGAGGGTCTTTTTTTTTTTTTTTTAAAGTAACTTCCCCTGGATTTCTCTTTCCCTCTTGGGCTTTCCTCCAAATGCCCTCGCCCCCGGACATTAGCTGATGAAGTGGAAAAGATTTCATGGTGAAGTCAGCGCAGGACTCAGATCTTTGTTGTTCACTAGCTGTGGGACCTTGTGAAGATGACTTAATCTCTCTGTGAGCCCAGCAATAAAATCGAGATCGTATCTACCTTACGGTGTTTGGGGGAAGGCTGAATGATAGGACTGTCTACGGTCCAAGCATATAGAAGCTTCTTAAGGAATGGAATGGTGGTTTTCCTCCCGAGCAATGCGTTAGGTCACTGTCTTCATGGAGATGGCCTCTGGCAACCCCACGGCAAGCCTGGGCAAGAGTCACTGCCTGCTGTCACCTTGTCTGTAGATGAGAAACCGAAACTCAGAGAATTTAAGTGACTTGCCCAGTTTGGCCCTGGAAAACCAGCAGTGTTTATTCCTGTATCTTCTTCCTTGTATTTTACAACATGAGCATTACGTACATTATGGCCGTATCATATTTGGGCTTTGACTCTGGCGCTTGGACAGGTCTTGAGGTCTGTGTTTGTCATATACTTGTCCTCGTTCGGTTTGTGCTATGTGTGTACTCTCTAATTGGAGATTGGAGGATAGGGGGATAGGACTCTCCGTGGCTGGGTTTCAAGATTTTCCTGTTAGCCTCATTAACAAGGAAAAACTCTGGAAAATCCAACTGTTTTGGCATCTTAAGAACATTTTCCAGATGCAAAACCGTCACCCACCAAGATGCATGTTCAGGTCTTTTGTCCTAATACTTAATTGTGGGTTGGTCATCTGGTCAACTAGGGCAGGTTGGAGCTGTTCTCCTGAACCGGGCGCAGCCATAACTCACAACTACTTGTGTAACGAATCATCCTAATGGGCTGATGCATCTCTATTAGAAAACTTTAAAAAATAGTAGCTCCAAATATGTTATTTATAAACTATATACATGTGCAACTGTCCCGATGCATTTTTTTTTGCCTTAATAAAACAAAGAAAAATAAACATTTTTAAAAGGAGACAAAAATTAATGAATTTTACAGTATTTTCTCCTGTACTCTAATAGACCCATTGGATCCATCCGGGTACCCCTGGATTAGTCAGGGAAGCCATGTAAGTTTGCAGAAGTCTATGGCATCGCTGGAAATCCATATGGATGTTAACATGAATGATATAAAATGTGAGTTTAATAAACTCTTTGCTCAACAATGCATGGACACAGCTTAAAGCCAGAGTGTATGGGTGGACAAATCAGTGGTAATATAGATTTGAGAGCCTAACTTTTTTCCCAGAAACTTGAGTTGGTCAGGACCCACCTCAGCCTGACCACAAGCTTCCCTTGCTATTGGTGGATCTAGCCATTTCTCAGTTTGGGCACAGAGCCCAACCTACCAGAACAGCTCTGGTACTTTCCCTTATTGGCCCTTTTGCCTGGAACATTCTCCCCCTTTGGGGTATTCTCATGGATGGTCCTGCATGGCATTCAGCTCATGCCTCAAATGGGCCTTCACAGAGAATGCTCTTTTGGTCACCTCATCTGAAATATCTGGCCTCCTATACACCATGACACAATGTCCTTGACCTTTGTTTTTCCTCATGACACTTGTCACTACCCGATACTATGTTGTATGTCTATATTTACATTATATATTACCATTTATCTATTTGCTAATTTGTTTATGTCTGTCTCTCCCACTAGACTATGTGGGCCCAAACATTGTTTTGCCCATCCTACCCCCAGGTCCTGGAACAGTAACTGGTATACAGTAGGAGCTCAAAAAATATTTATTGCATGATCATATGAGTGGAATGGAATCATGCATAATTTGTTTTCAGTACCATCCTCTCCCCTTAAAACAGAGTTTAATAATTTTGGCAAAATCTAAGATCTGAACTCTGAAGACAGTCGCAAACACTTAGAGCAGCTTTCTTGCCAAAGTGTAGTCTCCATGAGAGCAAGGACCATGTCTGGTTGTTCTATGCTGAGTCCTCAGCCAAGATCAGCAGCTGTTGCAACAACCTCTAAATCGCAGGGGCTTAGCACAACAGCATTAGGGGGTCCTTCTCCATCTCGTAGCTATGGCTTCTGGAACACATGGCTTCCAAGGGTCAGGGAAAGAGAATTGGAGAGGACACACTGGTTCTTAATGGCACTGGCTTGGAAGCCACACATTTCACTCTGCTCACTGTCCGTTGGCCACCATCCCGTATGTGAGCCTCACCTAATTGCAAGGGAAGCTGGGAGATGAAGGGGAGTATGTAGGTTCTTGTGCGTGCTCATCCTCACAGCCACACCCAGCCTCTAGTACAGTGCCTGGCATACACGTCTATATATAACAGCCGTTGAATATTTATTAGATGAACATATTAAAATCTCTAAATTTCATGCATAAACTCTTCAGAAATTATGACTTGTTTTCTACCAAGTAGTTTTATATATTTTTTATATTGTAGGTTATTCTTTTTTATTTGAGGACAGTGGATGCATAACGTTACATTCGTTTCAGGTGTACAACTTAGTAATTTGACAAGTCTGTACGTTAGGGTATGTTCCTCACAAATGTGGCTACCACCTTGCTGTTACGGTATCATTGACTACATACCTTATGCTGTACCTTTTATTCCCGTGACTTACTCATTCCATAACTGGAAGCCTGTGTCTCCCTCTCCCCTTCACCCATTTTGCCTATCCCCCCACCCCCCTTCCCTCTGGCAACCATCAGTTTGTTCTCTGTATTTATAGGTCTGATTTGCTTTTTGTTTGTTTATTCATTTTTTAAGATTCCACTTATTAGTGGAATCATATGGTATTTGTCTTTATCAGTCTGACTTATCCCACTTAGCATAATATCCTCTAGGTCCCTCCATGTTGTTGTAAATGGCAAGATCTCATTCTCTTTATGGCTGCATAATATTCCAGTGCGTATACATACAACATTTTCCTTATCCATTCGTCTATTGATGGACACTTAGGTTGTTTCAATGTCTTGATTAATTGTAGATAATGCTTCAGTAAACATAGGGATTTGGTAATTCTTAAGGACTTTCAATTCTCCTGAGTGCAGGGCAATTTGGAAACAAGTCTCCTCGTATGATTTTCTAAGTCATGATTCCAGACTAATTATAAGTCCCTGTATGCCTGAACATAGGAATGAATCAAAAAAAAGTGCTCTTGGTATTTTTCCCCTGCAACTTCAAGTGTAGCATATTAAAAACCATCACATCCTGAAGGAACTACCTGTCAGTTAATCCCTAAGACTCTAACAGACTGGGTTTCCCAGCCCTGGGATTATGAGGTCTTTGATCTGAAGAAGTTGCTGAATGAATGCCTTATCCACAAACTAAAATTTCTATGTTTTGCCCCAATTTCTTTCCTCTCTTGCTTAAAATTGGGATTAGTAAGGGTCCTTGCAGGAAGCCAGTTTATATTCTTGACCATTTGTCTCCCACGCTGTGCAGTAAGGCTGATTAGTAGACCTCTCAGCATCTCTTTCCTGATGGATTTTCCCTTGGAGGCCAGGAGCACCACCTTGGTCATGTGATTTGCATGAACTTTTCGAAAATTATTTTACCCTCTTAAAGTGTACTGATGGGTTTTGTTACCTCAGTTGTGCATACGTGACCATTTGAAATATCCACTTACCCTTAATTTTATGGGTTATCCTGTCCTTTAATAGTCTGTGAGACATTAGAGAAGGTTTCATATACTTAGTGTGCGAGCGCACACATATATCCACCCATACACACAAGTGAGTTTAGCACCTGACATTCTGAATGCCTTGGAAATCACAGCTACTCTGCCTTTGTAACCAGGGAAAATGGGCCTGCTTCCCAGTAGGGATGGTAGGGAAGTATGTGATGGAAGAAAGAGAACAGTGACATAGTGTTCTCCTCCTAATTTCCTTACATCTGGATTTCATGTCGAGATGCTTAGCAATCACATTATGCTAAGTGAAACAAGCCAGATGGGGGAAGACAAATACTATATGATCTCACTTATATGTGGAATCATAAAAGGTCAAACGCATAGATTGCTACCAGGGTCTGGGGGTGCAGGAAATGGGGAGAGGTCAATCAAAGAGTATCAACTTCCAGTTACACGATGGCTAAGTTCTGGGCTGTAATGTACCACATGGTGGCTATAGTTAATGATACTGTATTGTATACTTGAAATTTGCTGGATTTGGGGCAGACACTTAACCGACTGAACCACCCGGGCACCCCAGATTTTATATTTTTAGATAAAATTCAACATTATTGTATCTGAAATTGAGCTATTTCAACTCTCCTGTGTTGGCTTATTAATTTTTTTTTCTTAAAATATCTCAGGTACATCAGACTTGGGATTAGGTGACTTCTGTAAAAGTCACGTAGGATCTATTTTAACAACTCTCCAACTGAGCCTGGTGGCCATGCACCTGGACCAGAAGCAAATGTTTAAGAATAACTAATATGGGCAATATGACTGGCCAGTTAAGTGAGGGCTGGCTCCAATGCCCAATTGTTGACTCCTGATTTGTACTGCAGTCTTTCGACCTTACACCTCCCTCCCTGACAACTGTTCTCCCTCCCTGTCTTCCCTATTTCTGTGAACAATGCTAGTGATATGCATCAGCTCACCCCTACACAGTTTTTATGAGCATGTTGTTACATGTTAACCATGGTCCAACTTGATTAAATAACCCTGTAAAAGAGATAGTTGATATTTCTCCATCAGTTTTCTCAATTATTTAAAAGTATCAGGTCGGGGACTGCAAACCAACAGCCACAACTGGACATCAGCTTACAAGTTGGCCCTTCAGAAGTGATGGCCTTTGGCCAAATCTGTCTATAGGTACCAGCCACCCAGTTGTAGTTTGAACTGCGGGGGGAACATAACTCAGTTCTTAGACGTGCAGAGAAAAACACATCATGCCTGGAACTGAGTTGCACTCATCAAAAAATAACCAAGACGGGTTTCTCAACACCAGTCAGCAAAATCTGTGTCTCAGACCCAAGTGAGGCTGCAGTGTTTGGATTCCAGCAACCAGGGACCCTAATCAATGACTCTGGGTAGCAAGTGCCACGGAAGTAAATGTAAACAGTGGTTGACTCCGAGCCCTGCCTTGAGAAATGGCTGGAACTCCACGTATCCCAACTCAGTGCTGACCTTCTCTCTCAACAGGGTGCTCTAGGTGCTTAGCACATTGTTCCTGGTAGCCATTACCCCCCGGCGAGACTTCATGCCTTTCTTCTTTGCTTTAATCCATAGCAATGCCTCTTTGATGTCCTCTCGTGCCCGGGTCAAATGTTAACTCCTCCATATTTCCTCATCTAGAAGTGATCACACCAGTCTCTGAAATCCCAGAGCATCTCATTCCATGCTGTTTATGTGTAACCTGGGTTCAGGGACAAGATGTGGTACCAACCCCCTGGCAGATTACCAACAGCAGTCCCATCTCTTCCAGTGTCTGGGGTCTTGGTAGGTTTGCCCTCAGCGTCCCTTGATGCCCACCCTTCTTCCCAAGATCGGTTCCCTATTTATCTGAGCAGGCTCACTTTCTGTATGACAGGCCTCCAGTTACTGAGGGAACAATGGTCAGGAGAGGCCAGAGATTGAAACTGCTCCAACTTTTCAGCCATGTTGTCTGTGTTCCAGTGGGTACCTCTGCACTGAGCTCCCAACCACCCAGCCCATCATCCCACGGAGAGAACAGGGATCTCCTTGGTCTCATATCATAAAATACATTACCAGTACATATGGGGAAAAGGCAAACTCTGAAACCTGCTTATTCATCTTTGTGTATCCCAGGGCCCCTGATGCCGGGTTTGGCGGGAATATGTTGTGTTTGTTAACAGAGGGGAATGCTCAAGTAGAGAGACAATCATTGGTGGCAAAAGAGGGAGAGGAGAATCACCGGGACATTGTCTTTGAGTTGGTAAAGGAGATGGGTCTAGTACACAGGAGACGTGTTGGCCTTTTCTTGTTGTTGTTGTTGCAGGCATGATGCTTCATCCATAGTACAAAGGGAAGGAAGAGTTTAAGGGCATACATGCAGGAAAGTGGAAAACTGTTGAACTGGAATCTTCTAGAAGTTCTCTTTTGATTGTTTCAACTTTCTTTGTGCAACAAGAAGCAAAGTCATCAGCTGACAATAAGAATGGGGAGACGGTTTTGGAAGTCTTAGGAGAGGGAAGAAGGTATGGAATTGTCATGGGTAATGGGAAGGAATGGGTTAGGGAAGTATGGTGTGATGTCTGAGTAGCATTAAAGGCCCCTTGATGACAGATGACAGTGATTGTAAGGTTCAAGTATGACCAGTCACTGTGGTCATGCATTTTCTCCATCGCCTTCAGCTGTATGGCTGCACATGGAGTAAATGAAGTGTGGGATTTAATCAGGGCTTGGTTTTGCAATAGGGCAAAGGGAGAACAGAATATATTAGTGGAGTGATTGTAATGACAGATCACACTGTCACTGGTACAATATCCAGGGTGTGACCATGTGACCTTAAACAGGGTAGAAAGATACATCATAAAGTTCTGTTTGTGCAGATACTGAAATTTCTAAGAATTAAGAAAGGAGGAACATTGGAGAGAGGGACAATGAACTAGTAGCTAAAAATCTTCAAGAGAGATGAACAAACAAATTAGATAAGTGTAATGTTATGAAGGAAACTAATAAGGGTCTAAGACAGACAATCAGGGTGTTTATGGGAACCCACTTCAGGTGGAGTGGTCAGGGAAATCATCTATGAAGATCAAGTCCAGTGGATACTTACAGGATAAAGACTGAGGCTGAAAACATGCCAGGCAAAGGAAACAACAGAAAGTATAAAGGCCCTGGGGCAGGACGGAGCTTATTCCAGGACCTACGGGGCAATGTGTGTGGCTGGAATATAACAGCGAGTGGGAATATGGTGGGAGATATTTGTTACAAAGAGGAAAAGCAGAGGATACAGTACGCACTGTGAACTTCAAATTCCAATGTGATTTCTTTGAACTCACCAGCCAAGCCTAACCAAGCATTGGACCGTCTTTTTTGTGGCAGGTAGTTCCGGGTTCAGCAACTTGTCTCCTCTGGAGAGGACATCTCAAAATGGCCCAGACCACCGAATCCCCGGAAACTCACTGGGGTGGCAGGCCTGGGAATGCCTCTGGTATGCATGGGTACTACTAAGGTGGCTGAGAGTCATGCTATTTCCTGCTCATCGGATGCAATGAGCATAATGTCATCAAGGCTGTGGACCAGTGTGATTATGTTTACAATAGTCCAGTCATGGTCCAACATCTATTTGACTTTTTGCACAGACCAGGCAGGTGAGGCACTGGGTCTGGAGTCAGAAAGCAAGGGTCCCAGTTCAGCTCTGACACTAGTCCCGTGGGGATCCATAAGCAGGATGCTTCCCCACACTGGACCTCAGGGTAGAATTGGCTGTGGCTTCAGTGGTTACCTCCAACTTTGCCAACATGGAACAGCGTCCCCTGCTGGAAGGATGAGGGAAACAGAAAGTAAATCTTGCAGGAGCCTGGCTGCGCAAGGACCAAGATATCTGGATTTTAATAAGACAGAAAAAGTGCCTGCACCCATCCCTGGTCACTGCTTCCTGAATTCTGTCCTTTACCAGGAGGGTCTTCCTTTCCAGAGTCATCCTTTCCCTCCCCTCCCCCCACTCCCCCCCCCTGCCGCCTCCAGTCCTCTGCACACCTCTAGGACTCTCCGCCTTCTCATGTCATGGGCTGTTCCCTGCAGAAGATCTGACCATGCGCCACACAGTAGAAAAGCTGCAAAGGCTGAAGACCCCACTGTGCCTGGTCCTGCGTCCCTGGTGGGTGAATGTCAGGCATTAGTGACAAGACAGGAGGAAGGTTTTGAGTAGTAGGTGTCTTCCCAAACCAAATCTTCGTAATTCCCACCAAAAAAAAAAAAAAAAAAAAGGTTGACTGGTTCCTTTGCATTCATTTACTTAACCATTTGTGTATGGGATGGGTGGGGAGGTCAAGGACCCTAAAGAACATCTAATGGACAATATCTGGCCCTCTGTCCAGAGAAAGACGTGTACGTAAGTGCCCAGGACTAATCCAGATGCCAGCTCGGGTGTCTCTGTCCCTTGAAGGCTGGGGACAGCTGTCAAAATGAAGGTTTGAATTTTGTGAGATTAGCACCCATCCTCAGAATAAAAAACAGCTTTTAGGTTTGCTTATTCCTCTGGGCCCTTGGTTTCTTATCTTTTTGTCCTAGGAATTAATTTATCATCTATTTGATGCTTTGAGAATTTTGTTCAAGACCAGGTTTTCTAGCTGTTATTAACAGCAGGGTGGATTCAGATAGACAAGCTGACCACTACCTAGCAAGAGACATTTATGCTATAGCTGTCTGTTCCCCACTGAGTGCGTTTCCCCTCAGTTACCAGCCGTGCGGAAGCAGGTGGCTCGCTCTTGTATTTCTCAGTCCCGTCAGTGTAACCCAGCGAAAGGCCCTTCTATCAAAGCTCACTCTCTGCTCGTCCTGAAGCAAAGCTGGGCCCATCAGTGTGTATGTGTGTGTGTTACTCCATGTAGGTTTTAAATAAACTTTTTATTTTTGAGTAGTTTTAGACTTACAGAAAAATTACAAAGGTGGAGTTCCTCTATACCCAGCTTCTCCTATCGCTAAATTCTTACAGGGGCGTGGTATATTTGCCAAGCTGAGAAACCTGTATTGTTATATCACTATTAACTCAATCCCAGTCTTTATTTAACTGTCCATAGGTTTAAAAAACAAAAACTAGCTACCAATATTTAAAAATCAAGAGATTTTTCATTTCTGTTTGGAAAATTAGAAGAACTGGCAACATGGGTGTATCCCATCTGACAACGACTGGCTGAGCCAAATTAATAATTGTAAGGATAGCTGTAACTATAGCAAACATTTATTGAGCACTTATTATGCCCCAAGTACTCTTCCGAGTGATTTGTATATATTAACGCATTTCACCTCCTTAGAAGTCTTCAGGTGATTCCTAGTGTCATGACTATTTTACAGAAGAGGGGCCAGCGGCACTGATGGGTTAGGGAGAATACCCACGGTCACCCGGCTGGGCTACTGTAGGTGAGCAGGGGTACAGGGGAAACGGTCCCGTGTTCCCTGCCACACCTGGGTACAGCCTCCCTGGCCCTTTTGAACTATTGTCCCCCATCTGACCCTTGCCTTCATTTACATTTCTTTCCAGGACCCTGTGGACATTTGATTTCAGAACGTCTGCTTTTTGGCAATTATCTCAGGCAGCCCTGCACGGTTTATAAAGCATGCTCACGTCAGTGCCCTCCTGGGTCCCCAGCAGTGAGGCGACTCTAGCCCTGGGGCACCTCCCTCACGGCCGAGGGGCTGGGAAGGGGGGAGGGAATAGAGAGACTGGAATCATTGCTGTTATAGTTGGTGGGGTGCCCCAAATGTCCCACTCCGTCCACCTCGTTGGGGCTACGGATCACTTTTCTGCTGCAGATTGGCAAGCCTCTGAGCTGAAAGAATATTCAGAGGCATCTCTGGCCTCTTACAAGAGCCTCCTGAGTCACCCCCACCCAAGGAAGGCCAGGCCTGCACACAGGAGCAGGGAGCTCACCTTCACCCCAGATCACCTCCGTTCTGCACAACTTGGCCACTGCCCACCGCCCAGAGATGCTTCTGACCCTACTGCCCTTCCACTGTTGGAGCCACACGGGCTACCTGGGATGTGCTGACACTGCCGAGGGAGAGTCACTCCAGCCCCTGGTCCCCACCCTGGGCATCATTCAGACCTCCTGAGCTCACGAGTGGCTCAGGAGAAAAGGAGCTTTCCAACGAATCTATTTGGATTCTTACTGACCTATTCTTAAGCGGGGTGCAAGGCAGAGAACGATCCGTATCAGAGAGCAAAGAAGACACCCTGAGCTGAGTTTAAACTAAATGATTGATGAATTCCCGTTGCTCTGTTCTGGCTGTGTGTCTTTGTTATAAAGAGAACCATGGTAGTGTTTGTTCATAGCTCCCCTGTGAAGCAGCTAGAAGTGGCCAGTAAATAATCTCATTTTCTCAAGGAGGATGCTGAGGTCCCCTCTGTCTCGGTGAGTGGTTTGGCTAAAGGGGAGGCTTGGTATTGAGACCACCACATACCCCCTCCCGGTGCAGCTGCCGGCTTTTTTCTGTGTACCTTTGGAAACTGCCCTTGGTCTCCTTTGAAGCAGCTCTGCAGGCTTATAAGCTCTTCCTTTTGGAGGCCATCTGTTCTGCCCGTTCTTCTAAGAATGTGTTCGCTTACAAATTCTATGCCCGTCTCTTCTAATCTAGGTTGCATGGAAGAATAGATTTATAACTGGCAGCAGAAGATTGAAAAGTTCTGGAGAAAAGAATAGAAATTGTGCCGGGAACTGGAAGGGGTGTGCAGGACAACTGGGCCCACATAATTACAGCGTGTGGAGTGAGTCTAAGAGGGTGACTGCTGCATGATGGCCAGCCATGGGTCCCCAGGGGAAACTCAAGTCTTGGCTCAGCTCTCCATTACATGGCAGATGATGCAACGGGATGGCTCCACTGGCTTGTGAGAGGGAGAGACACCACAGAATAATGAAGATGACCACAAACAAAGGCAGACTAAAAGAAAAAGACCCCATATAGCATGAGAAAGGTGGAGAGAAAGAGAAAATTGTGTCTCTCATTGTAAGCCAACTGTCTCCACCATGTTGGTCATCTTGACTCTGGTGATGACTTCTCTTGAGTAGCACATTTTAAATAAATGTTTAAAAGGTCTTTATTCCTCACCAGGAATGTGGAATGGCCAGAAATTATGTGCCTGCAAGCCTGGTCAGATTTGGTATCTATAACTTGATGCTTCAAGGTAGTGAGGTCTTTGGCAAGAACAGATCGTTGAGGGCCCACCAAGGATTAATGATATAAGGTTGCTATGAATTGTTCTAGCTCTAAAAGAAAGAAGCAGAAATGCTAGCTTGACACCTGCCTCATCCAGCAGAAGATGAACCATGGAGGCTGTGCCGAGAACAATTTAGTTCTGCCAGGAGAATCCCTTCCATGTTTGCTTGGGTGGACAGTGCTTGGCAGTCAATGTCCCCTGCCACTCCCCTGACAGATTTGTGTAGATGGGACAGGATCGATCTCGTTTTCCCACCTGTATTCTTCCTAGTGTCACTACATTCATCCTCCCCCTGTCTCCCCAGTGAAGACCTCTGTGTTCTCGAAGGATATTTTCTTTAACTCTGTAATTCTGGGTTGAAAATTTTCTTTCAGCAGTGTTAGTGGTTCTGATGAGATGTTTGTGGGAATTGCGATGTATCACTTTGTTTCTGAGCATTTTCAAGATTTCCTCTCAAAAAAATAGATTTTCTCTCCAAATTTTGGTTTTCAGCAGTTTGACTGTCATGTGCTTAGACATGATTTTTTATTCTTACTTATCCCATTTGAAGTTCATTGAGCTTCTTGAATCTGTAAATTCATGTCTTTGACAAAATTTTGCAAGTTTTGACCATTATATGTTTTTTGCTCTTCTCTCTCTCTCTCTCTCCTGCTTTTGGTACTCCAATTGCTGGTATCTTTTTTTTTTTTTTTTAAAGATTTTATTTATTTATTTGAGAGAGAATGAGAGAGAACACATGAGAGGGGATAGGGTCAGAGGGCAAAGCAGACTCCCTGCTTAGCAGGGAGCCCGATGCGGGACTCGATCCAGGGACTCCAGGATCATGACCTGAGCCGAAGGCAGTCGCTTAACCAACTGAGCCACCCAGGCGCCCAATTGCTGGTATCTTAAACGTTTTGCTATAACAATCTGAATTCTGATCATTTTTTAATCTCTTTTATTTCTCTTCATCAGATTGGATACTTTCTACTGATATATGTTCAAGTTCACTGGCTTGTTTCTCTGTCATTCTAATCTGCTTTAAGTTCATCTGGTGAATTTTTATTTTTATTTTTGTGCAGTTTTTCAGTACTAAAATTGCCATGTGGTTATATTTTGCATTCTCTCTCACTGATCACTGCTGTTTGTCACTATGGATCACTTTGTGCCTTCTAGGATTTTTATAAATGACATTGTACATAGTGTACTTTTTTTTTTTTTTGGTCTGACTTCTTTCACTTAGCATCTGTGTATCTGCTTTGGTGAAATGTCTTGAAATATTTTTTGCTTGTGTTTTTTTAAATTGGGATTTTTTTTTTCTTCTCATTTTTCAGTGTTGAGTGTTGTTATATGTTCAGGAATCAGATATGTGATTTGCAAATAATTTCTTCCAAACATTGTCTTGTCTTTTTAGTCTGTTAACAGTATCTTTTGAAGAGAGAAAGTTCTTAATTTTGATGAACTTTGATTGGATTGATTTATTCTTTTGTGGATTGTGCTTTCAGTGTCATAGCTAAGAAATTTTTGCCTAATCCAAGGTTACAAAGATTTTTTTAGTTGTTTTCTCGTTGAAGTTGGTGCTTAAAGTTTTAGGTTTACTTCTACAAATAGACTTTGAGTTAATATTTGTATAAACTCTAAGATACAGATCAAAGGGTTTTGTTTTGTTTATTTGTTCTTGCTATCAAGTTGTTTCAGCACCATTAGTTGAAAAGAATATCCTTTGGTCCATTGAATTGCTGGTGCAACTTTGTCAAAAATCAATTGAACATATATGTGGGTTTATTTCTATGCTTTCTGTTCTGTTCTTTTGATCTATTTATGTGTATTTATGCTCACTCCATATTGCTACTATAACTATGTGTTCTAGCTTCACACTGTAGCTTTATAAGTCTTGAAATCAGGTAGTGTAAATCCTCCAACTTTGTTCTTTTCTTTCTAAGTCATTTTATCTATTCAAGGTCCCATGCATTTCCATGTGGATTTTAGAATCAGCCTTTCAATTTATTCATTAAAGCATAGTGGGATATTTATTCCAATTGCATTGGATCTTAAATCTATTTGGGAGAATTGATATCTTAACAATATTGAGTCTTCTGATATATGTAATTCCTTCTGAGAAAAAAAGAAATAGAATGACATGAAAAGACAAAGTCTGAGTATGGGTTTTCCAGTGGCCTTGAGTATGTCACTTCCCCCACTCTGAGCCTCTGTCTGTCTCCTCTTCTGTAATTGAGGGGAGAATATGCTCTGTGAGATCAAGCCAGATAATGATAGAGAAACTGACAGTGTTTCAGGGTAACATAGAGCTTTTCACACAGTGGATGTTATTGTTATGCACCTGGTGGGTTTGTCAAAATAAATGTCCAATATAGAGGGCATGGTGTTATTTGGATATCAGATTTTATTCTCTTTATCCTCGTCATTGTAATCACAATGACCATCACTGTCAGCCAGTGCTAAGCCTTCTAAGGGAGGTTCCATGTACTCACAGCCATCACTCTTGTTTGGTGATTACCCCAATCTGATGTCTATTAATTGGCATTCACAGCATCTCCTCTCTCATTTGAAGTGCTCACTGTTTTTCAAGTCTGATTCCCAAGTCTGACAATTTCCTTCTACCTGCTGCCAATTTTCAGGCTGGTTCTGTGGACTCTGATTTCTGTCTTTCTGTCTCCTTCCCTGGTCATGTCTTTTTTTACCTGTCTGATGTGTTGTTTCCAGGAGCCACTTGCGCTAATCCCACACTTATTCTTTCTTCATCACCCTGGGTTCTGTGCCACTCACTGGACACTGGGACTAGGGGATCTTGGACCAAGGGTTCTGGCCACTACCTGTGACCAAGCTCCGGTCAGGTCCTAGCACCTGTCTCAGGCGTCCATGGATTCTTTCTCCTTGCTCACCTCAGCCTGCACCAGCTACAAATGTGAAACCAACCTGCTCCTGGCAGTGACTTTAAAAGATCTGGTAAAAACATTGTCATTTCTCTATCACTGCCTGGGCTTAGGTCTCAGATCCCACATGTGTCAAAACCCAGCTCAAATTATTCTATTTACATTTAATGAATGCCTGCTATATTAGGGTTTACATTTACATTTTTATGTGCTTTCTAATTTTTCTATTTAATGGTCCTTTCACTCTCCTTTCTTGTCCTCTTTAGGACTGATATTTTCATTATTTCATTTTTCCTTGCTAAATTGGAAGATAAACACTTGACTACTCTGTCAGTGCTTGTCCTAAAACCTGCAGCATGAGTCCTTTGATTTATCAAGGTACAATACTAATTAGTACTTTGACCCTCCTCCTGAACAATACAAGGAACTTAGAACACCTTAATTTCACACACCTCCGTTCTAACATACAAGTTGTGGTTGTTGTGCATTTTCAATTCCATATAAATTATGCAATTATGTTATTATTGTTGTATGCATCCATACTTACTTAGGTAAGCCCACATGTTTGCTGGTTTGGGTTCTCCACTTCTTCCTGCATTTGACCTTCCTTGACCTTCCCTCTTACTTATTCTTTCTCTTAATGAGTTTGCTGTTGGCAAATTCTCTCTGCTTCTCCTCCTCTGAAAACATTTGATTTCACCCTCATCCCAGAAGGATAGTTTTGCTGGTTGATAGAATTCTACTTTCTCCATCAGAACTTATTTTCCTTTCATCTTTTATCTGTTCCCATTGCCCTTTGGTTTTCATCCTTGTCCTTGAAATGTTAGAGGTCGGTGTCCTCCCCCTTTGAAAACAATGTAACCACACCACCTGGGCTGCTTGAAAAATTAACTTTGTTTTTTATTGTCTGCAGTTCAAAAAGATGTGTGCTTGTGTTTAGATATTTCCTTTTTTAAAAAATTTGATTCTCCTTGGGATTTATTAAATATCTTAAATTTCACAAGAGATCTCTTTCATCAGTTCTGGAAAATTCTTAGCCATTATTAGAAAGTGCTTCTGTCCATTCTCTCTTTTCTGGCTTTCTGACTTCAGTTATGTGTATCTTAGTTTTCCTCATGACACTGTTTACGTCCATTGACACCTCTTTGTATTTTTATCCTTATCTCTCCATCCTGCACCTAGGGGAATTTCTTCTGACCTATTTTTCAGTTCACTTAATTTCCTCTCTTTTTTTCAGTGCTGTAAAATTATTTTAGTATCATCCCCCAAGACTGAACACAAGTAAAAAAGGGTATAACATATCACCTCTTAAATTGCAAGTGAAAAGCATCAAAATATAACAATGAAACTTTCTTTAAATAACCCTCTCCAGCAACTGGCTGAAGAACAGAGGATGAGCTGCTTTTACAAGAACACTTTTGTGGGAGGACTTAGGATGAATTAGATGAATTTGTGCTTAGGTGCCACGTCATAGGACATATTCCTCATATTCTAAAACTGGTTCTTTCACAGAAAATTTGCTTGTGAAATATCACACAACCTCCAAATATCCAGAGAAAAATGCCTTCCTCCTGTCACAAGGACACGAGTTGCTCTCCAGCAGGTGGCAATACTTCTGCTTTTACAACATGATTCCCTATTGTGATCTGCAAGATGGTCTTTGGTACCCACTTTCTCCTTCATGGGGATTGTTCCCGAAAGCATTCCCCAATAAACTTCCTGCATGCAAATCTCTGAGTTGAGTCTCAGAGCGTTTGTTAGGACCCCAAACTGCAAGCATAAGTTATGAACTGCCCTGAGCTTCTATTTTTTACCTGTAAAGCAGAGATGATCATTGCAACTATGTCAGAAATTATTGCGGGGATTAAATGAGATAATACATGCAAAGTGCGTGGGAGAGAGCCTGACACACTTAACACTCAAAGGAGTTTGTTACTAAGATTATTAATAAAATGGAGACATTATTATCTCCATTTTACGCATGAGGAACCTGAGGGTCAGAACGTTCAAGTAACTGGCCAAAGTCACATAGTCAAGAGTGGAGCTGGCATTTAAGTGTTATGTATGTGTGTGGCAGTTATATATATGTAAATGCATATATAAAAATGTTTATGGTTATATATGTGTATGTGAATATTCATATATGTATATATACATGTATATGAATATACATATATATGCATATGTGGGGTTTTTTACTTTTTTAAAAAAGATTTTATCCATTTATTTATTTTAGAGAGAGAGAGCACGAGCGGCAGAGGGAGAGAGAGAGAGAGAGAATCTCAAGCAGACTCTGCGCTGAATCCCATGACCCTGAGATCATGATCTGAGCTGAAACCAAGAGTTGGATGCTTGGATCCCATGAGCCATGGGCTCATTTCCATGACCCTGAGATCATGATCTGAGCTGAAACCAAGAGTTGGATACTTAACCAACTGAGCCACCCAGGCACCCCTGTTTTTTTTTCCCTGCTACTACTTTATGTTGCCTGTTGTTCTTTGGAGCCAACATAGAAGTTTATGTAGAAGTTTGATTAGAATAAACAGTTTGTGGAGGAAGTTTTCAAGGGCAGAGAGAAGTTTGTCTCTTGAGGCTTACGGGAAAGTGTGACAATCAGCTTCAAAGAGGTGGAAAGAAGGCCCAGGTGTACCATAGATCCGTGATAAAGGGACTGAACTAAAAGGATGATAAAGCATGGGAATGAAAGCAAAGTATTGTTTGGGACTACCATTCATATTGCAGAAATTGAAAAGCCGAAGCCATGTACATCTCAGAAATTTTGATGGTTTTCAGAGTTATTTTTAACTAATTGCCAAATTCCTAGAACTGTGCAGAAAGGCCATTAGAATTCGTGTTCTCTAGACAATTTGCACAATCCGCATGCAGTTTTTTCTTTTTCTTTCTCCACTCCAGGGTAATGGAAATAATACTTCTTTTTGTAAAGGATTCTCCTGAGCACCGCCAGTTGAGAATAGAAGGAACATAAAATGAAAAGCAAAATGAGTAAGAAACCCTTGCTATTAGAGTTGGGAATCAACAGAAAGAAGCAGATGAGGAGACAGTATTTAAAACATCAATCATGCCAGCTCTCAACATCTACCCCTCTGAGTGCTATTCTCCCAAGACCCCTACCAGGGCCTGAAATCTCACCAGTGGTTTGGGGTAAAGTAAGATCCAAGAGAAAATCAGTGAAAGCCTCCTGGTCTTTTATCTCTCTCTGCGCTGTCAGAGATCCCACAGACCTCTTAAAGAAAGCAAAGTTTCACACTGATGGAACACATGTTGGAGACACCAATTAACTGTCCAGAGACGCGCCCTAGGGACAGGAGAGCCTGGGCAGCTCAGCGGAGCACAGATGGGTATCCTCTACCTGGAAGAGAGGGTGGTTCTCTCAGACCGAGGCGAGGGGGCTCAGAGGCTACCAGAGTTCATGTGATGGGAGAGTAAAAAAGAACTTTTAATCAGGAGCTGTTTTGTGCACAAAAATCACAGGTGTCTATAGGTGCAGATGAATCATGGCCTCTATAGCTAGGGAATTGGAGACTCTGGGCCAGGAGAGTAAAAATCCAATTTTAGAACTTTCCAGCCAAGGCTACCTTTTGCTGAGATACCTGCTCAACTCTAAGCCCCGCCCTGCTTACAAATCCAAATTTCAAGATTCTTCCTTCCATCTCTGGCCCTGAGTGGAATAAATCATCCGAACAACAAAATAATCATTAATATGCAGATGCCCTGCATGATAGCAATGGAAAAGCCAAGAAAACCTGAGAAGTTGTTTGACACAATCATTATGTTCAAAATGTTCATTAAGGTGGTCAGTTAAGATGTGAGCCTGTAGTCTTCCTGTATGTGGTGTAAAAGGCAGCCAGCCAAAGAAGAAAAGATTTTATGCAAAAGAGCAACAAAATGTACAATATGCCCCTGAATGATATTAACAAGAAATGTGCAAGAGTTTTAGGAAAAAAAGAAAACCTGGTGAGGGTCACATAAAGATGAGGGTAAGAAGAGATTCCTCTCGTACTTAGATGGGAAGACTCTCCATGTTATAGGCTCTAAATTTCCTTGCAATTGATTTATGCATTCAGGATAATTCCTATCAACATTCCAGCAGAACTTTTCTTGGGCTCTAACAAAAGGATTCTGAAATTCATCTAGAGGGATGCCTGGGGTCTCAGTCGGTTAAGAGTCTTCCTTCAGGACAGATCATGATCCCAGGGTTCTGGGATCGAGCCTCATGCCGGGCTCCTTGCTCGGCAGGGAGCCTGCTTCTCCCTCTGCCTGCTGTTCCACCTGCTTGTGCTCTCTCTCTCTTCCCCTCTCTGACAAATAAATAAATAAAATCTCAAAAAAAAATTAAAATTCATCTAAAAGCCTTGTTTTATTTTTTTATTTTTATTTTTTTAAGATTTTATTTATTTATTTGACAGAGAGAGACACAGTGAGAGAGGGAACACAAGCGGGGGGAGTGGGAGAGGAAGAAGCAGGCTTCCCGCTGAGCAGAGAGCCCGATGCGGGGCTCGATCCCAGGACCCTGGGATCATGACCTGAGCCGAAGGCAGACGCTTAATGACTGAGCCACCCAGGCGCCCCAGCCTTGTTTTATTTTTTAAAAATTCTAGAAAAATCTTTTCAAAAAAAAAGAATCACACGGGACACTTCTTCCATAAAGTCAAACCACAGTATTAACATGTAAGGTACCGGGGCACAAAGACAAAGACACTTCGCTCTAGCCAAGAGAATCGAGAAACAGATCCATGTGTATATGGGAATTCAATTTACAAAAGATCACAGTTCAAATGAACTATGGCTATCCAGTTGACCTGATACAACGTTCAGGGGAGATAATCTGCAAGAAAATGCTTCAATATCCTATCATCTGCTTATCCTTTGAGTGAGCAGTTTGAATTCCACTTCTAGAGTTAAAGGCTATGCATCTTAGTATTTTTAAAATTTGAAAACAATTGAGAAGCCCATTCAAAGAGAACTTTAAAAACTACGGCACACCTCAAATACGGAATACGATACAGTCATTAAAACAATGCATTATTATGCCCAAAAAATGTTTAAAAAGCAGTGTGTCGAGAAGGATTGCATTTCGGTAAGTGTCTATTTGTGTGTGCACACTTGTGTGCACACATGCATCTATTTTAGCATGAATGTATTTATATAAGAAAAATATATAATAAAAGGCTAATAGGACTCACTCTGGGTGGTGGGTTTTTGCGTGACTTCATTTTATTTTTCGTATTGCTTTTATGGCTTTTATGAAGTGTGTATAATGATCATGTATGACTCCTGTAACTAAACATTAATAAAGGCAGCTTTTGTAAAGGGGATTGAAAAACCCTCATTGGTAGAATAGTCCTGTCTCCTTTGCTAAACCCTACAATTGATGACATCAAGTGTCTTATTCATCTAGCCATGGAGCACATTTGTCCCGAGGAAGAGCTCTCTCCGGGAGAAGTGTCTTAGTGGACTAGTGAAAAATCTGCACCCCAATTTAGCTTCCTATTTGTCTCGCTTTCTTGAAACCTGAACTTCAAATTCAAAGCCCAATTGTTCAGACGGTCTTATCTCGTTCAGCTAAGTCAGACATCTATGGCGTAACCTTGACCTTTTAGAGCCATTGTAGGAGCCACTCATTTGAACAATACTTCAATGTCTTTTAAAATCAGAGCAGAAAGAATTGTGCTACTATGAAGCCCAACTGGAACCGGATTCCAGGAAGAGACAATGAAATTATTTTATGCCCACAAACATCCATGCTGTCACTAAAAGCTATGGAGGTTACCGATTTCCCTTTGCTTCAAAAGCCAAGATCTTATAACTGAATTCAGTGCACAGTGTGGACAATAGAAATGATAGGCAACATTGATTTCTGCATTTTTTTCATACTCTTTAAAATGGCCTTTCTTGTAATTATTTTTAATCTTGAGATACATTCTTTCATATCATTTCATTTTGTAAACAGCCTCAGATCTTTTTGGAAGAAGCTTAGATTTGGAACGCCTTTCCAAGGAGGCCAAGATGACCAGGAAACGGTGACCTTCAGAGCCAGTCCACCTTGTAAGAGGCCCAGTGCCGCAGGTCCAGGCTCAGCCCCTAGAACTAGTGGAGACCCGGGGGTGGGGGTCCTCCCAGTGGAGACATTGACCCGTGCATCAGGGTCTCTCTGGTTTCTTTCACTCATTAGGCCTGGAGGGAGCTTTCCTGAGCATTCCCAGCCTCGGAGACTCAGGCCCCATCCTGGGGGGTTGACCCCAGAGAGGGGGCCCTGCAGTGGGTGGAGGCATCTGAGCCAAAGATGGTGTCTCCTGCGGCACGTGGAGGCTGCAGGCACCGACCGCGAGGCTCAGTGATGGTGGCCGCGATGGGGTGCTCACTCCATCCCTCAGTGACAGTGGACCTGTGACCGTGGCCTTGTGCTTCCGCCCCAGTCCTCTGGCTCTAGGGTGCCCCCTGCCCCTGGGGCCCTGCCTCTGTGTCCCCGGGTGCAGAGCCTCCTGGAGTGCGCGCACAGGGGTCTGGCCAGGTGCAGAGCTGAACCTCCCGAGGAAGAGTCTCTGTCCCTCTTTGGTGTCACTTCTTCTTCAACCCGGAGGTTTCTCTCGCTTGCCTCTCAACCCCCCCCCCGTAATATCTCAAACCAATGCCTTTGACTTCATGCTGGGCACCGGGGGTTGCTGTACTAGTTTTCGTATATACAGGCTCAGTGTTTCTAATGCTGCCTAGTACTGGATGCTGGTGGGGCACTAGTCTTCATCCAGGGACTGGGTCACCTTGGGCAGAACAACTTTGTCTTTTGGCCTCAGGTGCTTCTTTAATAAAAGGGGTGGGGGAAGAAGGAAGAAAGTGTTCTAGATGCAGACATAATGCAGAGCACGGAGCGCTGTTCCTTAGAGTGGGTCACACAGAGCACCGAATCTATGGGGTGCTAAGAAGTTTTATAAGAACTTGATAAACACTAGATTTAACAAAGCAAAGCATGTTTCTTCCTGCAGGACTTTCCCGTGCCTTTGACATGATTATGCACTGAAAATCGAAGCTTTTCATGGAGACCCTTGAGGGACTTGTGTGTCACACGATCGTTTTCAGGAAGATGACAACAGTGGCCCTATTCTGTTCTCTCCTTGAGCACCACCTGGCATCAATGAATGAATGAACACTGTTTACGCACACTAGGAACTCAAAACATATTTTTAAGTTGAGTTTAATTGATTTCACTGATGTCCTTCCAAACATGCGATTCTGTTATTAAGGATTTGACGGGGCCTCTCGTCAACTATATTCAATCCATAACCCTCAATTCTTTATGAAGCAGAATTTTGGAGGCAGGGACCTAGTCTTGGTCAGGTAGGTATCCCCATGGTAATGGGGTTACTGCAGAGGAGGTAAGTCGGTCAATGCAGGGAAAACAACTGGAAGGATTTCAGGCATTGAGACAGAGCCCATGCAGGAGAGAAGATATTGACATCAGGGTCTGCGGCTCTTTAGACCCAGAGATCACCAGCAAATTCCTGGTGCCAGGGCCAAGCACGAGAAGGGACCTTCTCTCTCGGGCCACTCTGAGTCTCTCTGCGCATGTGTACTTCTAAATATCCTCTGCTTCTCCGTTTCTTATGTGGCCTTCTGTCACTGACCCATGACTTTTCAGCTCTAACCCCACAGTGCTCTGACAAATTGCCAGAAAGGACGTGATTGGTCCAGGCCATGCAACTCATGGGCGGTCAGCCAATGGAGCATTGCCCTTGAATCAAGTTCTATCCCAAGGTCAGTTGGCCCTTGAGGGCTGGCAGATCCCCAAGGTGGGGGACATGAGCAGGTACTTTCTGCGTCAGTCTTGGAAGAGAGGGCTGGGGAGGACTCAGAAAATTTGGGTGTTCTATTGTATAGTCTTCTCCGTCTGGAATTCCCAGGTCCCATCCCCACACACACTCTCCCCTTTGCATTGGTTACCTAAGCTGTATTACAAGCCACCAGAAGTTAGCTCATGAACCTGCAGCTCAGCCGAGCAGTTCTGGCCTGGGCCAAGCTGGGCTGACCTTGGCACGGCTCAGCATCTGCAGTCAGCTGCGCTGCTGGTCTAGGTTGGCCTCCCTCACAGTTTTGCCGTAGGCTGGATATCAGCCATGGTGCGGGCAGCCCTGAGCCAGGCATCTCCCATCCGTCAGCCGACTAGTCTGGATTTGCTCACATAGCAGACACGGCGTGCTGAGCCGGCTCCACCTCACAGCTCTCTCTCCTCTGAATCCTCTTTTAACCAAACTCATTGCTCTTTCTACCCTGATGCCCAGGCTAGACTGCCTTCAGCTTAATGAATTTTCTTTCCTTCTGACCCTCTCATGAGTGTTGAGCATAGACACCCCTCCCTGACTTGCCAGATTTCACAGGTAAAAATATAGGACAACCTGTTCAAGTAATTTGAATATTACATACACAACAACATATCTTTTTAGTATAAGTATATCCCAAATATAGCCTGGGATATACTTATACTAAAAGATTATTTGTTAAAATTCAAGTTTAGCTGGACATCCTGTATTTTATCTGGCACCTCTCCCCTCCCATAACTCCTGAGTCCAGCCTCAAGGGAGAAGAGGGGGCACTGACCTGCTTCTAGGGTGCACCGAGGACCCTCTGTAACCAGTAGGGTGTGGGGCCAGCCTTTGGTGATGGGGCAGTGGGTGTGGGATCAGCATCTTTTTCTCTCATTGCCTCTTTCCATGTGAATAGTGGGTCATAAAATGTAGGCTGAAGGTAACCATTATTTGAGGGATCCCAATTAATTTGAGAAACATTGGAGCGCCCCTCTCAAACATGGTGCTGATGAAGGTATTGGGCAGGGATGCATAAAAGAGTCCATGTTGCCCTGCTCATCTTACTCTGTTTGGGACTGAGGTCAATGGACTTCTCAGCCCAGGCTAACCTGGTATTATTTAAGTAGTTAGTAGCTTGAATGTTTTATAATATTTCAAACTGGTGGCCCACAAGCTGAATTCGGGACTTGGACTGGGAACTTTGCCCATGCATGCAGACCCCATGGGTTAAAACGTCAGTTAAAGGATGTGCTCTCATCTTTGGCTCTCTGTCCACAAGGAGAAGGCTGGGCTATCACACCTACTTTCTAACACCTCTGTATAGATCCAATGGTAAGGAGGTCCAGGGTGGAGCCGTTCAAGCAGGCTTTGCGCATCCTTTCCTCTAACTTGGGGGGAGGGCTTTCTTTCTTATGTGGACAGCTAGAGCAGGATGGATCCCCCGTCACATTTGACATGAGGCATTGGGGCAAACATTTGCCTGTTTTCCCCCACTAGAATGTAAGCCCTGTGAGCTGGGCTTACTGTTCGCTTTTTTCGCTGCTCTATTCCCACTGCCTAATTACCAGCGCCTGGCACACAGTAGGTGTTCGGTAAATCTGGGTTGAAGCAGTGAATGCAAGCATCCAAGAGCAATGGCTGTCGACACTCTTTAATATAAGTTCTTGTTCAGTGTCCATCTGCCCTACAAGTCTACAGTTGTGTGAGCCCCATGGCATGGGACCCATATTGTCGGGTTCCCTACCTCACTCAGAATCTTCCAGAATGCCTGACCCAATAAAAAATGTTCAATGCAGGAACCTCTTCCTTTAATATCTCTGACGTGCATGCCCCCAGGAAAATCAGTCACTTATTTCTGCAGGAGCCAAATCCACAGTTGGAGAGAGTTTTGGCAGCTCTTCAAGTGTTTGAACCTAGCTATTACTCAATATCTAGTCCAAAGCAACAGAAAGGAATTGCATGTGTCAGGTTGCCCAGAGCATGGGGTGGGCTTTCTGGGGTTCCTTCCTTTCAAACATGAGAAGTGGTGTCCACAGGACCAACAGGCAGGGAGGATAGGATGGGGAGGTGCCGAGGGCCACAGGGGGTGGGCTGGGACAGAGGATTGTGGGTGCAGGTGGTCTGACAGAGAAGGGATATGGGACGGGCCAGGACAGGGCATGTGGTGGGGTGGGCCTTACAGTGTGGCACCTTCCTGGCTGGCCCCTCACCCTGGCCTCACCACACTGGGTCTTATCTATGCTCATTTTCCCAGTCACACTTGGTCCACATCCACACCTGCTCGCTGCATACAGCTACTCCGCCCCGTCTACAGGGCAACGTACACACCACTTATCTAGCGTCCAAAGCCTCCAACCTTTTACCTCCAAATACCTCTCCAGCATTACCTTCCACTGTGATCCTATGTGAACCTTCTATTACTGCAAAACTGGGTTTTTCTCTCTCTTTTTTTATCACAACATACCTTTTCCTTTCTTTCCTCACTGGCCCTTGCCCACAGAGGGTCTCCTCCACTCTCCCCGAGACCATCTTACTCTTTTATCTTTTATTTAAGACCTACCTGGTTTTTAGGATCCAACTCAAGTAGGACCTCCTTAGGGTGTGTATGAGTATTTCTTCCAAGGGCACCTTTTGGGATGACTCCTTCCTAGACACACACCACCCACAGCCACCCTCTAGGTCTTGGCACTAACTTCATTGTGGGGATGGGTATTTCCACATGCATGATACATACATGCAGAGAAGTTGGCATCCTATTGTGTTTCCCCATTAGATTTGGACAGATGGATGCCTCCTTGAGACTGGTGGGGCACGCTTGTAGGGGTAGAGACTCCAACTCTAAAGATGCCCTATTGCAACTGAATATTGCCCCCAAATTCATCCCACTGACCAAGTTTGTGCCCACCTGGCCATGTGGACCCTCCCACTTTCTTTGATCTTGGGGTTGCCCTTGGCCATTTGACCTCCCATGCTACCTTGGCCCATTATCACACCCCCTTCTTTTCCTAGAGCATGATTTGGAGCCCCCGCCCTGGTCCCAATCTCCTCTGAAGGTGATCTAGTCCCTGATATCTGGGCCATGACATTTCGGGATGGCCTCACTTCACTCTACTGCTGAGGTTAGTCAGGATGAAGGGAGAAAGCTGCTTATTCCTCCCGATGTCCCTTGTGCCTTTTCCTGGGACCCTCAGGAAAGATCCGCAGTGGTGGACATCTCCTGGGAGGCCACAACATGAGGCTGTTTCTGTTTTTGACTTTTTAATCACAGTTGATCCTGGGTTCAATGAGATTGTAGAGCCGAGGACTCAAAGCTGCTCTGTGCGTTGACCTTCCCTTGTAAACACTGCGCCTCAATGTTCACACAACCCAAGGTCAACTTTATTAGGATCTTTGCACACTGATTAACTGGTCCTCACAGCAGCCCGTGGTGCAGGCTGGTGCGGACTGCTGCAGGCTGGTGCTGGCCTTCCTGATTGTTCTGGGGGATGGGGAGATAAGCCGTCACCTGGCCTCCCACCACGGTCACCCTGCAGCCGGGTTGACGACTTTGCCCAGGAAGAGCAAGCTCTGAGTAGTCACCTCCCACAGGAGCACCAGGAAAGGCCTGTTGAAACGGGCCTGTGGGGCCGACGTTGTGTTCAGAGCCCGGGGCTGGGAGAGGAGGCCGGAGGCAACCCCTGCCCTGGTTCCCCACACATTCATGTCCACGGCCGCCTTGTGTGACACCTAGAAGGGGAGACGGGGACAGCGACAGCGTCAGCTCAGGGCGCTCTCAGGGGACAGATCCCACCTGTGTGGTTCTAGGGAGCTGCAGACAGAGTCACCCCCTCAGGCCTCACGGGCCCCGTCTTCCCAGGAGGCAACCCCCCAGCCTTCATTGCTTCTGCTTCTTCCCTGCGTTTCCTCCCCCTCCCCACCGCATCTGGAGGATGGCCTTGACAGTGCCGTTTGCTCCGAGGCGGAACACAGATGAGCCTGAGCAGGGCTGTGCAGGAACCAGGCTGCAAACTCCCAACAGCAAGTTTTAGGAGGGCGCCTGAAACACCTGGGCCCTGGGACCGCAGGCTGAGCACCAGTCTCTGTTCCGAGCTGCACATACATCTCTAAGCCTTGCTGGCCTCTTCTTGAAATGAACTGCTCAGCCTAAATCAGCGGTTTTTAACATGAGTTCAGGGAACTGGGTTGTCTGATGTGCCAAACCCTCTACCAGTTTCTGTGAGAATTCCTTTTTTTATTTTAAATTTAATTGTTTAATTTAAATTCAATTAATTAACAGAGTGTATTATTAGTTCCAGCGGTAGAGTTCAGTGATTCATCCGTTGCATGCAACACCGGGGCTCATTCCATCACGTGCCCTCCTTAATGCCCTTCACCCAGTTACCCCAGCCCCCCACCCCCCTCCAGAATTCCTTTTTTTAAACTCTCATCTTCACACACCTTTTTAGGAAGAAAGGATTCTGAGGCTTTAAAAAAGAGTTGAAACATTTTTGGCCTTGACAATCCTTTTCCTTTCTAAAAAGTTCTATGAAGATATACACCTAGCATTTAAGGTCACTGCAAAAGGAATTCTTTAAAAGGCTAAGTTATTTCTTTTCCTTCTTGTTCACCCTCTCCACCATGGGCGTGCACACACGCACTCACGTTCACACACAGGACCACATCCCTATTTCCCTTGGTTCACATTCCTAATGTCAGCTGGCCTTTCCCAAGCAAAAGATAGAAAACTTTCCTTACGTAATTCTTAGCAAAGGGGCGCCTGGGTGGCGCGGTAGGTTGCGCAACCGACTCTTGGTTTCGGCTCAGGTTGTGATCTCAGGGTCATGAGATCAAGCCCTGCGGAGCCCTACGGGGGGCTCGATCCCCAGTCGGCTTGGGATTCTCTCTCCATCTCTCTCTGCCCTGCCCCTTCCCCCTGTGCTCTCTCTCTTGTCTCTCTAAAATCAATCTTTTTTTTTTTAAAAAAAGATTTTATTATTTGACAGAGAGAGACACAGCAAGAGAGGGAACACAGCAGGGGGAGTGGGAGAGGGAGAAGCAGGCTTCCTGCTGAGCTGGGAACCCGATGCGGGGCTCAATCCCTGGGACCATGACCTGAGCCGAAGGCAGACGCTTAACGACTGAGCCACCCAGGCGCCCCTAAAATCAATCATTCTTTAAAAAAAAAAAAAAGAAGTTCATAACAAAGCTCCAAACAATAATCAATGACTCTAATATAAAATTACATTGTTATTCCCAGCTATTAACTCTCTTTTCCTAGTAGAGAGTCATGGATCCCCACCCATGCCCCGTGACTGGCAATGCTTCCTACAGGAGGAGAACACAGATGGCCATCTTGACTATGGGCTTTAGCCAGGGGCACATGAGTGGCCTTGGCATAGGCCACAGTGAAGAGAAATGTGAAGAGCCATCACACAGTTTCTCTTGCTTTTTTTCCCACTGCTATGTGAATGACATGTCCTAAATAGGGGCTTCTCCTTTCACCTGCATCCTGGAAGGGAGAAACAATGTGAGGTAGATCAGTAGTCCCGTGGTCGTGACACACTTCTGACATGTAACATAAACAGGAAATAAGCCTGTTCAGGCTCTGAGATTCAGGGGATGCTTGTCTCTGTAGCAAGGCTGATGGACACATTTTTTTGTCCATGACCCACTATTCTCTATAACAAAGACAGAGTTTCACTGCCTGCCCTGGGGGAAATATAAGGAATGATGACAAAGCTAATCCCATACTGCAGAAATTTTGGCTCCATGGATGACCCCGAATGCATGTCTATTTTATTCAGGACTCAGTGTCCCTGCTCTGAGGAATACAGAGGAGAGGTGGGAAGGAAGCTGCCCATGAAAAGAAGCCTTATAGATTGTGATCAAGACCCAGAATGGGAAAAAGAAGGGGAAACTTGACTTTCAAATGCACACTTCAAAGGAGAAAAGACCCTCCCCTCCATCCACTTTCACCACCTTACCCGGGAGATGGTTTTGTTGAGCTGCTCAGTGATTCCCGATAAGTCAGCTTCTAAGTTGAAGATGTTGGTGAGACCCATGTGGGGAAGTATTTCTTCAAGGTTATATGTCCCAGAAATGGAAAACCTTGGCAGATGTAAATCCAACAGGCTGCAGAGACAATCAGCCAGAGAGGTGGTGCTATCTGGTTAAATGGGCTGCTCCCACCCCGTCTGTGGGCAGCCCGAGCTTTGGGAAGGAGAAGTGTTTCCCAGAGGGAAGGGAACCAGTCCTACCACAACACTCCCCGCTGTACCGGAACATTCCAGAACCCTGGAACCCCCTTCTCTTTAGACCTTACAGACCTCTTGTGACCTCTTCAGCCCTCCTCTGTCTGGATCTGAGAAGACTCTTGGCATGGCCATGTGTCTTCATCTCCCACACATTTATGGAGGACTTCCTCCATGCCAGACATCGGGCAAGGGATTTTACGAGGCGTAAAATCTAGCACACGGCAGGTGTTCAACCCACGTCATGAAGAATGAACAGTTACCGGGGAGCACGACTCCCCTGGGCAAGTGAACCTTCCTCACAGCTCAACAGAGGGAGGCCTGGCAGTCTGAAGTTTTTCATGTCTGAAAGCGCATTAACATGCTGCTGTGATATTATAACTCTCTGGCATGAGAAACAGTAACAGGAGACTTCTGAGATTTCGAAAACTAACTTGGGTTGGTTTTGCTTTTTGAAGGTCAAAGTGAGAGGTCAAAATAGACCTTCCTGGGGCATCTGGGTGGCTCAGTTGGTTAAGTGTCTGTCCAACTCTTGATCTCAGCTCAGGTCTTGATCTCAGGGTCCTGAGTTCAAGCCCTGCATTGGGCTCTACACCGGGCATGGAGCCTACTAAAAAACAAAACAAAACACAAAAACCAAAAAACAAAAAACCCCAGACCTTCTTGAGGGAAAATCTATTGGTCTAGAAGATTCTTTGGTACTTCCTCCTGTGCTAGGGGAAGGGGAAGGGACAGGCTCACCCCAAAGGAGCTTGAGAATATGGCGTTGGAATCCGAAACTGACCACAGCCATGTAGGTTCATAGACAACAGGAATAGTGTCCTATCCTGACCTCTGTCCTTGACTTATATCTCTTATTTGGTACTTGAATCTCTGCCCAAGCACAAATACCTTTTCCTATCCCTCAGTGTGGTTGGGGAGCTGAGGGAAGGATCCTGTGGGCATGAGGGCGACTGGTGTCTACCAACTGCTGGTGGGTTCAAGATGAAAGATGACCATCAAGAGGTTTGGTCTATACCCCTCCCTCCAAATCGGAGTGGGTTCTGTGACTGCTCTCACCAAAAGTATATGGTGGAAGAGACACTTTGGAGCTCAGATCTTAAAAGAGCAGGAACTTTCACTTCCTGCGTTTTGGAACACTCCTTCCTGGAGCCCTGAGCTGCCATATAACAACATCAACTATGCTGAGCTGCTGTTCAGGAGCTCAACCTAGTGTCACAGAGATGCTGCCGAGAGAGCGAGACACCTGCTCAGCCCTTAACTGAGCACCTGGCTAGCCCAGGCACCAGATATCCAGTAGAGAAGACCTCCATGCTCCAGGCCCAGTCAGCATCTGACTCCAATGCAGGAAAGCCCCATGGGAGAACCACAAGGCTGAGCCCAGTCTACCCACTGGATGGAGAGAGATAATAGATATTTTTTTTCAAGCCATTCCATTTGGGGGTGGTTTATTATGCAGCAAGAGGTAATTAGAACTCAGGGCCAGATTTCATATCAGAACTCTCATGAAACAAGATAGATCCCATGAGGGAGTTAGCTAGAAAATGGGGTCTAGGCATACCAGAAAAGGCTGAAACCATTGTAAGAAAAACCACAAACTGAAAAGTGAGATCAAAAGGGGTAGAAGTTGAGATCCCATAAAACTAGCACTTTGATTTTTACAGTACTTTTCTCGGTATTTAATTTCCTTAAGAAATGTTTTCATTAAAATAGGGGCACTTTCTTCAAAGAAGCCCTATCAAAAAGACTGCTAGCCATCAATAATTGTGCAATATTAACCAAACATTGGGTGGGGCAGGGGGCGCTCTCTGACAGCAAGGCAGAGATAAAGTAATTGGCCTAGGTTTGTCTCTCTTCTACTTCAGGGAATGGCAAATTGAAGACTTGCCTATCTAGGGCTTTAAGTCCTTCTTCAGGGCCAAGTTAATAAAAGACCAAGAAACTCCTAATTAAATTGGATATGGACTATTTTGTCAACAAGGCTACACATTTTGGCTTTGTTGTATTTTTGCTTTCCTTGTCAACATCTCAGAGTCCACAATCCCTAGCACTGTGGGGGCCAACTCAAGTTTACAGTTCTGACAAAAATCACCCTGCTTCCAGTTTATCCAAATCCTTTGCCTCTCACTTTTACTTATTAAGCATCATACTACCCAGGAGGTACACTAGCAAATCGTGCAACTGAATAAAATGTACACTTTTTGTTTAGATTCTTGCAACTGTAACGTATGTGGTATAGTATTACTTCTTCTACATTTTGGTCAAACAAATTTTTACATAAACTAAAAAAAAAAAAAAAAGAGGGGCTCTTTTAAGAAATATGTGGGAGTCATAATTATTCTTAATAATTGTCCTTAATCTGATTTTTTTTTTTGGTTATACTTCACTACCTTCTGGTAGTAAATTATTCTGGGAAAAGGGAGAAATAAGAGGAAAAAAGGTTGACCAGAAAAACACTCAGGAAAGGATAAGAATGATTAACCCCTGGTGAGCACTTACCATGACCAATCTCAAAACTTTCTATGTGCCAACCTGATCAATCCTCCAGCTAACCCAATGTGGCAGTGATTATGGCCTCATTTTACCTACATAGTTAGTTAAAGGGCAGAATGATGAGCCAAACCCAGGGGTTGGGCTTTTGCACTTGGCATTGATCAAAGCCTCGCCTGGGTTCTTGAACCACATCTGCTGGAGTCCTTCTGCTCTGACACTTACCTGGGCTGAAGCCACTGATCCCATTTTTTCAGGGTCTCTGGCTGCAGAGCTGCCTCTACCTGCTCCATTTTCCCTGGGTCAGGTAGGATCAGCAGAGCCTGTGCGTTTCCGCTGTATTCTATCCGGAGGACAGTGCAAGCCATTTCCTGGTCATAGAAGAACCTGTGCATTTCCTTTTGGTGCATCATGGGGATGCAGAGGGAGGTCCTCTCATCCACAAAGAAGCTCTCTTGCTTCAGGGTCTGGTAGCGATTGAAAGGATGCTTCCACTTGGCTTAGGACACAAAAATCCATAAAACTGTGAGAACATACTCAAGGTAAGAAAACTATCTTATTCATAGATTTTCCCAAGATGCTAGCAAAGTCCCTGATATGTAGTCAGTCTTGATGTATGTTTTTGAATAAATTAATGAATACCGTTCCTATACATCTCAAACATGAGACCTAAGTTTAACTTGAAACTTCATTCATGCAGCAGACATTCAAAACATACTTGACCCCTCTTTCTCTTCAACAAGGTGTCCGAGTGGTTTGGTGGTTGGTGGTGGCCTTGTGGCAAATGCAGAGATGCAGATCTTTGTGAAGACCCTGATGGGCAAGACCATCACCCTCAAGTCAAGCCCACGGACACCACTGAGAAAGTCAAAGCCAAAATCCAAGACAAGGAGGACATCCTGCCTCACCAGCAGTGTCTAATTTTTGCTGGAGGATGGCCTCACTCTCTCAGACTACAATATCCAGGAAGAGTCCAGCCTGCACTTGGTATTTCACCTGTGGGGTGGTCTCAAGGAAACTTCCCTCTGCCAGCTTGCCCAGAAGTACAATTGCAGCTAGATGATCTGCCACAAGTGTTATGCTCTCCTGCACACCCACGCTGTCAACTGTCCCAAGAAGAATTATGGCCACACCAACAACCTGTGCCCCAAGAAGAAAGTCCGAGAAGGCCACTCCACCAGCTCTTCCTTTGTCCACAGGGCGGCCTCCTGCCTAAGCCCCAAGGCCCTGGGGCCTCAATATAAGTTTCCCTTTCATCGATTGGAAAAATAAAATAAACAAATAAAACGTACTTGACACTGTGCCAGACTCTGGAGAATTAAAAATGATTAAGACTTAGGTCCATGAGACTTCTGATTAGTATCATAGACTTAGTTAAAGCAGAAAAACCTATTTTTTTTCTGCATAAACACCCAGATAAGTTGGACAAAATAATGGATAAATAAATAAATAAATAGCTGAGTTCAAAAACAAGAATCAAAGCTTACAGACACTAAGCAGGAATGCATATCTCTGATTTAGAACCAAAGTCATCTGGCTCGTTATCAGAATCAGATACAGCCCCAGGGGTGGTGTTTAATGCCTTCTCAGGGGAAATAAATGAAACCCAGGCCCACACTTGGAACTGATCTCTCTGCAAATAGTCAAAAGCTATGAAAAGCAATCCCTTCCCCGTCTAGGAAGCCTGGATTAAAAAACTCTGCCCAGCAGCTCAGGGATGAGTTAGGACAGGTCACTACATTTCCAGGTGGGGGTGGAGGGGGAGAGTCACTTGCTCTGGGTTCTTTGTTTTTATTACTCATTCAGTGTAGGAACTCCCCAACCTAAGTCTATGTTCTCATTAATCATTCAGTGCAGGGACTCCTCAACCTAGAAATTAAAATGGAACTAGTGAAACCAATAGGACTCTACCAGAGGCAAATGTGAAATTGTCTCCTAGAGGCCCTTCCACAACAGGCCATCAGAAACTCATGAAAAGATAATTTCCCCTGAAAATGAGCCCAAAGATAAAAATTTCAATCCTCTATTGAAAGAGAATCAGTTGGGGCAGCAAAACCAAGAATTCAAAGTTCAAGATCTCCAGATAGTAGAATAATCTGAAAAACATTTTTTTTTAGTGTGTTAAAAAAAAAGGAAGGAATAAAATTCATAAGAATGGGTCATTATGACAAAATGATAGGTAGATTTGAGAAAAATAGGATGTCAAAGTGAAAATATAGTCAGTGAAATTGAAAACTCAGTGGTGGGCAAAATACTAGATACTAATTCTTTTGAAAGAATTAGTAAAAGGGAAGTTTGAGCTGAAGAAATCAGCCAGACGGCAGCACAGAGAGACAAAGAGATGTTTTCCAGGGGGCAGGAGATATGAAAGATGAGCCTGGAGCTTCTTGCAGTGCCAGAAAGTAAGGAAGTGCTCTAAAAAGAAAAAAAAAAATCAGCAATGATGGGGGCATGTCAAGGGACCCAGGAACCAATGGAAGGATCTTCTCATGATCAATGTTGGAAAATTTTAAGCCACAAAGCTAAGTAGCAGTGGATTCAACCTCAAATATAAAATAAATATCCTTGAGTCTATAATGATGTAAGTCAGTGATTGAATAAATAAATGCAAGAGAAAAGAAAAATCTCCCATGCAGAAGAATTCCAAATAATTTAGGTAGATCCTCCTTTCTCATGGGGATGAAGCATAACACCCCACTCCCTGAGTGTGGGATGTACCTAGTGACCTCCTTCAATGGGGAAAGGGTAACTTTGCAACAGAAAAATCTGACAAGCATGCCCTCAGCCAGATGGTCAAAGTCAACATCCACGGTGATAAGTCACGCTGATAGTATGCATCCTTGACTTGATGTGATAAGAAAGAATGGCACTTCCTCTCTGTGGCCCTCCTCCGCATGGCCCATCACCCCAGTCTTAATCATGAGAAACAAAGAGGCAAGTCAATCTCAACTGAGAGACATGCTACAGAGTATCTAGCCGATACTCTTCAAAATCAGCAAGGTCATTGAGAGCAATGAAAGTCTGAGAAGCTGTCACAGCCCAGAGGAGCCCACACTGACACGGTGACTAAATGTAATGTGGATCCTGGAATAGACAAAAACACTAGGTAAAAACAAAGGACATCTGAATGGACCTGAGTTTAAAAAAATGGAAGAATTCATTTTCCTAGTATCATGATAGAGATATAAGCTACTAAATCAGGAAATAACACGAGTAGAAGATATGAGCCCCGCAAGTATGACATGTTCAATGCCACAGTCAAAATAAGCTAATAAGTTGTTTATACAAATTAAGATATGGGGCGCCTGGGTGGCTCAGTTGGTTAGGTGTCCGAGTCTTGGTTTCAGCTCCGGTCATGGTCTCAGGGTTGTGAGACTGAGCCCTGCGTCAGGCTCTGCACTCAGCGGGGAGCCTGCTTGAGATTCTCTCCCTCTTCCCCCCTGCACCTCCCCCTCCACTCTCTCTCTCTCTCTCAAATAAATAAATCTTTAAGACAAAAAAGGATCTGGTGAGGATACTAACACGTAAGTGCAAGATCATCTGTACAGTACCATACCATTCTCATAAAATTTAGAACACATACACTGTATCAGATGGGATTAGGATACTTAATATGCTCATGGAGGGAGCACACAGGCAAAGGGATGCACACCACTCCTAGGATAGTGGTTGCCTCTGGAGAGGGATAGAAGGAGGGAAATGGGACCAGGGAAGGCTTAAAAAAGGAACTGACCTCTCCC
Source organism: Leptonychotes weddellii (assembly GCF_054177405.1). Lineage (NCBI taxonomy): Eukaryota > Metazoa > Chordata > Mammalia > Carnivora > Phocidae > Leptonychotes > Leptonychotes weddellii. The sequence continues at coordinate 8,575,583 of NC_138377.1, read as the reverse complement.
TGCAATATAGTATTCTTTAAAAAAATAAAAATCTGGGCGCCTGGGTGGCTCAGATGGTTAAGCGTCTGCCTTCGGCTCAGGTCATGATCCCGGGGTCCTGGGATCGAGTCCCGCATCGGGCTCCCGGCTCAGCGGGGAGCCTGCTTCTCCCTCTGACCCTCTCCCCTCTCATGCTGTTTCTCTCTCACTCGCTCTCTAAAAAATAAATAAAATCTTAAAAAAAAATAAATAAAAAAAATAAAAATAAAAAAATAAAAATCTGAAGCAAAGGGTAAAATGTTAATATTTGTTCGTTCCTGGTTGGGGAGAATATGGTGGTTTTATATCACTCTCTATATTTTTCTTTGTTCAAAATAGATGCTAATATAAGAAGTAAGATTTTTCTAAAAAGGGGGTTATACCTAAAAGAGTATGATTGAATGCCTAACAGAAAAAAAAATCAGAATAAAAACCGAATGGAAGAAACATGGCAAGAGAAAACAAATACTGATAAATCGAGTAGTCCTACAGGAAGGTTATGTAAATATATGGAGGTAACTACCCAAAGGGACAGCTGCAAGACTTGAAGACAGGTGGCTTTCAGGGGCAGGACTGCAGATGGTGGAGGCGGCAATATTTTTGCCCGAGCCAGTCCTCACCTTTGAAGAAGATGTAATTCAAGAGAACCATGAGCGTGTCTTGCGTGAACTCCTGGAGGCAGTCCGTCACCTGCCCGTACGTCTGCTTTCTCACATACTCATTAATCTGCCACCTGGTCATGGCAGAATCCGAGAAGTTGGCAGAAAAAGCAAAAGCTCCATACAGCTCCCTGACAGTGTCCAAAAAATGCTGCTGAGGTTTTAGTTGCTTGTCCAGGAACAAGGAGTTGCCCACTTTCAGTTCAAGTTTGGGGCTGGGCAGGTCAAGGGTGTGGATGAGGCTCTGGAAACCCCGGTGGATGTCAGCTTCTGGGGTCTCTGTGAGGTTGAAGCCGAGGCCCTCCAGGATCTGAGTTGGGGTGTCAGCCTGGGCCCCAAGAGAGAGCAGGGCCAGGGAGGTAGAGATGCTCACGGGGGAAAAGAAGATGTTTCCTGAGGTATCCGTGGCCAGCTGCTTGTACAAACGCAAGGCAAAGTTGGTGACGGTGGGTGTGATTTTGTGGTAGGCGGGGGCTGGCGCGGAGAGCTGATCACGGGGGGCTTGAGGGACCCCCAGACTCTTATCTCTGTGGGCAGGAAAGGGCTGACAGTGGACAGAGGGCAGGATCCCTGCTCCCAGCAGCCACAGCCAGGCTGGACCCATCCCCTGAAAACAAGATGTTGAACATGTCATCCTACTTCATAAGTAACTTCAGCATTCCCCATTGCTCACACGGTGAGCCTCACATCCAAACTGTACCCCACACAGGGGTCATGAGGGGCTCTGCAGAGGATGAGGCTACAGACTGAGCCATAGCCCTAAATCTGCTTGACATATTGATCATCTGTCTATGAGGTTTTGTTGAGAAAAGGACTCTGGGCTCTAAAAACAAACTTCCATTGTTTATTCTCCCTTCCTCCCTCTACCCTCCCTTCCCTCCTCCCTCCTTCCCTCCCTTCCTTCTTTCCTTCCTTCCTTCCCTCCTTTTTCTTTTTTCTTTCTTCTTTCCAGGCATTATTTGAATCATTCATTAACTTTCAGGGACTGGGGGTGACTACGGAGCAGATGCTCAGGACACGGTGACAGTGAGTGAGGCTGGGCCTTGCTAGCACCCAGGTGTGGCCATTCACGTCACTCTTGCCAATTGGAGGGCAGAGGATGGTGTGTGCAGCTCCTGGGTCAGATCCTCCAAGAAAGGGGAGTGCCCTCTCCTCTTCTGATTTTTCATTAGGTGGAGTGTTGAGGTGATGATGAGTCATGGGGCCTGGTGGATGGGGGCCACCCATGAGGGGTGGATGGAGCCTGGGAGGACGGATCAGCTCTGTTTCCATCAAACTTGTCATCTCGAGCACCCCTTGTCACAGGCAACCGCTGAAACCTGTATCTTAATTGATGCAGAGGTTCAGGGAAGACATCTGTCAAGGGTTCAACTGTGCACCCCCCAAATTCATATGTTGAAGCTCGAATCCCCAGTATCTCTGAAAGTTTGTTTGGAAATGGGGCGGTTAGGTATAATTGGTTAAGACAAAGTCATTAGATGGGACCTAACCTAGTAAGACCGGTGTCCTTCTAAAAAGGGGACATTTGGGCACAGACAGGCACACAGGGAGAATGCACTGTGAAGACAAAGGCAGAGATCGAGGTGATGCTTCTAGAACCAAGGAGGCCAGAGATCGCCAGCAACCCCCCGGCAGCTCGGGGAGAGGTCTAGAGTGGGTTCTCCCTCCCAGCCTCAGCAGGAATCAGCCCTGCCACCAGCACCTGGATCTCCGACTTCCGGCCCCCATGACTGTGGGACAATCCATTTCTGTCTTTGAAGCCACCCAGGTTGTGGTGCTTTGTTGGGGCAGGCACTAGGAAATGAATCTTATCTCTCTAGTACTTTGGGTCACAAAATGTGCCAGCGAAGCCTTCTACCTCTAGGGAGTCAAAATGGTGCAGGAGCAGGGGACTCCTTCCTCAGGGCAGGGAAGGCAGCTCCAGCTCGAGGTGAAACTGCAGTGTAGATGTGGCTTCTCTCTGCTCCCTCTGCCCCCGGCCCAGTGCCCCTGTCCCTTTCAGGGTCTCCACACACACACCTCCGCACGTCCTCATAGAGCATGCACTATCACATGGCCACCCGGACTCCCCCACACCTTGATGTCCCCAGTAAGGAGAGTGCCGTCCCTTGTCCCCTTCAGAACTGACCCTTCCACCGCTGACCACCCGATCCTTGCCGTTTGTCTGTCTTGATAACGTTTGTGTCTTAATTGCCACACTTTGCCCAAAGCATTGACCTCTGGGTCAATTACAGATGCCATGGTGGTGTGGGAGAGATCACATTTTGTAGATGGTTTACAGCACCCGGGGCCCTAAAAGCCCCACAGGCCAGTTGTTGGGAGGGACGAATACAGCCTGCTTATCAGTTATGTGGAAACAGTTTGCTGAGCAAAGTACTGCAGGCCATTTCCCAAGGCCGCGTCCTTCCTCCTTCCCTCCCCCAGAGCTCTGGTGGGCTCCCCTCACAACAGGTTCCATTCACGTTGGGAAGCAGAACAATGTAAAAATCGGCCTGCTCCTGGGGAAATTCAGAAATACAGCTGTAAGAAAACTGGTTCTGGTTTATTCTTTTTATCCCATTGACCTCACCATGTTTGCCCTTCTGCACCCTAACGATTCCCAGACTTGCAGAAGGCTTATTTCCCAAAGAGGATGGAAAGTCAGAGGGCTTGGGTTTGAATTAGACTTCACAGTATCTCACTGTGGGGTCTGCGCAAAGGCAACGCTCTGACCCGCAGTGTCCCCATTTGCAAAATGCAAAGGATAATGCCTACCCTCCGGGGTGGGAGGCACTTAAGGATTATAAGGCATATGGTGTGGAAAGCACCTGACACGTAGGAAGCACGCAATGTGAATTTCTACCCCTTTCTATAGAGGTCGGGTGTAATTACACCCAATTTCTTTCTTTCTTTCTTTTCTAGAAAGATGCCAGATGAAAATTAAGAACTCCATTAATTAATGATAATATTCCCATATATTGTTTATTTTGTGCGGGGATATTAGATCCGTTGTATCACAGGCTCCCAGCCAGATGTGTTCTCAAATGCAAGGGGATGGAATTTGGGATCAGCTCAGAGACTGGAGCAGGGGCTGCTCCTGGAGTTTGGTGGGAGACAGACAGCTCTGGAAATGCCAGAGCAGTCACATGCAGTGAAGAATGGTCTTGTACAAATGCCAGGCGTGCCTTTGTCGAGAGATAGTTGATTCATGTCACTTAATGGAATCCCTATGAGAACCTAACACACAGGGATTAGTACCCTTGCTGTGCCGACGGAGAAACTGGACTCAGGATCAAGATGAGCACCTGTTAAGTGGCAGGAGCATGATTCAGATTCTAGACAAGGGCTCTTGAAGTGTGAGCCTTTTGCTACAACCGTGTCTCAAGTAAATTTGCTACGGCAATGTTGTCATTTGCTTTGGGTTGTATTATCCCGTTTTCTTGTCTAACCACCGGGAGTCCTGGGAGTTCCTCTCTCAGCATTTTTGATGGCCAAGTTTTCCATAAAAGGTTGTTTAAAACCTGAAGTTCCCACTTAAAGCCTTAGAAGCAGTATATCGTGGCATTTTTCCTTTGGGGGACTCAGTTCTCCCATCCTTGCTGCCAAAGCCAGAGAGAGAGAGAGAGAGGGAGGGAGAAAGAGAGAGAGAGAGAGGGAGGAAGAGAGAGAAGGAGGGAGAAAGAGAAAGGGAGAGGGAGAAAGAGAGAGAGAAGGAGGGAAAAAAGAGAGAGAGAAGGAGGGAAAAAAGAGAGAGAGAAGGAGGGAGAGAGAGAGAGAGAGGAGCACCCCGCACACCCGCACGCCTGCACTTCGGCATGAGCACGGTACTCACAGCAAGCTCCCTGGGCTGGGGGCCCCGGGTCTTCAGCACTGCGTGGCCTCCTACCCACAGGAAATGGTGTTTGAAGATCAGGGCGGCCCAGTCAATATTTGCCAGGTCAATTCCTGGAACTGGACTAAAGCAATGTGCAGCCACCAGGAAGGGACCTTCTTTATTTGGAAGGATCTGTCCTGCCTGCCCGTCCTACAATCAGAGCGGATGGTGATTCTGGGTCCCACTCCATTTGAGGATGTTCCGTTACTGGTTGACAATGACAGAAGTCGCAATGTGGCTGCTGCTGACCCGTCAGTGATGTTTCCTGTGATCTGGACAGATCACCCTAGTGACAAGACCAGGAGATGCTGACCCCAGCCGTCGTGATCGTCATTTCATAACACACGTGGACTGAACTGCCTTACTGTTCACCTGGAATGCACACAGTGACGTGTGTCGATTATTTCTCAGTAAAACGGGACAGAGAAAGAATGTGAGGAGGCACAGTCAGCCACACCTACAGACGGGACACTGAGGCTCTGTGAGGTTGAATTACCTGCTCGCGAAGTGGGTGGCGAGGCTCCAATGTTTTACTGATTCTTGTCATTCCCATATTTTACTGATACTTTAAATAAATATTGTCCACGTACAGAAAAAGAAAATGACTGAAGGAAATTAGAACCAACTCTGGGAGTCTCACATTTTGGATTCTATGCTAGACCCTGGCACAAGACGTTCCCCTGAGAGATGAGCAACAAGGTAGTTTGTTCTAGAAAATGCGGAGGAAGTGGCGTCCACCGCATGAGCAGATGGAGGAAGGCCTGGAGATCCCCACTTGTGCGTGTTTCATGTCCAAGCAGATCCACGGCAAAAGCAGAGAGGGTGCGCTGAGGGCCCCGTGTCCCATGGAGTAGATGGTGTCCAATGGAGGACAGCCAGAGCGTAGCGTCCCTCATGCTGAAGGGCGCTCATGGATACTGTTCAGTCCTAATGCCCAGTATGTTGAAGGGTGAGCATGGAGGATGGTGGGAGCCTGGTGTCCCACATGCTAAAGGAGAGTGAGCAGTGATCCACGAAAGTGCTGTAGGCTGAGCAAAGCCCGGCTGCCCGAGTGTCCCGAGGAGCTGTGCGACCCTAAACCTCAGTGCCCCAGCGTGTGGTGCCTTAGTGGGGGAGGCCAGGATAGGCTTTATCCTGACTCTGGCAATGAGCTGGTGTGATTCCAAGGTGGAGTCCCAGCCTTTCCTACACACACACACACCTTCCATTCTGTGCATGACCATCCTCCTGGCTCTTCAAACCTCGTCCATGTTCCCTCTTATCCCATGGGGGCAATAATAACTTTCTCATAAGGGGTCTGGACAGAGAAGGTGCTGCCAAAATATTTGGGGGTCTCTGCCTTTGTAGGTACCCTCCTATTTCCCCTTGGAGCTGGGTGGACACACAGAGGCCCACCGAGGTGTTTGTGGGTGCTCCTCTCTGTGGTGGGACCCTGCCTCTGCCCACCCAGCTTCCTGCCTGGGGCTGCCTGACGGAGTTATACCTGTTGTGTAGATGAGCCGACAGGCTCTGACTACCAGCTGGGCAGGAAGCAAGGCCAATAAGACAGCCCCCCCCGAAGAGACCCTCACACCCTGCTTGCGCCTCTCAGAATCGCTTCCCTGCATATATCCATCCTTTTTCAGGACAGAAGGTACACCTGCCAAGTGTCCCCAGCAGGCCCCCCACCTCTCTTTATCCTGCCCTGTTCCCAGGACAGAAGACCAGCAATGACCCGCCCCAGCTCCATTCTCAGCCCACACGTCTCAGACTCAGCTTCTGTTGATTCAATAGCAGTGAATTTTATTCACTTTATTCAGGAGCTGCTGGGTTCCAGCTCCGCCGAGCCCGGCCCCATCTCTACTCAGCTATGGGGTTGAAGACTTTGCCCATGAGGATTGCTCGTTGAGTCATCCAATCCTCCACAAACAGGAAGAAGGGTCTGTTGAATTTCACGACCAAGGGGGCTGCAGCATGTGTATGCCAGGGGATGGCGTTGCTCGAGTCCATGTCCTCGGGGGTGTCCATCTTGCCTTCCTCACTCACCTCCATTGTGGCTTCGTGTATCGCCTGGGGAAAAACAGGTCTTGTCTCAGCTCTGGGCATGGTGGGGGGGGAACGCTGGCTCCCATTCCTGGAGAATCACCTGAGACTCTCAGCTGTCGGACCCAGACGCCTCAGGACAGGGTCCACACTAACTGCCGAGCTCCATCTCCCCCAGTGCAGGCAGAAAGTTCGAGGAGTTTAGGTGTTTAAATGAGAGGAAAGGGGACTAGAACTCAGAGCAAACCTGGGTGGTCTGAAGGCTTAGGAAAAGATCCTATAGAATCACTGAGGGTGGGCCTCTCAAATGCTTTCAAGAAGGATGTGGTGGTAGAGAGAAAGGGAGGGAGGGAAGGGGCTGGTTTTTCTGTCTCCATCCCAGCACGGAAATTTTTCCATCCGTATGGAAGAGCTTGTCCCCCCTCTGATCTGCAGGAGGCTCTGCCAGGCCCCTGGGGACCAGGCTCTTGTCCTGTGAGGGGCACGGCATCCCTGAGCCCCAGCCCGGCCCTCCCGCACGCAGTGTGTGCTCATCCAGGGGATTCTGTGAGTAGGGAAACCTGTGACCCCAGAAAAACTGCATCCCAGCCGGGGCCCGGCCCTGGGAACTCCATCTGGTGTCCTCCGTGAGTGACCGCTCGCTCCTCCCTCAGTTAGAGAACAGACACTGTCCCCTCCCCAAGGTCTTTGGGAGAATCAGGTGAGAGAAGCCTGAAAAATTGCTTTGTAATCTATCAAGTGCTGCACCATGATGAGAGATTATGATCACTAGGCTCGTCCTGGGCAGTGTGTTACGGGGTGGCCACCAAGCAGCCAGCCGGTCTGTGACCTTGGTGGAGTAATTAGAGGCAGCCCCTTGTGCCCACAAATGCTCCATGGCAGGCATCTGGATGTCTTGCAGGCATCTCCAGTTGGCAGAGCAGTCCCTGCTTGCTCATCCACACCCCCCGCGGCCCCTCCGTCTTTCCTATCTGGGGCTGGCTCCAGCGTGGGCCAGGCTCCAACTACAGAGCTGCCCTCTCTGACACTTCCTTCCCTGCACCCCAGCTCTGTCTTCCAAAGTCACACAGGGTCTCCTCACCACCGCTAACGCTCCCACCAACACCCCGTCAAACCGCGTTTATGCCTCATCTGGGTTATGGGCCATGCTTCCTGCACACCGCAGAGCATCGCTTTCATAGAACACACGTCAGTTCGTGTCAGCCTCGGTGGTCTCCCATGTCCGTCAGAACAGCCCCCGGGCCTGTGCAGGACCTGCAGACCCATGTGGCCCACGCTGCGTCTTTTCTGACCTCACCGGCCACCTGTCTCGCTCTCATGCACCATGCTAACTGTGTGGGCCTCCTCAGGGTTCTTCGAGGATGTCAAGCCCACATCCCCCTCAGGATGCACTTGAACATGCGTCCTCTCGATGTGCTCCCTTGCTCTTTTCTTTCCTTCTTCAGGCCTCTGCATGAAGGAAAATCCAGCCCGACAACTTTCCTGGACAGCCCCCCTGCAAGCCAGCCCACTGCACCCCAGCATGCTGTTCGGTTTCTGCCTTTCCTGCCTTCACAGAACGTATCACTGGCTGACATGGGACATAGCTATTCGTTGGTATGTCCCCTGTCTGACCCTATCAGGAGAATGGAACATCTATGATGGTAGGACTTTGGCTTGTTTACGACTTTATCCCCAGAGCCTCCAAAAGTGCCTGATGCAATTGCTTATGAATGCCTGAATGACCAAAGAATCTCAAAAGCCAATGGACCAGGGCAGATAATATTTATAACTATTTTTTAAATTGTTTTTCATTCAGAACTGTTGTGGATAAAACAGAAACTCTAGAAATTGCTCTACTCACCTCAAAAATAGCTGGGAAATCCTCCTCTGTGATGCCTGAGAAGTCTGCTGCTGTAGTAAACACATTGCTGATGCCCATTTTGGGAAGTATTTTTTTTAAGTCTATCTTGGAGGAGATCTTGAACTTGGGCATAATTAAGTGCACCCATCTGTTAGGAGTGAAAACCGCAAGGAAGCTGAACATGTCTCTCTCCCAGGTCCAGGGGAAGCACCTCGCTTTTGCTTTTAGGCCTCTTCCAAGGGAGAGTTAAGAAAGGATGAGGCATGGGTGCTTGTGTGGGGAGAGGTTGATGGTGATGGAGCATAAGCGGCAACTGTGCATTTCCAGGCCACGCACTTGCCTAAAATACACCTTACGATTCAAGCTATGCCCCTCATAGTCTCCCCAACCAAGAGAAGATGAGGGTCAGGGCAGGGGATCCAGCCCTGAGCCCCTCCAACCCTCCAGCTATAGGCAGGCATTGAATTGAGTGGTGATCCAAAATACGGTGCAGGAGGTCTAGTGCCTAGTGCCCTCCCCCTACCCAGCATGTCGTGTTGTTCACGACCCAGTATATTTTCACCTGTGTTTGTGTGATATTAAGCTTCTGAATGGGTCATAACCCATCCAGTTGGGTTCTTCTCTTGGGGTACCCCCTGTCCCAACCATGCCACTGTGTGAAGTACAGCTGTGGCAGATGATGGCAGACACGCTCCGCTGTGGTCCTCAACCACGGATATGCTACATGGGCAGTAGCTGGTGCTCCTACATGGCATGGGGTGAACACTATTTGGAGATTTTTTTCCCCAGTCTACACGTTTACTGCCTAAAGACTGCCCCTGCCCTCGCCAAGATCAGTGAGCCATTGGAAATCATGCTTTCATTATGTAATTTGCCCATATTTGATTGGACCGTGGTGGATACCATAACTAAGCTGGATCAATCCAATACTCCCTTCCAGGAATATGTCATTGGAACAGAAACATATTAGGTTCAGTATCAAGTGGAGCATTTGCTTGAGTGGAAGAGAGCCAAGTCTGTCCACGATGGACTCAGCTGGGAATTTACCTCTTAGGATCCTTCTCTGAGCATCATACCTAATTAAGATCCCCAATTAATACTCTACGTCTGAATCCTCTATTCTATCACCTACTCATTTTTTCCATAGTTTTACTGCAATTTGAATTTATACGTTTATTAGTTGACTTACTGCCTCTCCCACCGGACTGGAAATCTCACAGTGACAGAGACGTGTTGGCTAGCCTTTGTATTCCCAGCACTGAGCAGTGTCTGGCATGGAATCGATGCTCAGGATATATGTGTTGGGTGAGTAAACCAGCTGGTTTGCTGAGCCAGAGAGGTGAGGAGCAAGGACAAATGACATCAGGGAGATGGAGTTCCCAATGATGTTGCGGTCCCCTGTCCAATCCCTTGTGACACCAGGCTGCGTTTATCCTCTTAGGTGCATCTTTCTGATACATACCTTTCTTTACCCCCTTGAGCTTGTATGGAGTGGGTTTTTGATACATGTTACAAAAAGAACCATCATTTAGACAGTTGAAGGGGCATCCGGCTGATAATGGAAGCCAGGCTTTCATTTTTCCTGCTTGGCTTCTTTCATTTTCCACAAATATGCTAGGAAATAAGCAAATACTCAATTTCCCTGAAATAAGACTTTTGTACAGAGGAAGTGAGATCTGAGCAAAATTTCAGTGTGAATCTAGAATGTCCCTCCAGAGTAGCATACCTCATGCCACTGGATTTCAGAAGTGTAGCTCTTTGAACAACCATCTCTTTTACAGTACAGTCGGGCTGTCCTACATCTGGGAGCACAAGGACTATGGACATGTTTCCAATGAAAGGAATTTTAACCATTGTAGCAAACAGCTTCTCCGATCGGCTATAAATCATGTGTTCCTTCTTCCACATCATGTCCACCTGCACTGTGGTGTGCTCATCCACAAAGAAGTCCTCCTTGTGCATGAGGTTGGTATGAAAAGCCATTTTCCAAATGCCTAGGAGAATCAGAAAGGAGAAACTCAAAGAGACCTGTTGGAGAAGGCATCAGCACCCACATGTCTGGGGACCCCAGAGGTGAGGGGCTTGAGAAGGGAGTAGCCTCCTTCCAGCGATACCTGGACCTCAGTGAACAGAATATGTAAAATCCCAGATGGATGCAAAGGAAAAAAAGGCAAACACACGAGTTTTGAAAATATTCACCATAGGATTTCTTTAAATCTATATTCTTCAAAAGATATTTCCTAAAATACTGCCTGCCTCTGGAACTATAACACCAAGAAAGGATTCTGTTGTCAAATAATTTGGGAAACAATGACCACAACACCCCTTCTTTGAAAATTCCCACCGCATTTTAGTGGATTAAGAGTTCCGATAGGCAACTGATGAATAACTGAGCTCTACAACTGAAACTATGTATAAATTAATTGAATTTAAGTAAGATAAGATAATTTAAAAAAGAGTTCTGAGAAGTCTTATGACAAAGAAATCTGCTTAAAATTGTTTAACGTATTCAAGGAGGGAGAATTTTCATCAGAAGAACATACACTTGCGTGCACGTGGGTGCACACTCACTCCTGCGCAGAATCCTCTTCTGCCATCAAGAGTTACTCCATTTTACTCCAAAATATCTTAAGTTTGGCCAACGATATGACCGAAAGGGTTGGGAACAGAAACACTTAAAAATGCTAGATAATTGGGGCGCCTGGGTGGCTTAGTCATTAAGCGTTTGCCTTCAGCTCAGGTCATGATCCCAGGGTCCTGGGATCGAGCCCCGCATCGGGCTCCCTGCTCAGTCTGGAGTCTGCTTCTCTCTCTCCCTCTGCTACTGTCTGTCTCTTTCTCTGTGAAATAAATAAATAAAATCTTTAAAAAAAATGTTAGATAGCACAATGAAATAAAAGCAAATTAAAAGTTTTGAATCTCCTGGCCTATGGGACATGGGATAGAATCACAAAAACTAGGTTTTTTTCTGACTGAGATTTTTCAGGAAACACAAGGGCAAAGGTTACCCAAACAGGAATTCATGCACTTGATAAACCTTACCTTTGAAGAAAACGTAATTTATAAGAAACAGGAAGGTATGAGGGTTCAGAGAGGTGATGAATCTCTTGGTTCCCTTGTGCATTTTTTCAGCCACAAAGTGGTTGATTTGCTTCTTGGTGTGTTTTACATCTCGAAAGTCAATCATCTGGGCCTTCACGTCATATATCCCCTCTGTGTCCCACAGAAACGGGGTGTTGATCTTCCTGTTGCTATCGATAAAGAGCATGTCCCTGTGCTTCAGGTGCCCCTCCCTACTCAGCTGCTTCAGCATCTGGACGACACTCTGGAAGCCACGGTGCACGTCCCACACCCTCATGACTTTGAGGTCAAATCCAAGGCCCTCGAGGAGGTTAGTGAGTGTTGTGGATCTGGTCCCCAGGGAAAGCATGGCCAAGGAGGCAGAGATACTCAGAGGGGAGAAGATGATATTCTTTCTGGGATGCTCCATTAACAGGGTTTTGAACAATTTGTGGGCGAAATCCTTATTGCCAGCTTCTATCTTGTGGCGGATGGGTGAAATTTTCCATGGTGAGACTGGGTAAATATTCCATTTGGATCTTTGTTTCATCTCACAGCAGATGCTATTAAGAAGGCCACAGAGGATGAGGACCAGAGAGAGAGTCAGGTGCATTTTCCTGTGGGACATTTCTGCAGCAATCCAGGGAGCTCTAATTGGAAGGAAGGAACATTCCATGGAACATGTTCTCGATGCTAAGGGGCTTGAGAAAGGGCCCATTATTACCTGGGAGCTGGGGGTTTACTCTTAGTCCTTGACTGGAGGATGCTAACTAAGGCTAATGAGGAAAGGCTAAAGTGTTTTGGAATGTGACTTTAGGCAAATTAAAGATAAATGACTTGATGACAAGGGATCCAATTCTGCCTCTGGCCTGTGCTACAAGTGGGTCCTAATGCAAGTCACTTCTCCAGCCTGGTCCTAGCACCTCTTGTCACTATGACATTCTATGATTTTGAGCAGCACTCTACACTGGGACTTCTCTGTCTCTCTCTGTCTTTTCTTTTTTTCTGCTCTTCCTTTTTTTTTTTTAAATACAGGGCTCATAACAAAGTCCTGAAAAGTGTGGAAAGGGAAGGCAAGGAGAGGGATAAAGCAGGGAGTGCAGATTGAAATGTTATAGAGATCTGGCCAGAAATACACACAGACAAGGCCAGCAAGCATCATGTAATAAGGACCACTGGGGATTGTGGCAAAGGGAGAGGCATGCCCAGGTCAGAGGCAGGCAGGTGCTACTCAGCCCAGCTATGTTCACCGTGTGGGAGTGCTGGGTCAGTGGTGCCCGATTTTTTTTTTTTTTTTTTTTTTATGTTTCTGAAGAAGCTGGAAACCTAGATTTTTGCATGAAAAATTCAATCTTGTCAAAAGCACTTGCTAACACTATCTAGCTCAGATGGAGACCAGATCTGGCTTCAGGGCAGCCAGGTATGATTTCTGAAAGGAAGCCCAGGTGGTGCTCAGGTGACTGGGTCATGAACTGAATGGAGGGCCTGGCAAAGTTGTCTCAGGTGATCCTGGCCACCTCCTGTGGGCCCTCCCGGTCCTCACAGCTACTGCCCCATCCCATTGTTGGGGGAAAAACCTCTCTCTTCCCCCGGATGTGCCCCCCACGATTGACTGGGACTAGAAGTCAGGGCTGCAATCTGAAAGGTGCTCTAATGGTGGGATTTCTGGCACCCCCAATGGGAAGGGAAAAGATGTGAACTATGCCCTGAGTTTGTGTTCAGTTCAACCTCTTTAGGGCAGGGCCCTGTCTTCCTGCCTGGTTTTCCTACAGTTCCTGACACAGCTCTGGGCACAGGGTCCGCTCCTCTGCATGTGTCTGGTGATCCATCACCATGGCATCTCTTGTCATGGCTACCGAAATAGCATCTGCTGTGGATGAAGGTTTATGTCCCTCAAAATTCCTATGTTGAAGCCCTACTCCCACATGTAATGGTGTCTGAAGGGAGCGCCTATGGGAAGGAATTAGGGTCAGACAAGGTCATGAGGGTCCCTTATATATGGTCATAGGTTAGTGCCCGTGTAGGAAGAGACACCAGAGCATTGGCTCTCCCCTGTCCTTGACCCTGTGCCTGTACCCACAAAGATGAGGTCACATGAGGACATTGCCAGAAGACCAGGGAGAGGGCTCTCACCAGAACCCAACCGTGTTGGCACCCCGACCTCAGTCTTCCAGCTTCCAGAGCTGTGAGAAAATAAATGTCTGTTTTCTAAGCCCCCCAGTCTGTGGGATTTTGTTATGGCGGCCCAAGCTGACTAAAATAGCATCTCTCAGTTCTCAGTCTTGCCCCCCACTGACCCTTCCAGCCACTCTGCAGCCAACGTGGGTTCCCCAAAGCATAATCGTCATTTCCTCTTCCTGGCTCCCCATGAGCTTCGAAGAGATGGAGTACAAATTCTTCAGGTGACAGAGAAGCTCTAAAGACCCTGGTTCCTGTCAACCAGACTCCTGGCCCTGAGCAGCCTGCCTCATGCCCTCGTTGTCCCCTCCAGCACCCCCAGCCACGGCCCTGCCTCCCACTGCCCCACCCCTGACATTCCCCCAGCAGCCCCCCTCCTTCCCTGCCCCCTCCATCCACCTCGTCTGAGTGGGGGAAGGGGCAGTAAGGGGTGTAGGGCACTGTGGTTGAGGGGGGGCATGAGGCGGAGGGGGCTATGGGGTGGGGAAATTAGCGTATGGAAGAGATTCCAGAAAATACACACACACGCTTATCACACTGGATTTCCCATCATCTTCCCTAAGGCAAATACTACCTGAAACATGGCAAAAAGGAACAATGAAACACGCACTCCGTGGAACCAGTTCTGTCTCCGAGAGAAAGGTGACTTACCTTCCAGAGGAGCTGGGGTTGCCACGAGCTCTTTGTATCTGCCCATGCCTTATTTATACTGCCGCGGGGGTAGCGACGTGGATAAACCTGAGTTAATATTAACGATCGACAGATCATGTTCATATACTGTCCAAAGCAAACAACAACTGAATCATTTATGTTATTTTTCTTTGCGCATCAGTCCCCAGTGAGACAATGAGCAAAGTAATGGCTATGGAGCCATTTGTGTTACCGGTCATGAATTTGCTCAGGCAGCGTTTGGCAAACATCCACTTAACCCCTCCTGAGAGCCATGCTCTGGCTTAGTACCGGACTAACAAGATGCTTAAGGCCTGGCTCCCACTTGAAGAGAACCCCTGGCCCCAAGGAACTTTTGGTTTAGAAGGAGAAACACACATGTAAAAAGATTGTGGGGCCCATGTGACTAGTCAGGAAGAGTACACATTCCAAGGAAGGAGCTGTGCAAGGGAAGAGAAGGACCCGGTGAATGACCTGGGACCAACAGGAGGGGGTGGGTACCTTTCATCTAGGTCTTAAAAAGATAGGCAGGGGGCGCCTGGGTGGCTCAGTTGGTTAAGCGACTGCCTTCGGCTCAGGTCATGATCCTGGAGTCCCGGGATCGGGTCCCGCATCGGGCTCCCTGCTCAGCGGGGAGTCCGCTTCTCCCTCTGACCCTCCTCCCTCTCATGCTCTCTGTCTCTCATTCTCTCTCTCTCAAAAATAAATAAATAAAATCTTTAAAAAAAAAAAAGATAGGCAGGAGTCTACACATCCTCACGGAAGCCTGAACAGGGAATTCTGGATAGTGGGGTGGGATGGTGAAGATGCCTGGCACTTGTGAGAAGGGTCAAGACTATATATGTAGGGTTATTCCAAATCTAGACGGAATTTACTACTGGCATGATGGAGAGAAATCACTGACAAATCCTTTCCTTAGTAGCAACTAAGAAGCTAGACACAAACAACCATTGTCAAAAACAACCATTTCTGTGCTCTAGTAATCTACCAAAGGCCTATGACAAACAGAGAAGCATTCATTCATGAGAAGTACTAAACTTTGGGGAAGCACAGAGTCTGTGACATTTTTGTCTGGGGCTGCTTCCTCCCAACCCGGCTCTGCTGGTGGGTGGTCGAACCAGAGCAGAGCCAACTCACCTGATTTGGAGTGTTGTCTGTTCAAGTGACGATCTCAGTGGCCAGCAGTATGTGTGTGCAGGGGGTGGGATGGTGGGGGCCAGTGGTTCCGCTAGTCTGTGGTTGTGTTTGGGGCAATAAATAAGCCAGTGGAGTAGCAGGAGATTAAACAGGGAGTCCCAAGAGGTGTGGCAGCTCCAGGGGGCCTGATGAGCCTTCTGCATATCCGAGGTGGAGGGGAGGCTCTGCATGTATACAGCAGAGACTGGAACAGGGGCAAGCTCCACACACCTCCCTGGTCCATGGAGAAGCAAGAGAGAAGACTGGAAAGACAAATCTGGGTGGTACTTGAGAATTGCCTGAGGTCTGAACGGGCTCATCAGCCCACATACAGATCGATCATAGGAAAGTGGAAGCTTTATTGGCTCAATGTGTTTGAACACCGTTTCTGATCAATATGTGGCTGACAATAAGCAATACAATCACAAGGGTGACCTCTAGGAGGCAGGCTTATACATTAAATAAGGAAAAGAAAAACAAGAAGCACCAGTGGCCAGAAGTTGCAGGGGAAACATGTTTTATAGATTCAGTCTAGGCAAATTACTACATAAACACACAAGCCCAAAAACCCCCAGGAGGGAAGATTCAGAATCCAGAGTTACTATAACATATTTTCTAAAATGTCCAGCACTCAAGAAAAAAATCGTGAGATGTGCAAAGAAACCAGAAAGCATGACCCCTACTCAGGAGAAAAGAAGTCAATAAAAACAGCCTTTGAGTATCCCCAGATACTGACTTCAGCAGCCAAAGACTTCATAGCAAATCAATAATAATAATAAGACAAGAAACTCAATTTTAAAATGGGCAGAAGACTCTAACCAACATTTCACCAAAGAGGACAAATATGAATGGCCAATAAACACCTGGAAAAGCAAATTGAACCCACAGTGACTTAACATCACACACCTGTTAGAAAGGTTATAATAAGACAGAAAATACCAAGCGTTGGCAAGGACACGGAGAAACTGGAATCCTCATTCATCGTGGGTTGGAAAGCAGAACAGTGATACATGCAATAGCATGGATAGTGTTATAGTGAGACAGGGAAGCCGCTCACAAGACTGCATACTGTTGGATTCTGTTCCTGGGAGAGGTCCAGAAAAGGGAGCGAGAAGGCAGATCAGCAGTTGCCTGGGGCTGAGAGAAGGTGCTAGGACAGACTGCAAATGGGCTTGAGGACAGGTTTTGGTATTGGAAGTGTTCTAAAACTGGGTTGGAGTGAGGCTGAATTTACTAAAAACCATGGAATTATACACGGACAATGGGTGGATTTTATAGCATGCAAATTATTAGCTCGATAAAGCTGTTAAAAAAAAAAAAAAAAAGATGAGCAGTGGCAGCAAGCTTTGTTGGAAAGATGGTGGGCCTGGGGTCCCGTGCACCTGGAGGTGAGCATCAGTAACAGCTCCATACTTTGGGCTCTGTGTTGCACCCTTGATCTGCAGTATCTCACTTAACCCTCTCACAACAATCGCGCCGGGCAGGTACTATTATTACTGGCCCCATTTTAGAGGTGTGGATCCAGGCTCAGAGAGGTTCAGTAACTTGTCCACAGTCACACAGTTAGTGGGGAGCACAGCTGGGACTCAGACCCACGTCCACCTGACACCACAGCCGCGCTCCTAACCCAGAGCTCCCTGACCAGAGATCTCTCTTTGGTAATAGACTCTGGACTAAATGGGCAGTGGACAAAGTTTTATAGGTAGGGGCTTTTAAAACTTCTTCAAATGCTGCCTCTTGACTTTACAAGTGTGTTATGCTATATGGTAATTGTATTAGTTATCAAGAATCGCAACATCAGCATCCTATTTTAAGTGCCCTGGCACAGGGAGATTTTACTTTTTGACAATTATGAATAAACAGGCACTGTGGTGTATAATTTTAAAGCTGGGCCTCTGAACATATTTTGCAGGGGATTGAGCAGGCTGATGGGCAGGGGGTGTGTTGGTACCAGAGATCAGACACACCCCAGGGAACAAAAAGGGGGCCTCCATTCGCAGACGGTTCTGAGATCTGAGTGGGACAGAGGACGTTGGCCGCGCAGCGTGAGAGATGCTTCAGGGGGCAGCGTGGGGGGTGGGGAGCATTCTGCCTGAATGCCTGCGTTTTCTTCCCAGCTCTTAGCTGGGAAATGAGCTAGAAAGGAACACCTTTTTTGGGAAAGGTTTCCGATATGAATAACAAGAAACACAATGGCATTATGGTTAACATTTACAGGGGGCCAACAGTTTGCAGGGCATTGTCCTAAGCACTTTCTGTGTGTTTACTCCCAGGACAATCCGTGACGCAGGAGCTGTGAGTTTTTCCGAGGAGGAGAGAGCAGCACAAAGAGTTTCCCTAAGGCACTGAAGGTCACATGGTTATGCGATGGTGGAGCTGGGCTTCCGGACCAGGAAGGCAGTTTCTGCCTGCCTTGGCACAGGGGCGTCACCATTCCCCCGGAGGGCAATGACACTAGTTGGGGTGACCGCCCTGCCCTCGGGGGACCTTCCCGGTGCTTTCGACCACATCAATAGCTTCGGTTGCCAGTCCTGAAATTTGGTGCAGGGTCGTGTTGAAGGGTCACACTAACAATATCTTCCCCTCCTCCTCTCTGGATTGTAATCGCCACGAAGCGGGTAGCATGTGTGGCCCAGCCTCAGCTCAGTTCACCCGAACAGCTGCACACGGATTCACTGGCAGGTGACTGGGCAGGTGGGGAAGCAATGCTCACCTGGAAAACCGAGATGCCTGTCGGGGGGTTGCTGGGTGGTCTGTCAGCATATTTATTGTCTCTGAAGCACGTTAAGATATTCCAGCACAGGGGCGCCCGGGTGGCTCAGTCGTTGAGCATCTGCCTTCAGCTCAGGTCATGATCCCAGGGTCCTGGGATCGAGCCCCGCATCGGGCTCCCTGCTCCGCGGGAAGCCTGCTTCTCCCTCTCCCACTCCCCCTGCTTGTACTCCTGCTCTCGCTCTCTCTCTGTCAAATAAATAAATTTAAAAAAAAAATCTTAAAAAAAAAAAATATTCCAGCACAGACAGGAAGTGGTGATTACTTCTATTGGCATTCAGTTCCTAACCTGACCTATCAGCAATGCACACGGGGTGAGGGGGTTACTCAGTATTTGAAAGACTCTAATCAGAAACCCATTCTCCAGAGGGGGCCCCTACAATCTCTGGCTAACGAGAATCAACACTAGGTTGATCTAGAACACTAGATTAAGAGTCAACACTAATAAGCCGAACAGATGAGTCTTTAAAGAGTGATCTTCCAGCAATGAAGTGACCGGTGTATTAGACGTGTGGGTTGGCTAGAAACCTTGTATGGGTGCCTCTGTCCTTGTGTGAATGTTTCCTGGACTCAGGATTCTGAGGCATCACCTGGCTCTGATGAGAAAGTTCTCTGAATCTGCCCTATAGCACATGGTCACTTCTGCCCTGAGGGAAACCTTGAAGCAGTTCTGTAAAAATCATTCCTGAATCTTCTGAAGCTTATGATTTGGTGTCTTTAAATCACGGGTCAGACTAAGGCCTGAAGTTTTGCCATCTACAGGATGGCTGTGTTTCTACCGGCCCGCAAAAATCCTATCACAAACCTCCCAACCGTGACCTCAACATCTGTGTCCCGCCTCCGGCTCAAGGGGGTGTTGTCCCACCTAACCCACCCCCACCACAGTAAGAAAGGCTCTCGTCCATGCTTTCCCCCTGCTCCTGCCTCCTGGTGCTGCCCCATGAGGCCCCGTACAGCGGACATGCCTTCTCCCTCTTGGGAATCAGAGGTCACACCGTTCTTTTAAAGGCGGTTGTCTCTGTGTCTCCATCTGACCATATTCGATTAAAACAATTCTTGCACATGTTTCAAAACAAACGCAAGGGATAGGCATCTAAAAAAAACCCCAAAAAACACACAAAAAACAGAGAGCTTCGAACTCACCAAGCTGGCAAAATCTGTTTTAGGACCGTTCTTGCGTCTCCTTGCTAATACAAGTCTGAACGGGCTCTGGAAAGCTGCGGAGCCTGACTTTCACTGTCGTGGGCCACCTGGGGGCGAGGCTGGGGGGAGGGAGGCTGGCAGCCCTCAGCGTCCCCTGACTAGTGGGGGCTCCTGATGGCCACAGAAGTAGTAGTCCCACACAACAGTAGTGCCTTTCCCCAGTCCCTCGCGCCTGCCACTTCTCTGTGCCATTGTAGGGCACGCACGCTGCGTGTGCATGGAGCCAGGTCCTACCCATCGCTGGCTCTGCACGGTGAGTTTCTGGCGTGCCCGCGGGCAGAGCACTGTGCGTATGGCATCGTGGTGAAAGTCATGTTGGAGCCCCCAGCATCTGGGCTTTGGTCCCGGTTCTGATTCTGCCCAGGGAGCCCCTTTGGCCTGGGTTCGTTGCTTCTGCTCTCTGTTCTCCTGTTTGTAAAAGAAGGTGGGACCGTGGGGGTCGGGGTCCCCTGAAGCTCCTCTCCAGCTATCCAGCCTAAGCGCCTTCTGTTTTTGTCTCTTCCTGTGTAAAAGGGCTCAGAAAAGCCAGCGTGAGGGGCCTGACATGTTGAGATGGTGGGGGGCACCAGTGCCCCCCGAAAAAGGAATCTCTAGATCTGATGGGCAGGGGGGCTCTAGTAGAGGCTGCAGAAGGGGCCTTTAGCGATGAAAGGGGAAGTAGAAGGAGCCAGAACGGCCTGTATGGTAGAGAGCAGGGAGGGATGGTGGGGTTATCTTGGCCCAGTCCTGCCGTGCCCAGACCACGTGGCGGCTTTCGGGATTCCGAGTCAGGGACCCGAGCTATGGTCCCCAGGAGCCAGCAGGGAGGAGGCTGGGCACCCAGGGGGCGTGCGTGCCAGCCAGCCCTGACGAAGCCCGGCCGGAGAGCCATGGCACCCACTCAGAGAGGTTGTCACGACCCAGACACTAGCCCTTCGTCTTCCTGCCTGAGACACTCACCTGGTTTCGAGGAGCCCTCACCGAACCCGCCAACGATTCCGACGTCCTTGGACTTCTCTGGCCTAAGTTCTACCATGCCAGCCCCAGGGACCTCTTTCTGTTGCGGTGTGCCTGTCATTGTTAACTCAGGCTTTGTGCTCACAGGAGCCCCTCCTCTGTCCCACTGCCCTCTTGCAAGCACCTTATTCTATGTCTTCACAGCCTTCGTTGTTGATTTACTTAAGAGGTCTGGTTGTGTGGTGATGGTGGGGGTCCGTCACCCCCGTCTAGGCCCAGGGGGCCAGGGACCTCGTCTGTCTGACTCACTCCCAGCACATAGGAGGTGCTCAGTGAGTTTTTGCTGAAATGGATGAATGCGGAGCACCTGGGTGGCTCAGTCGGTTAAGTGCCTGCCTTGGCTCAGGTCATGTCTCAGGGTCCTAGGATCGAGCCCTGCATCGGACTTCTTGCTCAGGGGGGACCCTGCTTCTCCCTCTCCCTCTGCTGACCCCCTGTTTGCTCTCTCTCACTGTCAAATAAATAAATAAATAAATAAATAAATAAATAAATAAATACAATCTAGAAAAGAAAATAAATGGATGAATGAATTCATTCAACCCCTGAAATGTCACATCATGACAACCTGGCCACTGGGAGTTAACCCATAACCATGATCAGATTTGGACCCTGAAGGCGTGTGGGAGCATTGTTCTTGGCCGAATCCTCATTTTGGGTTTATTGACTTTTTTCCTATAACTCTGCAATACAGGTGACTGCCCTGCAGGTTACTGTCCCCCGGGGCTTCGAGGAATGGGAATATGCCCACCAGAAACGTCCATGAAGCTAGTTACCGGGGAGGATTTGTAGAAGAGAGCAGCGCCTGGGGTGGGGGTGGGGGGAGCGAACAGGCTTTGTGACCGGGGGTTTGTGACCCGGATCTCTACTGACTTTTACTGACTGAGCCCCCACAAGGACATCCCAGCAGCAAATGCAGCTCTGCTGGGGTCAGGCAGACCCTCAGAGCCGTGGAGACACGTCCTCAAGTCACACCGGGATCATCACAACATGGTTTATTTCCTGAGTGTTTTCAACGTGGACTCCGTCGCAGGAGGTTTCCACCTAGAATTTCGTGGGATTTTCAACCTTCCCGAGGAAGAGGACAGCCTCTGTGGCTCTCCTGACCAGCAGCAGCAAGAAGGACCGATTGAAGCGCACGACGGTGTGAGAGGGGCCATCCTTGGAGCGGACTGTGAGCTTGGTGGCCGTGGCCACTGCAGCTTCGGTGCCCTCCTCACTGACGTCCAGCACAGCTTTGTGGGTGGCCTGCCAAGGGAAAAACAGACGTCAGCGGTCCCCATGGAGGCACCTCTACTTCACTGAGCTTTGGGGTTCTGCCTGGGGACGGTGATGCCCCCCTCCAGGGGCCTCCAGCTCACTGCTCCCGGTGCCGGGCACAGGGTGGGCAACTGCCACTGATACTGGTCAACTGGGCCCCTACACGTGGAGTCGGGTTACAAATGCGCACCGGGAAGCCTAGGGTCGAGTCCCAGTTCTGCCACTTTATTGTCGCGAACGTTACTTAGGGGCTCCTGCCTTCACTTTCCAAATCTCTGAAAGGGTCATTGTCATGGCGTATTTCCCACAAGGTCATGGGGTGAATTAAGGGAGACGCAAAGTACGGGAACAATGTATGACCGCACCGTAGCCCTGGAGACGCAGGGCGGTGTTATTATATACCGGATCCCCTCTGGGTCTTCTAGCGAAGAGACTTCACCAGGGGCTCTTGTCCTCCCAAGCTTCAGGGGGCCTGAGAACTCCAGACGATTACAGTCATTATTGTTCATATGTGCACATAAACACATACTGGGAAAAGGACCGTTACGCTCAGCAGATTTCACTGTGACCTCTGTATTCTTTCCCCCAACACATGACAAAGGCTCCCTTCAGTGACCCAGGACCACTTCTGACCATTCTGATCTATTACCAAGATACATTTTTCCGTCAGGGATCAGAAACCGCCATGCAGACAAGGACCAGACCTCTCGTAAGAGCAGGGGGCACACAGGGTACCTGGAAGGCTCCCTCTCACTAAAAGGGGTGCTCACGGCTCAGCTCCAGCTGATGGATTCTATGTAGGGGTTTGGGCTCATGGTTGCCGTGTGGGAACTGGACTCAGTGATTTCTTTCAAGACAGTCAGAAATCTATACTTTGAGGTACAATATCTTACATATTAGAAATTGGCTCTCTTTTTCTTTTTAACACTGCAGGCCAAACACAGCATATCTATAGGATACGAATGGCCCATGGGCAGCCAATTAGGCCTCAGTGTGAGGCCCTAGGCTTCAGGGTGGTGAGGTCAAATGGCAGGTTGGACACCTGCTCATCTGTAATAGGTCTCGAGGTAAAAGTGTTGTCCTCCCAGGAGAAATCTGATTTTCAAGGAACGGTAGTTGGATCTTAGGAACATTTGTTGGAAGAGGGATAAAAGTTGCCTGTGTATCAGAGTGATGATGGCCATAAAGCCACAGGCCTGGCAGCCTTGAAATTCAGCCCTACTTCTGCCATAGAGAGGTCACTTTCCCTCTTGGGGGTCTATGTTTCCGTATCAGTGAGATGTGAGGGCTCGATTAGTCAGTCGCTATAGACCCTTCCAGCTCGAGCAAATGTTCTCATGGACCAGCTCACTTTGGAAAGCTGCAGGAAGTCTCTCCTTGTGATTCCAGAAAAATCAGCATTTTTATCAAAGGCATCCCGGATGCCCATCTTCGGGAGGATGGTTTCCAGGTCATAGGAGGCAGAAATGGAGAATTTTGGAATGAACACCTCTATCCACCTGTGGAGATGGGGAAAAGAAAAAGGTGAGGTCACAAGCCCCTTGGTCTCTATCTCTGCTTCTGGGTGGCATTTTGGGAGACTCTGTTCTTCTAGCTATTCCTGGTTGCTGCTAAAGTAGTCAACACATCCCAGACGACCAACCCAGCTTGCTCTGGAGGTAAGCCCCCTGGATGAGCAGCTCTAGCCCCATAGATGAATAAGAAGGAACGGGGCCCTGTAGTAAAGTAGGGACAGAGCATAGACGGGGGCCCAGCAAGGGAGCCCATGCCCGCGACCCATGGGGGACACCAGGCGGTGACGGAAGCGTGTCTGCCATCTCCCCCAGCCCTTCCTGAGACAAACCCTGCTAAGTGCTGGGAGCAGCAGAGTCCAGTAGAACTTTCTGCAAGGTTGGAAATATTCTGTTAGTGCTGACCAGTAGGTTAGCCACGAGGAGCTCGTGGTTATCGAGCACTTTGAACGTGGCTCGTGCCAATGAAGGAAAAAAAAATGTAGTTTCACTAATTTTAATTCATTTAAATTTTTTTTAAAGATTTTATTTATTTATTTGAGAGAGAGAGAATGAGAGACAGAGAGCATGAGAGGGAGGAGGGTCAGAGGGAGAAGCAGACTCCCTGCCGAGCAGGGAGCCCAATGTGGGACTCGATCCTGGGACTCCAGGATCATGACCTGAGCCGAAGGCAGTCGCTTAACCAACTGAGCCACCCAGGCACCCTAATTCATTTAAATTTAAATAACTACATGGGGCTAGTAGATGGACAGCACAACCCTGGAGTTCAGCATAACTTTTTTTCTTCCTCTGCAATGGTTTCCCTGAACCAAGAATGAATAGCCCGCATTTACTGAGCATTTACTATGTGTCAGGCACGTCCCAGGCACATTCATGAGCTTCATTTCCATTTTAAAGATGTTAAGAGTTAGTTTTAGTACTTTACCCGAGGTCATGTACTTGGTAAGTCACAGAAATGAAAGCACAGAAGTGCTGGATGGACCCTGACGTCCTCATCGATGAGCATCTAGCACAATGGACAGCTCTCTCTTCCCTGTTACGGTGCCCTGCGCTGGCCTGGCCATCTCCTCCCTGCTCTGTCTGCAGCTCTTCACACACTGCCCCCTGCCCCAGCCTCTGTGTTGCCTCTTCTGTCCAACCATGGCTGCAGTCAGAGAGGAAACCTATGAAGCATCCTGCAGTGTTCCTTGATTCCCAGCTACGCCTCTTTGCCAGTGCTGCTTCCTTTCCAAGCCTGTATGTCCTAGCTGTAGCCTCACGTCCTACCTATGCTCCTGACTCAAATGCACTACCTCCGTGAAGCCTTCCATGGATCCCAGCTGAAAGCGAACTCTCTTTGCTCAGAAGCTCCTCAGCACACTGCCTGCCTTCTGCTGAGGCACTGATCTTTGTCTTCTTGAATTACAGTTATCCCTGATCCTGTCTTTTGTCTCCTCCTGGCTGTGGGCACCTTGGAATGGTGCCGACAAGGCCAAGAAAATATTGCTAAGAGATTATACGTAAGACTTTGACATTCTTTTTAATCTTATGGTTAATATCCTTTTGATAGTCTCCATAATCGTTACAGAACGAATAATAATCTTACCTATTAGCTAACATTATCGAATGCATACGCTCTTCCTGGCACTGTTCTAAGCACTTTATAAATAGTAACTTGTTTTATCTTTTCAACAACTTCTCGGTTGAGTAATAGTGTTATCCTCACTTTCTAGGTGAGCATTAGTGCTTTTTATGCTTGTTTATTTTTATGGAATCATTCCATGGAATTTAATATCCAATCGGCTGCTTGAGTGAGTTCTGCTAGCAGGGAATCGCTACAATGACATAATAGTGTTGCGGGAACATATTAGCTACATATTAGCCTTGGACAATTCACCTCCCATTTTAGAGCCTCTACTTCCTTACCTGTGGATGGGGGTGATAGCATTCTTCACCTGTCAGGTGATTGTGAAGTTCCCTATCCAGCAGGTGCTCAGCTGGCATTCAACAACTGCTATCATGGTCTTTCCCCCCATCCTTGGAGGTATCCCATCACCCGCCTCAGACCCCAGGAGACTGACACAGATTCCCACCTCTTCTGGAGTAAGTGGCTCCATTTCCTCAGCATCCTGGCTGACAAGGCCTGTTCCAGCTGCCCCATCTTGCCCTGGCCAGGGAGAACAAAGAAGGCCACAATGTCTCCACTGTAGTCCATCTGCAGCACAGAGCAGTTCAGCTCTGAATCCACTCCAAAAGCAAACTGTTCTACCTGATGCATCATTGGGACCTTCACAGTGGTCCTCTTGCCCACCAGGAATGGGGAGCTCTTCCTCGTATATCCTGGGTTAAAGGGCTTCTCCCACTTGGCTAGCACAAAGAGAAAAGAGAGGTCTTTAGGTCTAAGTATAGTCAGTGAGGTGAAGACAGCAAAAATGATGAAGTAAGGATCTCTGAAAACTCGCTCCTCCATAAAAACAATGAGACAAAACCACCCACAATGGTCTGAATTAACTTCCTTAGAACTCTAGAAATTAACCAAACTCTTTCAGCAAATTAGGGAATAGTTTATTAAAGGGAAGCAGCTAAATCTTGGTAAGAAAGTGAGCTTTGTGGTATTTTAACTTGCCCTAGTTCCATTTTTCTTGTCCTGGCTCTTCAATAATAGCCTTGAAAAATAAGAGCCTGCATTTGCAGTGAAAGCCAGCAGGCTGGCAGCCACTGAAGGGGAAAAAATAGGGCTGGAATACTTTCAAAGACTCATTCCCAAAGAACTGTTATTTGACCCGTCCTGTGCTTCCCTGGAAGGCATCCCTCGAAAAATTGTCTGTATTTGATCTGATTTGGAGTTCAACCAATGCAAAAAGCCCATTCCTCAGAGGAAATTAGTAAAAACAGTCACAGGTGGTGATAAATTTTGCAGCTGCTGGAGGCTGTAGATAACAGTTGAGGCAAACAACAGATTAATCAAAAAGGTTAACAGGAGAGGCTGGGGGCAAATAATAGTTGGGGCAAACAACAGATTAATCAAAAAGTTAACAAGACAGGCTGGGGGCAGGGGTGGCATCTGACAGAGTAAGGACCTCTGAATATTTCCCCTTCCATTAGGACAATGAGAAACACTGGCAAAGATATTCAGAATCAACTTTTTTGGAACTCTGGAAATTAACCAAAGGCTTGCAGCAACCGGGGAGTTAATTCAAGAAAAATGGCTGAATCTCAATAAGAACAGTCAACTTCACGGTTATTTTAACTTGTGAGAGTCCCACCCTCTACTCTCCAGCTCTGCAGTAGCCTTGAAAAATAGCAGCCTGTATTCCCAATATCATCGGGAGAAGAATTTTCAGAGACTTATTTTCAAACAATTACTATTACTTGACCTCTCTGGTAGTTATCTGGAAGACCCCACTTACAAGGTTGATTGGGGCTCATTCAGTGCTTAAAGCCTTCTTCCCAAGGGGTTGGAAGTTTTTGTTAGAAACAGTTATAGGCAAGTGTTTTGTTTCATGTTGTCTGGATGAGGATAATAGATGGGACAAACCACAGAGTGATCAAAAATTCTGAAAGGAAAAGCTGAGGAATAAGATGTCCATAGGAGCTTTGGAAAGTGCCCCTATATCTTGGGCATTTAGAGGCTGTGTGCAAATTTGAGAAAAAATATGAGAAGGCTGTAAGTTCCTACTTATGGCTGACCTTGAGGGTCTGCATAGACAGAAAGTGAAGACTGAGTCAGAGTTATAAACTGCTTGGCTGAGTGTTGATGGCACACTCCACCATGCACACAAAAGCCCTCAGCAAAGACGAGGAGATTTACTTATTCTAGACACATACGAAATCTCTGCCCAATCATAGCTAAGTACTTAACTAACCAAGAAGACACTTCGGTGGCCACACATCACAAAGTATAGACTTTATATTTTTCTAAGATTTTATTTATTTATTTGACAGAGAGATAGAGAGAGAGCACAGATAGGCAGAGTGGCAGGCAGAGGGAGAGGGAGAAGCAGGCTCTCCACTGAGAAGGGAGCCCAATGCGGGGCTCGATCCCAGGACCTTGGGATCATGACCTGAGCTGAGGGCAGATGCTTAACTGACTGAGGCACCCAGGTGCCCCAAAGTATAGACTTTAAATAATTAATTCAGAAAAATCACTAAACAACAACTATTGCAACAAGCAAAAACAATCAGTCCTTGGAAGGGGGAGAATCTGATTTTCAGAGTTGTCACATTACATAATCTTAAAAATCCAGCTTTTACAAAAGAAAAAAGTATGAGACATAAGAAGGAAGTATGGACCAAACAATCTACTAATATCAAAAATAAAAGAAGGAACAGTGCCATAGATCTTATGGACATTAAAAGGAAAATAAAGGAATACTACGAACAATACTATGCCCACAAATTTGATAACCTAGGTAAGATATTCCAATTTGCCAAAACTTATATAAGAAGAAATAGACAATATGAATAGGCCTATATCTATCAAAGAAATTGACAATAATTAATAACCTTCCAAAGCAGGAAACACCAGGTCCAGATGGATTCACTAGTGAATCCTACCAAACATTTAAGGAAGAAATTATACCAATTCTTTACAATGTCTTTCAGAGGATAGAAGCAGAGAAAATACTTCCTAACTTGTTCTATGAAGCCAGCGTTACTTTAATACCAAATCAGACAAAGGCATTGCAAGAAAGGAAAACTACAGACAAAGATCTGTCATGGACATAGATGCAAAAATGCTCCACAAAATATTAGCCATCAGATTTGATAATGTATAAAAATAATTACATACCATAACCAAATGGGGTTTATCCCAGGTTTGTAAGGCTGGTTCAACATTTGAAAATAAATTAATATAATCCATCATCAAGAAGCTAAGCAAGAAAAATTAATCATATCAATAGATGAAGCAAAAGCATTTGACAAAATCCAACACCCATTCATAATAAAAATTCTCAGTAAACTTGGAATAAAGGGGAACGTCTTTAATTTGATTAAAAATATCTACGAAAAGCCTATAGCTAACATCATATTTAATGGTGAGAAACTCAAAGCTTTTCCACTAAAGTCAGGTATAATACAAGGATGCCCCCTAGAGCCACTCCATTTCAGTATTTTACTGGACGTTCTAGCTAATGCAATAAGACAAGAAAAAGAAATAAAAAGTATACAGATTGGAAAGGAAGAAATAAAACTGTCTTTGTTCACAGATGACATGATCGTCTATGTAGAAATTCCAAGAGTCAACAAACAAAAGAACTCCTGGAACTAGTAAGTGATTATAGCAAAGTTGCAGGATACAAGGTTAATATGCAAAAGTCAAATGCTTTTCCATATGCCATCAATGAACAAGTGGAATTTGAAATAAAAAACACAATACCATTTACATTTGCATCCAAAAAAATACCTAGGTATAACTCTAGCAAAATATGTATAAGATCGATATGAAGAAAATTATAAAACTCTGATGAATGAAATCAAAGAACTAAATGAATGGAAAGATATTCCATGTTCATGAATAGAAAGACTCAATATTATTACGATGTCAGTTCTTCTCAACTTGATCTATAGATTCAATGCAACCCAATCAATATCCTAACAAATTATATTATCAATATTAACAAACTAATACTAAGGTTTATATCAAAAAACAAAAGATCCAGAATAAGCAACACAGTATTGAAGGAGAAGAACAAAGTTGGAGGACTGACAAAAACCAATTTCAAGATTTACTATAAAGCTACAGTACTCAAGACAGTGTGGTATTGGTGAAGAATAAACAAACGGATCAATGGAACAAAGAGAGAGCTTACAAATAGACCCATGTAAATATAGTCAACTGATATTTGACAAAGGAGTAAAAGCACAAAGGAGTGGAACAAATATAATCTTTTCAACAAATGGTGTTGGGACAACTGGCATTCATATGCAAAGAAAAAAAAGAATCTAGACACATACTTTACATCTTTCACTAAAATTAATTCAAAATGGATCACAGACCTAAAGGTAAAACACAAAACTATAAAACAGCTAGAAGATAATAGAGGAGAAAAACTAGATGATCTTGGGCATGGCAATAATTTTTAGATGTAACACCAAAGGCATGATCCATGAAAGAAATCACCGATGAGCTGAACTTCATTAAAATCTAAAATTCTGCTCTGTGAAAGACAATGTCAAGAGAATGAAAAGCCAAGCGACCGACTAGGAGAAAATATGCATCTGATAAGACTGTTATCCAAAATATACAAAGAACTCTTAAAACTTAGATAAGAAAACAAATAACTTAATTTAAAAAAGTGGGCCAAAAACTTTGACAGATGCATCATGAAAGAAGATATGCAGATGGCAGATAAACATGAAAAGATGCTCCATATCGTATGTCATCAGGGAAATGCAAATTAAAATAAGCACAACACACCCATTCAAACGGCCCAAATCTGGAACACTGACAATACCAAATGCTGCCGAGGACGTGAAGCAACAGGGACTCACACACTGCTGGTGGGAATGCAAAATAGTACAGCTACTTTGGAGGACAGTCTGGTGGTTTCTTTCCAAACCAAACACACTCTTGCCATACAATCCTGCAAGCATGTTCCTTGGTATGAGGAATTGGAAACTATGTCCACACAAATCCTTGCACGTATTATATGATTCTATTTATAGAAAATGTCCAGAATGGGCAAATCTATAGAGACAGAAAGTAGATTAATTACTTATTTCTGGGGGAAGAGCAGAAATGAAGTGAGTGTTCGTGGATAGGGAGTCTCTTTCTGAGGTGATGAAAATGTTCTGGAATTACATAGTGGAGGTATTTGCACAACTTGTGGATGTACCAAAATCCAAACCCACTGAACTGTGCAATTTAACTTGGCGGATTTTGTGGTAGGTGAATTATATTTCAATAAAAAAAATAAGATTAAATTAAATGGAACAATGTATATAGAGCTCAGGAGACTTGGAAGGGGCTCACGGCATATTAATTCTTTTCGCTTCCCCTCCCTCCTTGCAGAATGGATAGGTAAATGGGTGGGAAGGTGAACGGGCGGATAGAAGGAAAGATAAATGGGGGAGGGATGAATGGCAGGAGGGAGAAAGGAAGGGAAGGAGAGAGAGGGGAAGGATGGAGGGTTGATACAGTAGTGACGATTCTGCTGAAGTTGGCTCTATCATCATCCAGCCGGTTAGCACAGAGACTCACACACATTAGGCACTCAATACACGATGGATGTTTTAAAGCAACATGCCCAGGATCATGGAACAAGTAAGGGGCAGAGGTAGAATTCAGACCCAGTGCTGTCTGACTTCAAAGCCCATGTCCATTCTGCTGCAGCACAGTGTTTTTGTAAACTGTAAAGCTCTAGACGGATGCCCGGGTGTTGTGAATGGCAGTCATCCTGGCCTGTCTGCACTTCTACACCTCTAAAAGTGCTCTGGCCTTTGGATTTGCCTCTGAAGCTGGGTTGTCAGAGAACTCTGTGTCCCTCCTCGAAACCTTCGGGAGGCAACCAGGGCAGCTGCTGGTAGCAAGAGATGAGGCCCTTACTCACAAGCTACTTTCCAGAAGATTTTCCCCATGGGCTGCCCACTGAGCCCAAAGTCAGTCCCTCAGGGCACATAACCAGGCTATCCAAAGTCAGAGCTGAACGAGCCTCCATCATAATCGATCGACTGAAGCTAAGAGAGGAAACAGGATGTAGCCACAGTCATGCAGCCAGCCAGTTAACATGCCTGGTCCAAATTCAGACTTCCCATTATCTGACTGTGCTGTCTAGGGTTTGTTTAGCTTGCTTATTCAACTGGGGGGAAAAAAAAGAAACAACATTAAAGTCAAAATCAACCTCTCAGAGCCTTACCTTTAAAGAAAATGTGGTTCACCAGAACCATGACTGTCAGAGGTTCAAGGCCTTGGATTAAGTCTACGACCTTCCCTTCGGTCTCCTTCTCCACATAGCTGTTGATCTGCTCCCGGGCAGTGGAGGTGCTTGAGAAATCTGTAGAAAAGACTTTCGACTCATACAGCCTCTTGATGTTGTCCAAGAAATTTGTCTGCAGCCACAGCTCCTTTTTGATGAAGAGGACACTCCCCATCCTCAGGTCCAGGTCTTTGCTGGGGGCTCTGAGCGACTGGAGCAGGTGCTGGAAAGCCTGGTGGATGGCGGGCTCTGGCACGTGTGTGAGGTTGAACCCCAGGCTCTGGAGGATCTGGGTCTTGGTGGCTGAGCGGGCCCCGAGGGAGAGCATGGCCAGGGAAGTGGAGACACTCAGTGGGGAGAAGAAGACATTCTGGTCCGGAGTCTTCAAAACCAGCCTCCGGTATAGGCGGAAGGCAAAGTTGGTGTTGCTGGAAGACAGCCCGGAGGTGGCGGTGCTCCTTGGGGAGGACAGGCAGGAGAATCCTTTGCTGGGGTCCCTGGGTGGGGGCACACAGTGGATTGCAGCACAGATGCTGACAATGAGGAACACTCGATAAAAGGCAGATGCCATTTTGGAACGAAGTAAGTCTGCAAGAGAGGAAAGAACCATCAAGGGAGGGTGAGCCGAGCGTCTGGCCCCCGAATCGGAGATCTTGCAACACTCCACCCCATTTGAGATAGAATGGGGACATGAGGGATGGTTAACAGGGCAGTTCACTCAAGCAATCTCATTGGCTCTCCTGAAGGAGATGCAGATATTATTGTTGTCTTTAGCTTTCAAACAAGTAAACAGGCCTCAGAGACATTGTGTCATTGACCTCAGGCCACCCAGCTAGTTTGTGTTCCGTCTGGGATTCAAAGTCAGGTCTTAAATCCTGAATCTCAGCTCCCACGCTCTTTGCTGTTTCTGCTTCGTAGGCTTCTTATTCAGAGAGGAAGACAGTGGAACCAGACTGCAAATTCCCAGTCGTAGCAGCCACAGGTGTCCTCTTCCCCCTCAGAGATCCCTCCAGATATTCTTGGTCCCTTTTGTGTTGAATGATCCTTTCCTTGCCGTGGCTGCCCACCCCCAGCCACAGGCATTTGCTGGCAATGTTGATGTCCCTCAACAGGCTGTCCTGGGACCGCAGTCCTCGGGGGCCTTGAGCACAGGTGCCTAGTTGCTGGTGGGTTGCTGGCTCTAGCCTCCACCGCCTGCCCCCTGCATGCCTCATCCGGCTAGACTGAAGCACCAGGAGCATTTTGGATTAAGTGAGCTGGTGGCAGGTGGAAATACCAGTCGTTTTAGAGCGGGACAGGGCTGGGCTTGCATCTGACTCTGATGCTCACGATGGGCAAGTTTTAGCTTCTCTGGACTTCGGTTTTCCTTTTCTGCTCTGGGAGGATGGTCTGTACCTTATCTAGTTATTCAGAGGATCAAGTGTGATGAGGCCACCGGTCTCCATCAGGACAGTCCGAAGATCAAAGCCACGCTCCCAACAACCTCTTGGTTGAAACTCAATTTATGTAAATTGAGTAATACTTGATCACACCAGATGTGATTAAAATCAGAAGGAACTATACAAAGAATCTTTTTGCCAAATGAGTCATTCTTTTGGGAAACTGCGAATCTGTCCCCTTTGCCATTTATCTAATTGGGTGATTTTTGTTTTGTAGGCAGGGGAGTGTGAGGCGGGCTGCAGAGACGGGGCCACCGGCAGGAGGTGCAGACTTGATTCTGCCCGTGGGATCCACGGAGGGGATGCAGAGGAGCACCTCCATTCCAAAGGAATTTCCAAGGACTGTTCTGGGAGCCACGCGTGTCCGTCACTGCTCCCCCCGCCCCGGGCACAGTGCCCCGGGTAGGAGCGGCAGGAGAAGCTTGGTGCACTGTCCTGAGCGGAAGGGCGTTTACACCAGTGTGGAAGGGACTCAAGGAGAGAGGCACTTGGGACAAAAAGCCCAAGTTTCTCCTATTTGATGAACCCCGTGACAGGCGGAGGGTGCTCAAAACGCCGTGCAAGAATGTGGGGTCTGTAAGGACAGCTCTGATGGGCGGAGGGGCCTGCTGGGTTAGCGTGGGGTCGTGTCAAAGCGGAAACCACGGGCCCAACATGCTCTCACTTACACCGAGTTCCCAACAGGGCTGAAAACCTCATCCAACTGCAGGTTCCGCCTCTACCCAGTCAGTCAGGAATCTCTCCATCAGGCCAGTGAGTCGGCCACGTGGGCCCTCCATCCCCCCCCAAGGGAGATGAGGTCATCTGTGTGGGAAGACCCCTTGCCTTTCCCTCTAGGGCAAAACGCCTGGCCTGGAACACTCTCTTTTGTTTGCCAATAACGTCCTTGCCAAACCCCCTTTCTATGAAAACTTGCCATTTTGTACACCTCCTCGGAGCGCCCCTCTGTTTGCTGCCCGAGTCATGTGTCATTTAATAAAACCAATCAGACCTTTAACTTTTCCTTGGTGGGCCTGTCATTCCCAGGAGCAGTGCTTGAGCTCGACAGTCAGCCAGGGGCCAGAGCCTCTGCAAGACCAGCACTCTCCTGCACGACCACGATCTGGGTAAAGAATGGCAGCCTCGCGCGCCCACCTTTTCATCCTGTCCTCCCAGGCCTGGCTTCACCGCCCCCTGACTCCTGCCCCGTCTGTGAAAGGGGGTGGCCCCGAGGAAGAAGGAACACAGTCTGTGTACCACCCAGCATGGTGTCGGGCCCGCAGAGAGCCTGAGGTCAAAGCTGCTTCTCCCTCGTGGCTGTTTGTGCTTTGTGTCCCTCACTTGGAAGCAGGGTGAAGGGGCAGGCCTGCCCTTGGGTATTCCTGACCGTGGGAAGGGACGGGGCTGAGGGCAGAGAACGCCAGCCACGCCGG
This sequence comes from Leptonychotes weddellii, assembly GCF_054177405.1. Taxonomy (NCBI): domain Eukaryota; kingdom Metazoa; phylum Chordata; class Mammalia; order Carnivora; family Phocidae; genus Leptonychotes; species Leptonychotes weddellii. The sequence goes on along the minus strand of NC_138377.1, from coordinate 8,541,617 downwards.
AGGGGGAAGGGAGGCACCGCAGGACATCGGGGGCCTGTATCCCTCTCGGGGTGGGTGGGGGTGGGAGTGGGGCTCCCGGGGCACCTGCTAACGCTGGCTGTACCTCCCAGAGGATCCACACCCCCACCAGCAGGCACGGCCTGGCCAGAGGGCGTCTGACTCCATGCCCCAAGTCCTGGGCTGAGCAGGGGAGACCGGCCTGGACCAGTAGCCCTTCAGGCAGTCCGCTAGTGAGTGTCCTGGCCCCTCGTGGCCCTGGCCTTCATGTGGCCTTAGGCGAGCCGCTGCTTCTCTCTGGGCCTCAGGGAGGTGGCCTCCAAGGGCTCTATGGCGATGGGCCTCAAGGGGCAGATCCTCACGCTCTTGAGGAAAAGCTCTGACGAAAGCTTACTCATTCAGCTCTTAAAATCCAACCTCCTTCCGCACTTGGCCTCTCCCTATGCCCAACTCCTATCCTCTCATGGCTGCCCCTTCTGTCTCCCATGGAGGCCCCCCACTGCCTCCCTGCTGTGACATGACTGTGGCTGGGGGCGGGGGGTGAGTCCTGCCATGGGCTCTGCCCGTCTCGAAGAGAGGGACACTGTCCCCCCTGCACCTGACACTGCCTGGGCCCCTCTCGCCCGGGGGGCCACTGCCTTTATCCCACCTTTCATCCTCTCTCCCCTGCTCAATCCCCCACTTGGCTCCCGGCTGGGTCACTCATCCACACCGCAGACAGATGGAGCTTTCTAGATGCAAAGCTCATGTGTCACTCACCTACTCAGCTTCCTCAATGGCTCCCCACTGACCTTGGGAGGAACGGCCATGCACCTGTCACTCAAGGTCCTTCTCTGCTGGGCTCTCACTTACCTCCCGAGCTTCATCCTCAAGCACACAGCTGTTCCACGTTGCTGGAAAGGTTATATGGCCCTCCGCCCACCCACCCTGCCCTGTCTTCATTTGCCTCCTTGTCTGAAGTTCCAAAGGGCTTCATTCCATTCTAAAACCCCACACTCCTGGTGACACACTTCTGGCAAAGCCCCAAACCTGGAATAAGCCACCTGTCTGTTCCTTCTTTGCCAGCCACTGGAGGGAAGTGGCTCACTGAGGCAGTCTGGTCCGCAGTGACTTCCCAACCACCGATCTTGATGTGCCTGGCAACAGACACTTCACTCTCCCATTGACTGCAGGGAATACCTCGGTCTTCCATTTCCTGAAGATGGACTCCTGAGCCTCCCGTGAGGGCATCTGTGCATGCACACACACACACGAGACCACCTTGGCCCCCACCTCCCATGAAAGACAGACCCTTGGAAAAGGAACATATCCCCCTCTGCCCAGCACTCCTTGCAGAACTTGGAGAGCATCCCTTATGTCCATCCCAGGACCCTCACACCTCTCTCTTCCATATTCCCAACTACATCCTTGCCGTTGGCTTTTAAACATGGTCAAGGCTTGCCCGCTAGGACAAACAAACCACTACCAACGGCACGATGAAAACCCCCCTTCGCTCCCTGTCTCCATCCTCCCCATCCCGACTCACATCCTCACGAGCTGTGTGTTCACTGTCCTCACGGTCTCACTTCCACTCACCCTTGGCCCACTCCAGTCTGGCTTCTGGGTCCACAGAGACGGGACCAGCCTGTGAACGTGGCCAGGTTCACCCTAGCTGCCTCCCCAGTAACAGCTGACACTGGAGACCACACTGTCTTCTCCAGTCCCTCCCTGAGGCTCTGTGACACCATGACCTCCTGCTTTTCTCCTCTCCCCCCATCTCCCTCCGTTCCTCCTCCTTAGTCACCTCTGGGCCTCCCCTCCTGCGCCCCGTCCTGGTGCGCCCCCCGAGCCTCGGCGCCCTCTCCTTGGTGCTCTCCTCTGCCTCCAGCTGATCTCATCACGCCCAGGGCTTCATTACCAAGATGCACATCACTTACTATTTTTAATCCCCGGGCCAGAACTTTCCTCGGAATTCCGAATTTCTAACCACCTCCTTGATATTTCCTCCTGATGTCACAAATGAACCTAAAGCTCAGTAAGACCCAGACTGAACTCAGACTCTTTCCCAAATGCCATCTTCCCATGGAAGTCACAGCTGAGACCTTTTTCAACATCTCCGTCCGCGGACAGCACTCACCTAGTTATTCGAGCCCAGGACTCACACTTGCATCTCCTTGTTCTTCATTCCCCACACCAACACATCGCTTACCTATTTTCAACTGTTCCAGTAGCCTCCCATTTCCCAGAGCGGGCACCAGCCTCTCATCCAACCTGCACTGGCTGGACTCTACCAGCCCCTCTAACTTCATTACAGACCTCAAAGCCCCTTGCTTGGGGCTGCTGTGTCCAGCCGTTTTGCCCATTTTTATGCTCCTCACAGGTGATCTTTGTTGTACCCCACTCCCCTCCCCCACCAGAGTTTCCCCTCGAATTAATTCCTTTCCACTGCTTAGGTCCTCTGTCATGTGACATCCTTAAAGGAAGTTCTCTTTGAGCGCTCAGATCAGGAAAATTCCCCCCTTTAAATGTCTTTATAGCACCATTAACCTCTTAGTGAAATACTTATCATGGTCATAATTTCACATTTATTTGCCTGACAGAAAATGAAACGAATCAGGGCACTTGCCTCTCTGTTCTCCCCCTACACCCCTGTTTGGGGTGTACAAAGGTACAAAGGGCTCCCCTTAAGTGTTTGATGAAGGAGTGAATTGAAATAAATTAAATGGACGATTTACCTCGGACGGGTGATACTGACGGGAAATGAGCAAGAAAGACCTTTCAGGTCTTCCTTCAGGTGCTAGTTAGACAGGCTATGCATACATAACACATGAGTTGACTCAGCGTTTGGCCATTGTGGCCAAAGCACCTGCCATTGGACTTATGAACAGTAGTAAACAGAAAACTGGACAAAATACATGAAACAATTGAGACACTGAGAAAAATATGTGAAATAATGCAGACATTGGACCACAGGCAGAGAAGGCAGACAAATTAGGGGAGCCCTGTGATTGCCCTGCTTTTCTGTCCAAAGACACTTTCTGGCTCCAGGGAGGGAAACCCAAGCAGAAGTGGCAGGCTGGCTGAGCACAGGGGACGGGGACCAGAGTTTGGGAAGGCGCAAGCAGCAAAAGCGTGCGTTAGCTTCAGTGCAAAGCGAAGTGTTCGGCTCTGCACGCGTAAAGTGACATTCCACAAGGACGGTCCCGGTGCAGAAGCAAAACGCCCAAACTGCTGTGATGTAAGCAGAGGTCCCAGAGTTCACGTAGCTGGGGAGGGAGGGAGACCCTGACCAGGCCGAGTTAGGGGACCTCCAGGAACATCTAAGGCATTCAGGAGATACCCGACAAGCGGCACATCTTGACGTTAGGGCTACGCTAACTCTAGCCTGAAGCTGCCCTAGACACCTTAGCAACACTGTATCTGAAATAGGACATTCATTTTATCAGGAAAAGGTGATAAAAATCCTTGACAGGATAAGAAAAAAGTTCTGCAAATACTTTCGGTGGCTTTTAAAACCAGTGTCACCACAGTAAGGGAGGACAATAAAATCCAGGCCAGAACTATTGTAAGAGAAAATCTAAGTGGTAGAAGCTAGATCAGGAAGCTTGAAAACACAGCAGTAGGAACAGGGGAGAAAAAACAGCCCCAGTGGTCTGCGAATGGAAAGCACGTGGTCTCACAGACGGGCAGCTGGAGTCCTAGGCGCGGAGCGGGTGGGAGAGACCAAGTCTGGAAGAAATCATAGCCAGAAATATTTGCGTAACTCACTCTATGTGAACTACAAGACAATAAAATGAATTCAGCCCTGCCATTTCTTCCCCCAAGCTACACCCTGAGCCCTTGATTCTCGGTCTGTCTAGACGGCTCTCCCCCCCTCCCCTCTTGACCAACTGCTTTCCATCCTCCAGCTCCAGCTCCAGACCTCCCACGCCATGGAGTCTTCCAGATCCCACAGAAAGTCGGGCCCTCCCTTCGCAAACACCCTAGAGCAAACCACAGCAATCTACCCCCTCATGTGTCCGTCTCCCCGAGTACACAGGCTGCACTTTGTGTGGTTTCCTCCGGGACAGGGACTATCCCCAGTGAGTGACGGGGACAGAGGGAGAACAATAAAGGGAAGACGAAGGTGGGGGAGGGTGTGGGAGGGCAGTGGGAGGCAGGTCAGGAACCCCAAGGGCCAGGCTCTGCTCACTGGCCCACACCCAGGGACTTTTGTAAAAAGGCCTCCAGTTGGTGAAACAGGTTGGCCTACCGAAGTGTGGAGTTTCCCAAGCGTGGTTAATTGTCAGGAGAACCTGTGTTCTCATTAAAATGCACATCCCAGGCCCCACCTAGAGCCACTGAGTCAGACTTCCCAGGGAAAGATGAGCCAACTAAGGAGTGAGGGGAGCTGGCTGCTTCCTCCTTGCACAGCTTCTGCCCAGCAATCCGAGATGATCCCCAGCTCTGAGCGCCTCAGGACGTGGGGAAAGCAAAGCCCTGTTTCTCCCCAAATTCCTAAGACCAATCCTGCCGCCGCAGCGACAGATCAGGAGCAGATCCCAAGGGTCCATCCAAGGTCCCATCAAGATGGAGCCTTATCCCAAGTCCATCCTCCTCCACGGAGCTTCTCTTGCCATGGCTGGGCTGCTCTAGACCCTTCTCTTCCTGGCTAGAAGTTCTCCTGCCTACCTCACACATCTTTACGCTTCTGCCCCATTTCTGGTTTATACAGATCTTCACATCACTCTTTAAATCTGGCTACATCCTTATACTTTTCTCTTTATATTTTTATATATATATATATATATATGTTTTTCAATTTCACCTACTCTTGCTCTACCTGCAGAGGACGCTGGATGCCTCATGGCTGGATTTTCCACGTCATCTTAGCCAGAAGCCCCCCAAGAGGGACCCAACAATACCCAGTGTGGACGTGAGCACCTGTCTCATGGAGGAGTGCTCCCCAGGGCTCCCTGCACTGTTTGGCTGCAACATTGCTCATTCCTGAGTCCGCTCACAGGGGCCACGTGACTTTCAGGATCTGAGCCAAGCTGAGGGTGGAGGTGGGGAAGGGGGTAGATCCAGACAGACCCTCTGGCCCGGAGGTGTTTTGTCTAGTCGTTCCTTTGTTTTCTGTGGTTTTGGCAAAGAGGTCACTATTTCAACATTACGGGACACGTGGGCTTACTGCTCCAGAATGGATCTTCACCTGGAGGGACTCTTTCCCAGCCCAGTCTTGGAATCTGAGATTCCTTCGTTCACGTCACACCAAGAGAAACAACAGACAAAAGGCTACCTGTGCTGGGAGGACACGCAGTCTTCAGATAAGCCCCCTCAGGTGCCTTCCTCCCCACTCTGGATGCCTTTACACCAGGCATCACTGATGTGGATGGGTGCCTAGCAGGTGCAAAGGAGGTTCACACGCATCACGTCGTGTAATCCCCCTGAGTAGCCGATGAGATGAACAGAATGGTCCCCACTTCACAGAGAGGAAAAACTCAGGATTGGGCACAACGAAGTGCCTTGCCTCGTGTCACAAACCAAACACATGGCAGAGCTCAGATTTGAACTTCAGCCTGTCGGGACTCCAGGGCCTCCTGCCAGCCTCCCAACACTTGAGGCTCCCGACCAAGTCCCTGAAATGAAAGACCACCACACCAGACAACATGGAGTCCTGAGTTTGAGCCTTGAGCTCAAGCAGACGAGCGTCTTGGCGGCCGCTGTCTTGTCTGTTTTCTTTTCTTTTCTTTTTTTTAATTTATTTATCTGAGAGAGAGAATGGGAGACAGAGAGCATGAGAGGGGGAGGATCAGAGGGAGAAGCAGACTCCCCGCTGAGCAGGGAGTCCGATGCGGGACTCGATCCCGGGACTCCAGGATCATGACCTGAGCCGAAGGCAGTCGCTTAACCAACTGAGCCAGCCAGGCGCCCCTGTTTTCTTTCCTCTTTAACCAAATGGAACAGGCTTCGGGCTCAGGTCTGGGTGGAGTTGAATTGCCAAGTTGTTTGTGTTGTATGTATTTTTAGTTATTTTCTACCTGTGGCCTGTTTTCTGGTTTTCTATGGATGGCTGTGATGTTAATTTTTCTGTTTGAACAAATTTCTTTTTTTTTTTTTTAAACATAGATTCATTTAAATATCCCTCTTGAGTGTGTAAGAGCACAAAAGAGTTGGGGATTCAGCCACAATATCAACAGTGTTTTGGGAATGAAAGAAATTGGGGGAATTGAGTGGAAATAGAGAGCATGTGTCCCAACGAGAAGGGGGCCCCGGCCTCATGCTCCCACTGTCACGACTATGCACGGCCCTGACCCACCTGGGCCTGAACGGGAGGAAGCCGGCCATGGGTCTCTAAGCTCTCACCTGGCTTCTCCACACCTGGCACCCTCCCACGCACACAGGAGATCCTTAATAAGTATCTGTTGGCCAAATGAATGCATGGAAAAAGAATAGGTAGATGAAATTTGGAGTAGACTCTATCATTTCCAAGACGAATGTCAAAGTGTTGTCCGAGATTGAAGTGCTTTTGGAGATCATCCAGGGCAATCCCTTCACTGCGCAGGTGAGAAACAAAGGCCCTGGAAGGAGAAGGTATTTGCCCAAGTCACAGAGTCAGCGTCTGGGCAAAGCAGGGCCGGGAACTAGGGCTTCCTGCCTGTCATTATCCTCTTCAGCGCACCAGCTTGTCACCTCTGGTGTGTGCCCACATGAATGACCTCAGCCTGGGCAGACAGGAAACCAGCCTCCTGACATCCCACATGCATTTGGAAAGCCACCTGCTCGGAAGCCACACAAAGGCTTTCTGCATTATGTGGAAGGTCAAGCTGGATCACATCAAAGGGGTTCTGCGGTGGGGTTCTGACGTTGGACACTTACCTTCTTGGCCAGAGCTAATCCTTCTCGTATCATCACGTATGCTCCTGGTGGGCGTCTCTGCGGCTCCAGAAGTCTCCAGAAGCTGATTGTGCAACAGAAGCCATGGAGAGCAGAATCGCCAAATCTCCCATCTCAGCAGTGAGTGTCACCTTCGCAGTGAGGCCGATCTGACCACCGCCAGCACACCAGCACTTCCAACCACCCTTCCCTGCTTTACGTAATGTTCTTACGCATTTGTTAACCCTATGGTGTATTGCATGCCTCCATCTACTAGCTGGGAACCTCCGCAAGGGCAAGGAGCTTTGTATGTTTTGTTCACCGATGTGTTTCAACCCCACAGTGGCACAGAGTGGATACTCTGCAAATATTTGCTAGATGGGTGGATGGACAAATGAAAACTGAAATACTCAGAGGACTTGCATTTAGTCTCCTATCTGTGGCTCTCCAGCCCTGGGAACGTGGGCAAGTTATGTGGCCTCTCCTGAGCCTCGGTTTTCTCATCAGTAGAGTGAAATGGTCCCACCAGCTTGAAGGGTTGGTGGGTCGGTGGGTCGGCGGGTCAGTGGAAAAGCCTACGCAGTGCCAGTCCCGTGGGAAGCAGGTAGGAAGGGTTGCTTACTTCAAAGGCAAACTCCATGTACTCATTTATTCATTCGTGAGGTGGGTCAGTCCACAACAGGTGGCCCGTGAAGGCTTCTTAGAAGAGGTAGGAGTCAGTCTTTTCTGGAAGCAAGAGTACCACTCTGAAAGGAGCTGGCGAGCATGGCAGAGAATGGGGAACGAGGAGAGCGCCGGGCAGGGCAGGCTGGAGCCGCGTGAGCCAGTCAGTGCAGGGAGGTGCAGGGAGGCGCAGGGAGGCGCAGGGAGGCGCAGGGAGGCGCAGGGAGGTGGTGAGGCAGAGCGCCTGCTTGGCAGAACCACGGGAGGGCGCTGGCCATGTCTGGAGCAAGGGTGACAGCAAGGGTAGTCTGTCTTCTCAGCAAACACACACTGAGTGTGTTCTCTGTGGCCTGGCCTGGGAACTGGGGCCAGGGGATGCCCGGTCTGCAGCCAGAGGGACACTTACAACACACGAGTGTGCCTGAGTCATCCTCCAGTGAAACACCAGTGACAGCTCACCATAGTTCTTCGGTTAAAGCCCAGCATTCCCCCTGGGGCCCCTGACGCCCCAGCCTACATCTCCAGCCTCACCGCCCACCTCCTCCTGACTTATTTTGTTGTGCTGGCCACATTAATCTCATTTCAGTTTCTCGGCCCTGCCAACTTCCCACCCCAGGGCCTTTGTACATGTTGCTCCCCTGTGCTTGGTAGTCTTCCTCTGCTACCACTCCAAGTTCCTCCCCTCTTCTTTTTCTCCCCCATGATAGAGTTTATTTCTGTAGCGCACAATGAATATATGGTTGCGAAGGTAGGAAATCATATAAAAAATATTTAAGATGTGCAGTGGTCGTTCTTAGAACAAAGTCGGTTAAAGGGAAGATCAGTCAAGCACTAGAGCTTATGGAAGACCAGCCAGCATTTTCTAGATTGTGAACTACACCGGGACAAACATACCTGTATGTGGGCTTAATTAATAGTGGCAGTTCAAGAACAGATAAGCTCCCAGGATTCGGAGCTCTCTCAGCCTTGTTGGAGCCCCCAGCCTGGGTCAGACCCCTGTTCCATACCCTCGAAGGCCCTCATGGCTTTCTCTCATCATGCTCACTGGAGCTCGTGATCAGAAACGCACAGGGGTGCTGATGTGACTTGCAACTATTTCTCCCACTGGATATTAATGACATGAAGGCAGGAACCAGGTCTGTTTGGATCAGTAACTAGTGCACAGATTGCCACCCCATAAATCATTGTTTAATGCGGGGTTGATTGCAGCCCACATCGGGGTGGAGGGGAAATTCAGACCCAGGAGCCATGGAGGTGAGTACTTTATTGAAGGGCTGCTTGGAAGTTGCCAGAAAGGTAGAGAAGATCTCATAACGATGTCAGAATGGACTGGGCGTTAAAGGATGAGCAGGAGCTCGTCAGGCAGGATGAGAGCATTCCCAGTAGAGGGGACAGCACAGGCAAGTGCCTGGAGCACCGTTTTTTAGAAAAGAGCTGGTCACCTCCGGGACGTGAGTGAGGGCAGCAGAAGACCGTAGCTCTGGCTCTCTGCCGAACACCTGCTACGTGCCAGGCTCGATGTCTACGCAGTGCCGTGTAACCCTCAGAGCTCCTCACCGCCCTGGGGTAGGTATTACTACCCCCTTTTAATAAATGGGGCTCCGAGGAGTTAAGTGACATGTCCAAGCCACCCAGCTACTCAATGGCTGACCTGACTATCGCATGTCCCCGGTGGCTAATGTTGCAGACCTGAGCTGACCACTGAGCATTTCCGTGTGTGTCCGGTGTCTGCCCACCCCCACCCCGCCCCCTCAGGCTGGTGCAGGGTCTCAGCCTTCTCTGTCTCCCTCCCTCTCAAAGAGGGGTGCTTACTCTGGTGCTCTCCCATCTGAGCCCTTACCACACTGTAAACCAGCCTTCTCTGCCAGCCTGTATGGGGGCTGGGTCTCCAGGGCCCTGGGGGTGCCCAGGATGGAGGAGGGGGTGCTTATTGAATACTCACAAGCCGAAGGGGCCTAGGGGGGGCTCTCGTACCTGGGAGAGGAGCTCAGGAAGGACCAGCGGGGTCCCCAAGTCCACATGGAACCCGTTCCTGCCCTAACCCAGAAGACCAGTGTTTTTGGCCGTGGCTAACCACGTGGCCATAGGAAAGTCACTTCATTGCTCTGCATATGGATCTGTCACATGGATGTCCGTTCTGGCCGCCCACAGGGGAGCTGTGACCAGAACACAAAAGGCACAGTGAGCTGTGAATTGCTAGGCACACCCAGGAGGTGACAGCTGATGCCGGCTCAGGCTTAGTAGTGCCAGGCCAGTTGGGGGCCCCTCCTCTCAAACACTTCGGGCAGCGGGGATTCATGGCAGGAGGCAAAGGAATCAGCTGCAGGCAATGAGGGCTCCCTGTGGCATGATCAGGCGCCCCCTAGTGGTCATGGGCAGACCCTGCAGGGCCACGTTTTCCAGGGCAGGCGCAGGGACCCCATTCACTCTTCAGCTGAGCTTGCTAACAGATCCAAACCCCAGACTCTTCTTGGTGGGCTCTGGAATCAGGCAAACCTGGCAATGGATCCTAGCCGCTTCTAATCCAGGCTCCATCCCTCTAATGCCGGGCCAGCCCCACCTCCGCTTTGCCATCTGATTGGATGCCTGGCTGAGCCCAGCGAACTCCCATGTGGACCCTGCGGGGACATGACTTTGTAGCTCACATACCAAAGACCCAAGGCTAGGGGCTCACCAAGCGGAACTAGCTTTTCTAAAGCAGCGTGCTAGTTTCTTCAGAGCCCCAGAGGGGAGTATCCCTGTCTTCCTTTCAGGAATACAGAAATAGAGGCTCCGAGGAGATATGTGGCTTTCCCAAAGACACTTTGTTCCTAAGATTTGAACCCAGGTCTCTCTCACTCCAAAGCCCAGGTACTTGCCTTGTCTCATAGCTTCCCCAAATTATCCACCAACAGCCAGCAGAACTGGGGGTGTTTATTAAATCACAAAGTCCCTCTGCCTCTCCAGGGAGAGAAGATCACAGCCATCCAAGTGGGTGGGGGTGGAGCATCTAAGCCCAGTGACGCTGGACCGGGCAGGGAGGGGGCTGAGGGAGGATGGGGACGGGGTGGGGGTGCACAGGAGCCCCCAGAGCCAGCGGCGCTGCCTGTTTGGATGGTGGTCTTGGGAGCTCATGAAGGTGTGGGATTAGATTAAAAGGTCCTGGGATCCCAGTTTGAGGCAGATGAAACATTTTCAGTCCCAGGCTGCCGCTGGGGCCCGCAAGGAGCTGGAACGCCCCCTTAGTCCCCAGTAGGATTAGCAATCTTTCCCAAGAAGATGATGGTGGGCAGGACGCTATCCCTAATAAACACCAGAAAGGGTTTGTTCAGCTTGATGGAGAGCGGCGTCTCCATGGGCAGCATCTGGGCTCCAGAGCCGGCCGCACCCTCTGTACCCTTCTCATCCATCTTCAGCACCGCCTCATGCACCGCCTGCGGGAATCAGGATCGAGGTCAGTGTCGCCAAGCCACTCTGGGCCAAGGACAGTGAGAGGCCCAGAGAGGGAAAAGCCTCAGCCAGGGTGGCCCAGCACAGCAGTAACCTGGCTGGTGCCAGGCGCCCCAGGCTCCTTCTGCTGTCATTGCCGGGAGGATGCGGGACAAGCAGACTCAGCGTGAAGGGACCGATGAGGCTGGGGGAGCCTCAGCTGCAGCAGGAAGGATGGAGTGGGGTGCGCTATCCTTCCATGAATTACAGGGAAGTGCCGAGCAGCATAATGGCAGAAAGAGTCTGCGGAACCTTAGCTAGATGGAAGGGACGTGGTGACGTCCCCACCAGGAAGCCTCCAGTCCTGCTCACATTCCTCTTAGCTTCCTGGGGGATGGTGAGAAAGGAACCAAATGGGAGGGGGGGCATCAGAGATGACTGAGATGTCAGATCTACCCCAGGGCACCCACATCTGTGACGCAGTGATTCACCCTAGGACATGGAAGTTTCTGCACATACTGATGCATTTCATTCCATTCTACAAAATCCTAACAATTTTACTAGCAGGCCAGCCAGGAGCCATTGGCAATCACAGCTGTGGGCACACCTAACTGCAGAAAAGAAATGAGCCGTGGAACTGAGTAAAGGCCCCCGGAAAGGGGTAGCTGGCACTGACGATTTATGGGAAGTCTATGTTAAAAGGGAGAAAATTCTACTGTTTTTCTTCCTCTTGCAAATTGGAAAATAAATCTGAATCAGTGCCTACTGGGATCTCTCCCAGACTGGCTCGAACTTCCCACTTAGAATGCGCCGATCCCCACTGCCCATGATGCCAAGCTCTCCCCCATCCCAGCCTCTGGCCATGCTGCTCCCCCTACTGGGAGATCCTCCCCACACCTACCTCTGCTCCTTGCAATCTCCCCACCCCCAATGCCCTTTTAACCTAAAAGTAGGGTTGCCAGGTGAAATAGGGGATGGACCATTAAATTTGAATTTCAGATAAACGATGAATATCTTTAGTGTAAGTCTATTCCATGCAATATTTTGGACTAAAGAAATTATTGGTCACTTGCCTGAAATGCGAATTTAACTGGGTGTCCTGTATTATATCTGCTCAACCTGGGGACCCTACCCCATATGGTCGTCTCTGCCCCCAGCCAGCAGGTGCTCAGCCTTGCTGAAAACCCCGGGGCCCATGGCTGGTTCATCTCTTGGTCATGCACATGTTTGCAACTTACTCCCAACAAGCCCGTGAGGTCTTTGGGAGAGGCTCTGGGTCAGACCTAGACTGGTTCTAGGACCAATAAATGTGCCAGGCCTTGATCACTTGTTTGTTGCACAGAATCGACCTCCAAAATGGGACCAGGAGCTTAAAGACTGGAAACATGAGGCTTGGGGAAGTGATGTGATTGTCCCAGAGTGACAAGGCTGGTAAGGGACAGTGCTGGATCGGTGCCCAGCCTGACTGGCAGGACCAGACCCGGCTCATTCAGCTGCTGGGACAGTGGCTCTGGCCCAGGGCTGCAAGAAGGCTCCCTGCGGGTGGGGTGGCATCCGGGCCGGGCAGGCTTACCTTACCCACTTTCAGGCTTTGATGAGGGGTGATCCGAGTGAGATGACCATGCTCCTCAAAGATTTTGGTGATACCCAGGTAAGAGAGCATCTTCTTCAGGTCATAGTTACCAGTGATGGAGAACCTGGGCAGGGACACGTCTACGACCCTGGGGAGATGGGGGTGACAGGTGAGTGGCAGGGTCTCCTTGCTTTCCTGGGCAGGCCGCAGGAGAGGTGATGAATGGGACCTTGGTCTTCCCAGCCCCAGAGGTCTCAGACCCTCTCTTTGTCCCCACAATGAGGAGGGACTCTGACCCCGGGACCCTGGCTTCAAAACACCTATGATCTCTGAACTGTGTCCGTTCTTCCTAGCATACCCTCCCCAGAGCCCTCACCCACAGAAATGGTCTCAAGTCCCCACTGTTTCAGGGCCCCTTTGGTTGCAGACACAGAGGTGTCGTCCCCTTCACAGTCCTGGCCTTGGCCAAGCCCTGAGCCAGTCCTGACCCAGCAGGCTGGATGCCAGAGGCCGCAAGGGCCTGGGATCTGAAACCAGGTAGAACTGAGCTCAAACGCATTCTGACTCTCATGAGCTCCGTGACGGGGAGCAAATGATCTCCCCTCCCTAAGCCACTTGGGCGAAACGATGGTGCTAATCACAGCAGACGGGGCAGTAAAAGTGTAAAGCAAATGCATGTGGGCGCTCAGGAGTCCCTGACCAGCAGGCGTTCCTCCTTCTGCCCTTGAGTTAGCAGCTTCACATCCTCCGTGGGTGGGACCCGATGGGCCTCCCCGGCGTGGGGGCTGGGATCAGTGGTCCCGGGAAACCTGTGGACCCTGGGTTCCTGTCTCCCTGGCCCTGAGCCCTGTTTCTTCTTGCCTATCCAGGACCTCGCCCCTGCCTGCATTCCTCTCTGTTCTGCGCCATCCATCATGAATGGTGTCTGCCTGATCACCCTCAGGAGGAGACCATGTTCTCCGATAAATTGATATCCTACAAAACAAGAGCAAACACATCTCCACTGGCCCCAAGTCACTTCTCCAGCTTCCAGCCCATTCCTTTTCTTTCTTTCATAGCAGAAAGGAGTTGTCTCTGCCAGAGATCTCCACTTCCTCCCACAACTGCCGCAGCCCACTCCACTTGGTTCTTTGCCCTCCACCTTCCACTTTCCAGGGCCACGGCTGAGCTCGGCTTGCTTGACCCAAGAGACAGCTCTCAGAGAGTGGATCCCCTTTTTCCACCTTGAAGCATTCCAACCCAAGTCCATCTTCCCCTCCTTCACCGGCCACTCCTTCGCTCACCCTCTGCCAGAACCATCTCATCGCCCACCTGGACTGTCTGTGATCCTCCAAGCCTCACCCCTCGGTCCTCTTCTCTTCTGTCTTTCCTCCCTCCAGAGGAACCTCATTCAGTGTCATGGCTTTAAATACTGGCCATTGGCCCAATGATTCCCAGACTTACCTTTCCACTCATTCATTCGCTCAACAAATTAAGTGCCTCCTCTCTACAAATCGGATGCTTAGATGCATGTGTGAACAGAAGAAGCATAACCCGTGCCCTTGGGTGCGTGCTCTAGCAGGGAAGACAGACAAGAAAGTCCATACGATGAAAAGCATCCCGTAATCATCGATACATAGACTGGGAGTCCGTGTATAAGAAGACAGCGCGTGCAGTGGAGAAAAATACAGATCAGCTTGGGGGTATCAGCAATGCTGAGGTTCAGGGAAGATTTGAGAAACTCTAAAGGAGGCAAAGGCGTCAGGCAAGCTGGGTCGTTTCTTCTGAGTGAAATGAGCTGCCAAGGAGACTGGTGGTTTCCCGCCTGTGCCCTACAGTTTCCGAGTTCACAGAGGTATCTTGGGGAATGAGGGGTATGCGAGGTGAAGGGAAAGGGGGGGTCCACTCCCTCCACCCCCACTTTATCCACAAGTCCTGGCTTCATGTAATGTGGGCTCCGTAAGGTCACATTTCCTTTAGGATTCAAATTATGATGACTTGAGACCCTCCAGTTGGATTAGGGGGACTCAGCATCCTCATCTCCAAGTTATTCCTGCCAATTTCCCATGGGGTGCAGCTCTGGGGCTGGCAAGTGGTACTCCATGTTGCTGTGCCAAGCCCCTCTGCAGCCCTCGGGGCCAAGACTACTGCCAGACTGGGTTTGTAGCAGGGAGGATCGGGGGATGCTGTGCAGACCCCAAGCCTAGCAGCCCTCTTGGGATGACCTGCCATGTAGCCTGCTGCTTCTCCCCATCCCCCTAGTACAGCGACTTTATCTGAAACATTCAGAACCAGAATTTCTCTTTTATGGAGCTTTTGGCTCAATTGAGATATCCAAGATGTGTTCTGCCATTCCCCCAAGGATGTGTTTTGTGTGGTAGAGCACCCACTGCAGCCCAGCTCTGTCCTAGCATCCTATCTACCTCCCCTAGAACCCTCCCTGGCTCCCAACAGCGTGTCAGCCATGGCAGAAGCTCTTGATAAAGACCTGTTGGGTAGAGAACAGGGGTGAGGGCAAGGCAGAAGAGAGAGTATGCAGAGCAGGGAGGAGGCCATCCCGACACCACTCCTACCCAAGTCAACCCTGAGAGCCCCAGCCCTGACCCTTCTCAAGAAAATCGACTGGTAAGCAAGTGCCTGAGAAGAATTCTGTTGGCTCATCTTAAATCTGTTCTAATTTTATGGTTTCTTTTTTAAAATATTGACTTTGGTCAATTTGGTCAATAAGGACTTTGGTCCTTCAACTATTATAACTTATTTGGAGCACACTTCGCTGGTTTTGTTGTGATATTACAGTTGAAAACATGATTCCGTGTACAATAAACAGCTCCCTCTGACAGCCGTGGTTGTCCTCGTGGTTCCTTTCTGCCTGGGATTCCATGACTCCTCTTCCATCCCCACGTGCCACTGTTGGGCCTTGAAGACTTAGCTCCAATGCTCCCTGCTCCGTGGCGCCCCCCTCCGCCACCACCACCACCAGGGACCATGGTTTTGCTCTGTCCACTCTACTCTCATGATATAAGCATCTCCCTCTACAAGCAAGAGCTTCACTATATTCCTGTGACTTGTCTTCTGGTCTACTTCCTACCAAAACACAAGTTCATCACGGAGCACAGAATAGGACTTGGCCATGGGGTCAGAGCTCAATAAATCTGGGCTAGAAGAAGCAAAGAGTGGAAGGGAAGGCAGGAAGAAGGAAGCAGCTGCATATGCCAGGCCCCCTCGTACCTTCGTGTGACTAATTTCTTCCATCTGTCAAGAGTGTCCCTCTTCAAGGCCGCCTCCACATTCTTCATTTTGCCCTCGTCAGGAAGGATGAAGGTGGCAGTGATGGTGCCCTGGTAGGGCATTTCCAGAACAGTGCAGGAGAGCTGTTTATCATAGCCGGCTTCATACATGCCCCCATGGAACATCATGGGCACCTTCACTCGCTTGTTTCCATCCAGAATGAAGTCTTCCTCTTTAGTTGCTTTTGGATCAAATTCATGTTGCCACTTGGCTTAGGAGTGAAGAAAGACAAAGTGGCATGAGTGTCCCGAAAGGGAAGGGTTGACTGGACCCAGGTAAGCACTGGTCTCTGTCCACATGGATTCAAGGAGGGCATTTGGATGCTCTGGGATGTCAGGGCAGGTCTCCAGGAATCCTTGCTCTTTGTGCCAGGCCCTGGAAACTCCCCGGTAAGATGGGCATGGGTCTGATTGTTCCCAAAGTAGCCACGACCAGGGCTGCTGAGCTGAGAGGGTACCGTGGACTGCCTGAAGCCCAGGTGCTCCTGAGGCTGAGAGAACCCACAGGTTGTGTTCCAGCAGAGAGGTCTGGGTGATACTTAGTGGGAGTTATTTGGGTCTGGTGTGAGTGAAAAATACTCGATTCTAAGTCAGGCCTGGAGTAGCTGCTCTCATGTAGGAATGAGAAAACCAATGGAACAGGCTGCTCTTGGGAACCTGCTGAAGAGCAGCAAACACTCAAAGCTGGGTGTTTGGACCCCTCCTTTTTCACCCTAGGAACTCTTTGATGCCATTGGGCATAAACTTGGACCTGGGTCTTTTCGCACCTGCCAACCTCAGAGCCCCCAGTAGGGGGCCTGAGGGCCAAGTCCCTGAATTCAACTCTGGCTTCACTGTTGTGAAAGGATGACCTTAGACAAGTGTCTTAACCTCTCTGGACTTCAGTGTCCTTGTCTGAAGAATGAAGATTTTGATGGGTACCTCATAAGGCTGCTGTGTGGCTGAGTGGGAAAGGCAGGACAGCTCAGTGACCTTGTACAGTGAGTGTTGAGTGGATGCTAGTCATCATCAGCCTCACTGTTGCCATTGCTTTTGCAATCTAAGTGATGTGGGGACTTTGGAAAACTCCAGATTCTCTTCTCTCCCTCTGCTCTTTTCCTCTATGCCATCAGTCTCACTGTGGATTTTGGGAGAACTGAACTTCCGTATTCAGGACCATGTCCCTGACAGCCCGGCAGAGATCTGGCCTAACCTGAGGGCTGTTGGCCTCTGATTCTCCCCCACCCTGGCCAACCTTTGTGTGTGCATGGGGCAGGTGAGTGGGGGAGTGTGGTAGGCGGGGAGGGTTGAAGCTTGGATTTGGGAATATTTTTTCATCTTTTTTTTAGTCTCTCACCCTCAGACTTGGGCAATCTATAGAATGTGACAAGGAGGCCAGTGCATCCACCAAAATGAACATCATCATCATCATCACCAACACAATCACCGTCCTGGGTGTCTACTTGGACTAACATAAAGTGCACAGCCGATGGGTCAATAGAAGTGAGTTCTAGTCCCGGCTTTGTAACTCTAAGTCCATTCATCTCTCTCTGTGTTACACTTTCCTCATCTAAGAAATGAGGAAAAGAAAGTCACTCCAACCTCTACAACCAAAGTTGTGTTAGGATAATCAGTACTAATGAAAATGCACATATGGAGAATAATGTAGACTTCCCCAAATTCATTTCTCATGCACTTTTACTTTGAGTCCCAACAACTGCCCTAGGAGTTACATATAAAGGTACTCATTTTACATAGGACAAGTGAGGTTCTGAAAGATTAATTATATATGAATTCAAGGTCACAGAGCAAGCACGTGGCCAACCAGGTCTTTAATCCAAGTCTACTGGAAATCCTATCCTTTCCATACCAACATGCCCCAAGCCTTACCTCGAAAGAAAATGCAATTTGTAAGAAGCATCAAAGTGCCAGGGGTTATATTCTTGATCAAGTTGTTGATTTTCCCCTGGGTTTTCTGACTGACATAGTCATTGATCTGCTTCCGAGTATCTTCCAAGTTCTGGAAGTTGGTGGGGACAGTGTCTGCATTGTATAGGTTCTTGGCATCTGTCAGAAACTTCTTCTGTGGCTGCAGCTTCTCGTCGATGAACAAGGCGTTTTTAAGGTCCAGCTCGAGGTGCTGGCTCCCCTGGTTCATCCTGTAGATGAGGTAATGAAAGCCCTCATGAAGGTCTCTCTCTGACATATTCTTGAAGTTGAAGCCCCTCTTGATCTCATCCAGGGTGGAGTCCTGGGCACCCAGAGACAGCATGGAGAAGGCTGTGGAGATGCTCAAGGGGGAGAAGAAGATGTTCCTGTTGGGGCTATTGGAGGCCAGCTTCCTATAAAGTTTGCAGCTGAAGTCTGTGTTTCGCTTTGTGAGCTCCTGGGCTGCCCTCCTTCCCTTCCATGACTGGATCTGGCTCACAGGTCCACGAAACTGTGGTCCCAGAGGGAAGTCGGACTTCAGAAGACCTTCCACAGTGAGAAGGCCAGCCAAAAGTAGGCCCAGGCCCAGCAAGGGGTTCATTTTCCTTGGAGATTGTCCTGTTGAGTAGTAGACTTGAGGTTAGCAGAAAAAAGGAACAAAACAACCCACTGCCCCTATGATGAAAAGAGAAAAATGGGGAGATATACGTGGCAACATCTTTGGAGTCCCTGGATCAAGCTTTACCTGAAGCTCACACACTTCTGTTTCTCCAAGTTATAAGAGCCAATACATTTCCCTTTTAGGGTTGGCTGGCTTGAGTTGAATTTTTTTTCCTTACAACCAAAAGAATCCTGACTAATTTGCAGAAGTAAAGCCCTTTGTCCAAGATCACATCCCAGGAGAACCCAGGTCTCTCATAAACCTCTTTCCCTATGCTTTTTCCAGGAAGAGAGGCAGTGTGATAGAGACGAAAAGCCAAATCTGCTGGTTCCAGGACTTCTGCTCCTGTCGCCACTTCTCAGCTCAGAATCTCCCAACAAGACTGGGTTTTGGGGGCACATAACTTTCATTTTCGGTTTTCCCTTCATTTCTAGTCCTAAGGCTATAGAGATCTGCCAAAAGTATGATATTCTAAAAAGCCTGTTGATTTCTCTAGTTGGACATGGTACTCTCAATGATTTTTACACCAATTTATGTGTCAAATGAAAGCAGATTTTTTCACTTGATCCTTTGTTATTACTATGGGTTCTCCTGTAATTTACATCTCTGTTTACATCCACGGGAAATAGTGTAATCCTCAATGGTAAAAGCTGTTCATGGTTGTCTTAGATTGGATTCCCGAGAAGCAGAGCTTGAAATGGGGATTCAGGCATTGCCCGTATAGGAGAAACTTCTCAGGAAGTGAGGGAAGCAGGACAGAAAGGGAAGGAACTGAGCAAGGGTCTGACCCCTTGTAATATGGAGACTTGGCCTGATCCACGGGAGAGGGTTCTGGAGCATCAACCACAGGGCAGCATCGACCCTGTGGGAGGAGGATACAGGCCTTTTGGACAGTGGTCAGTAGCTATGGTCTGCCCCCAGGAGACCTGGGGCCTGAGGTAGAACTTCCTGGGTTCAGTTAGCTCCTACTCACCGAAGGCAGTTTTCTGGATTGGGGAGGGAAGCTGTGAGCTGTTAGCAACTAACCCGCACATCACCACCAGCCTGGGGGAACTGGGCCCGGCACCAATAGGGTCCACGCAGCTAAATCCCTGGTGCCCGGCACGGAGTAGGCTCTTTCCAGTTGACTGAATGAGAGGATGAATGAACACCTGCACGGGACCTGTGCCTGGAAGTGCCCCAAATCCGCAAGTTCTTTGTGCCCTCAAACCCTCTATGCCAGGTCCTGTGGACACAGCCCTCAGCACAGAGGACAGGTTCTTCAAAGAGGCTCTGACCCAGGGTTTGAAAATTCTAGTGGATCTTACCTGTTGCTTCCATCTTCCTCATGAAACTTTATTTTTCTAGGTGTTTCCCCCTCCTTAGACTGCCCACGTGCCTCAGGGGCAGGGCCTCCTCCCCAGGTCCAAGGCGGTGGTTCAGAGCTGGACCCAATCCAACCAGGTCACAGTGAGGCTCAGCCCTGAGAGCTGTTCAGGGAGGGGCACAGGACTTCAGGGATCCAAGGAAGGTGAATTTCGGGGCTCTTTGTTGGTGTATTGGGGTGCTGCCCTCTCTCTTTCTCTGGATGTCTGGGGCAGGAAGGTGTGAATGCATGCAGGGCTTTGCAGAGAAATTGGAGCTGGGGCCACAGATTAGGTGAACCCGGAGCCCACCCACCCTACTTCTAGACTTCCAGCAGTGCTAGTGTGAGTTACATAGTCAGCTACACGAGGCCAAAAGCATCCTAACAAATACAAGTGTGTATTCAAAAAATCCCAGGACTACCAAGCAGTGAGGACTCCGGGCTCTGCTCTCACACGCCTCTCTGCTGTGTGACACTCAAAAAGGACGCCCCCTCTCTGAGCTTCGGTGATCTCTCAGCACCTTCCACTCCTAGTGACATAGATTTCAGTAAAAATTAAACGTAGCTGGTGATGGACAAGGGCTCTAGGGACTGTCTGAAGATAGGTTTTAGAAGGCAAGATTTGTAAAGCCCCTGAGGATGTTTCAGATAAAGGAAAGAAAATTAAAAATGGAAAGGATTCGATCTCTCAGGTTAGTGGGCTGGACTGTTTACAGAGTCGGCCTGGTTTAAAAATAGGAGCTTCACTTGTTGGGATGAGCCCTGGGTGTTGTACGGAAGTGATGAATCACGAAATCCTACTCCTGAAACCAATTTCACGCTATGTGATTACTAGCTAGAATTTAAATAAAATTTGGGGGGAAAAATAAAAGAAATAAAAATAGAAGCTTCTTGTATTCAGAGTAGACGGTGTCTGCCTGGGAGCTAATTCCCAACACCCGGGAGTAGGGAAGCTAGCCGCCTCCGTCAAGGTACGGAGAGAACAATCTCAACAATAGGTTCACCACCAGCCAGCGGAGATGCAAAGCCTTTGGGTAACCTGCTGGGAGCAGAGTGTGGGTCCAGGCACAGGGCCAGAACCCCCATAACCTGCAGCAGAGGAGGGAAGCTGCTGGAAGCTTCTGGCATGGACAGCACACCCACCCACCCACACACACACACACACACACACACACACACACACTGCTCGGTCAGTGGCCCCTAAAAGTGTTTTCTACTTCTCCAAGTTTTTGGAACAAGAACTGATTATGGAATTAAAAGTCTGGATATTGGTCCTCTCCTGCTTGTGTGTCTGTGAGGTGGCCCAGAAGAAGTCTGTCAACCCTTTCGAACCCCAGTGTCTTCATCTACTAAATGGGCAAGGGGAGTGATACCTTGGCCTCCTCCCCACTAGATGCTGCTAATCACCTCGCTGGCCCTGGCGGTGGAGAGAAGGCCACATCCTGGCCGGGTCTCAGCTTGCCCCGCCTCCTTGGGCTTGTGTCACGGGGTTCCCCACCAGCTCCCTGCCCTGTCCCACAGAGTCCCAACAGCCTGGCCTTTCTTCCCCCAAACAGCCCACACTAGCCCCATTTCTGGGCCTCTCCATTCGTCATCACAGGCTCTGAACTCGATTCAAACTTGTTAGATGGGTACCAGTCCCAAATGCCTGAGGAGGCTAACTTTTATTCCATTCATTAAAATAGCTGAGCAACTGGTTATTTCCCAGTAAATTGATAGACTGCCCACGTTGAGCAATTCTTTGTTGGTTTTTAGTTTGGAGTGTGTGCATGTGTGTGTGTGTGTTGTTGTCACCCTAATAAAATAAATAAACACAATCAGGAAGAAAAAGAACAAGATAGGACCTGAGCCTGGTGGGGGCCACATGGGGCGGATAAAGCTACCATCCGCCTTGCAACTCGTCTCTGACTCTCCTGCTCCCACATTCCCTTTTCATTTGGGGAATTGATTCCTTTCTCTTATGAATAGATGAAATAATATGGCCCTGACTCAGGAGTCATTCCTCCTGAAGACAGATCCAAGCCGGGCGAGGAGCCCTCTGAACGAGCAGCGTAGGCACCCTGGGTCTGCACGCGGAGGGGGTCCCCGGGGAGGGGCTCTGCTTTCACCTCCCACACTGTCCTGATGAGCTTCGTAATGGGAATCAGCCAATCGAAGAGACTGAGGCGGGGGAGAGAGGGATAGGCTAGCACTTTCAACAAGAATCCTGGAAGTCCATTCATTCTTACTCTCACTGGTGGTTTGGGAAAACAAGACAGCAGCAAACAAAGCCCCGGAAGGAATCAGAACCACTCCACACATGGCGGTTTGGGGCGAGGAAAAGCTCATGCAGTCTCAGTCCTCAAACCAGTGAGACTAAAAAGCTTAGGGTGCTCCGGACAGGTTCCCCTCCCCAGCAGCTTGAGCCCTAATGAGTGACTGCCAACCAGCCACAGTGCCCCCTGCTCAGGGAGGGGTCTCTTCCTGCAAGGCTGGACAGTGGTGTCCTGTCCTGCCTTGAGGAACCCCAGAACTCCTGAGACCCCAGTTTCCCTCCAGTCCTTTCCAGAGCTCTCCATGGAGGGCACAGCCCTTGCATAAACTCAGTGCCCTCCCTTGGACTACAGGGTTTGAGGCCCCTTCCTAAAGATGTGCCTTGGCACCCCAAAAGACCAGCACCAAAGCCCTGGGCTTGAGGACATCCCAGCTATGGGCTGGGGTCCACCTATTTTAAAGGATTGATAATGTTTTAAGGGGAGATTGCGCTAGACATATTAGGATTATTTTTTGAAGCAGGTTTAGAACTAAGTGGTGGGAAGACATATCCTCCCTCCCCTGCTGGACGTGAGAGAAGACCCAGGAACAAAATCCAATGAGTATTGCAGTAGACTGTCCTTCTTCCTGGGAAACAAGGAGGGTGGGACATGAGTCAACAGTCTCACCTCTACATTTGCCCTGGAGATTTCTGTCTTCATCCTTTTAAGAAGTATTTGGAGCCTTCACTATGTGCCCACCCTCAGCCTTCCCTGGAGCCCACACGTGGAGCTCTCTCTCCTGAGGGGCGATGTCCCCCGCCAGCCCCACAGACTTCTCCAAATCCTCATGCACTTTCCAGCTCTTTATCTGGCCCATTCCTCCTGCCTTCAGTGACTTCATTCCAGGATGAGGGATTGCATGGGTTGGAAAGGCTGAGCCACCATCAAGTTCAGGGCCACTCGTGCCATAAAGGGGAAAGGGAGGCCCAGAAGACAAGGGAGCTATCTGAGGTCATGCCATGCATTTTGATGGATCAGAGTGGAAATCCAACTCATTAAGGCAATTCTGCAACAGTACGTGGGCCTGGCTGCTTGGCCTCCCTTTCTTCCCCAAAATCTTGAGTTGGTAGATATAGCTTCTGTCCTCAGGGAGAGATAAAGATAGACAAACAGCTCACAGACAAGGCTGGGCATAGCCTAAGCCACAGCGCAGGGGCAGACCTGAAGGGGAAGGACCCCCTTATCTCCCAGGACAACCCCCATTCCATTCTCACCAAGGATTTTCCTCTAGAAAAGCACTGGGGATCGACATCCATGAAAACGAATCAGGGCTCGCCAAAATGCCCAGCACACTCCTCAAGAGAAGGGTTTCCCAATTTGGAAATCCTCCAGAATTTCCTTCAAGACACCCACCCCGGGACTGCACTGAATCCTCCCACAACTTCGCACGGAGTAGACAAAAAGCAACCAACCAACAACACTGGATACTCACAGTACATTCAGGAGAAATCCACTGAGCCAGCCAAAGGGATCTACTTTTCTTGCTTTATTATTTTTACTTCCATAGCCTCTTGGTAAAGTAGACCAAAGGCCAATAGAATTAGCCGGCCAGAGTGGGCAGGTGATGGAGACTCTGGGAGCAATGACCACACCACTTCCTCGGGGGTTTCTCCTCATCCCCGGAGGGAGCCCCGCAATATTTAGACCACACCTGCTGGGCTGTGGCTTTTCTAATGAAGTCCATTTATATCTTTTGCAACTAGCGCATTTCCCAATCGCTGTGGGTCTGGAACCTGGAGTGTTTTACAGGTAGATTACTATTAAATAGTCAACCCAAACATCACTGCTGTCATTGATGGGAAGAGGTTGATAGCTGGGTTTCTTAGGGTCATTCCTATTATCCCCCATTTCTTTCTTTTGCTATTTCTCCAGCACTCTACAATGATCAGTTTCATTACCTTAGCTGGCATGGAGTTCTTTTGGGGGAAGAGAAACAATGAAATACATAGTTTCTGTTGGGATTAGTAGGAATCAAAGACTCACATCAAAGTGTTTGATCATTCAAGAAAATGACAAATTGCTTTCCGCCTGCCTGTTGCGCTAGGGCAATGAAATGATGGGTGGTTTCCCCCTCCTGACGTTTCTGCATTTTCCGAGTTGTCTTTAAGGAATGGGTATTCCCTAAGAATTAATTTTTAAAAGATTTAAAATAAAATGAAATTCTTACCCTCAAACCCACTGATCCCAGGATGCAAGAGTGATGAGCCCAATGCACCTGTTTATTTTTTTTTAAGATTTTATTTTATTTTTTTTGAGAGAGAGAAAGAAGGAGAGACTGTGCAAGCAAGGACAGAGGGAGAGGGAGAATCTCAAGCAGACTCCATGCTGAGCAGGGAGCCCAGCGTGGGGCTCGATACCACAACCCTGAGATCATGACTTGAGCCAAAATCAAGAGTCAGACGCTCAACCGACTGAGCCACCCAGGTGCCCCTACACCTGTTTTCAATTCGGCTTTCTCTAATTCTAATGAGCAGAAAAATCATGCAAATATTCCTTCCCCACTTAGTGACGTGCCATAATAGGTCCCATGTGACCACAGTACCAACAGTGATGGACAGTGTTTCTCTTCCTTCAGGATGCTACTTTTAGCAAAGACATGACTCGCATCCTCAAAGCTGTACAGAGCAGATGGCCCAGCGAAGCCTTATAGAAAAGAGGGGCCACTGACTCTTTGACAGGCCTGGGTCAGCCACATCCTGATCCACTCACAGACCAGATCCACCAGGCCGTGGAGATGTGGGGCTCCAGAGCTGCTAGAATCAGGAAGAGCCCCTGCGGAAGGCCATGAACCACCACCTTCCCTCTGCCAGGGAGGCAGGCCTGTCTGTCGCGATGCATCTGGGCCAGATCCACCGAGTGACTGGATGAGGCGAGAGGCCCCACTGTCAGGCTCTGTTCACTGAGGGGTGCAGATGGGAATGCGGCCATGGCAGCAGGAGGGGCTGAGGCGAGGGCCGTGGTCCCATCGTGGGGAGGGCTGAGACCAGCCGGGCAGATGCTGACCCAGATCTCTGCCCTGGTTTGGGAGGGAAGAACCCTGCTTGTTCATGACAGGGTGAGACCTGTGTGAGTCTTCGGCCCACACCCACTGGCTGCCACAGACACACTCTGCCCTGGGGTGAACTCCCACAGGAGACGCACGGGTGAGGCCAGGGAGGCACAGCAGGTGGGGGCAGGCGGGGACGCTTGCTGAGCAATATGGGGCTGCACCGGGGATGCCTGAGTTCAGACCAGTCGGCCACAGTGGAGGGGAGCCACTGAGGGAGGCCAGGCCCTGAATCTCAGTGACCAGCTGCCCACGCCGGCCAGGGGTCCTGATCAGCCAAAGTATAGGCTTGCAGAGGTGGGTGCTGGTGGAGAGCACAGCCCCCTCCCAGCACCCATCAAGGGGCCGCCGCCTAGACTCGGGGCTGTCTGACCACCCGTACGTAGATGGGAACACTCGAGGCCCATGGATTTGGGCCTGGCGTCCATCGAGGGCTAGAAGGGTGAAGAGGATTGTCCAGTCTGGGGACCCTGCAACGAGCTGATGGATGAGGGCAGTGGCCCACGGCTGGGGCATGGCCCCAGTGTGTTTTTATGGCACGGCCTTGTGTCCGGGGGAGGGGAGAGCAGGGAGCGTCCAGATGCCCCCTCGCTCTTTGGCTGTCCCAGATGCCAGGCCTGTGAGAGACCTAGGAACACAGCAGTGACCATGCCAGGCCCCAGGTCCCACAGCACAGGTCTGCTGGGAACACAGGAGGGCACAGAGATAGAGCCAAGCTCGGTGAAGCCTTATTATTATGCATTATTACAAGAGACACTGATAGATATTATGTATTTTTCACGTGAACTTTGTAAGTTAGGTGATGTTAGACCCATTCCACATGTGAGAAAACTGAGGTTCATTTAGCCAGATTATGAGCAGACCCAAGACTAAAAACTTGGACCTTCTGTTTCCTAATCCCTTGTTCTAGCCACAGCTCTGGAAGAACATAAATGGGATCGGTGGCCACAGTATTTGTACAACCAGCCCTGATCCCTGGGGTCCCCATCCAGACTGGTGCTCCAGCCCCTGCAGCCAGGCACAGGAAAGGGGACAAAATGTCTGTCTATTTGAACGGTTACCTCGGCCCTTGGTTCTCTCCCCTAAGACACACACACACACACACACACAAGCACACACACGCATGCACACAAATGTACCCACACCCATGCACACACATACACACACATTTCTTGCTTCTCCCAGACTGCTGGCCCTCTTCATATCCTCGTCCCACAGCCCCCAATTTTTCAAGTAGGATCCTCTAGACACCCCAGCCCCACAGCCTCATCTGCAACCTGGGTGGGCTTCTGCTCAGGATCTGCCATACCTGCGTCTGTCACCTCCTCCCTTCCCCCACTGGCCCAGCTTGGCCAGTAGGCCCTGCTCGGGTCCACATCAAGAGATCAAGCTGCCTGGGAGTCCCCTTCCTCCCTCCTAGAAAAGCCAAGGCCTGCTTTTCTGCCTCCATCCCAAACAGCACCCGGCACTCTGCGAGGCCTATTGTGGGAGCTCTGTAGGTCCACCGATGGAGGCCTAGCTAGCTAGGACCTGCGTGTTTGGCATGCGGGTGAGCTCACAGAGAAAGGTGAGGGTACGCTGCCCAGATATCAGGATGACACACTCCATTCCAGTCCCTGGTTCCATGGCCCTGATCTCTGTAACGTCTCTGAACAGAATCATCCAGCCCAGATTCCTTCCCTGGGGAGGGAGGGGAGTGGCCAGGGTGCCCAGGCAGAACTGTAGATCACCAGGCGCCCAGCACACACGTGGACATGACCCCTGCCCCACTTCCCAGGTGGAGGCTGGGCACGGGCACCGCACCCCCCTGCCCTCCCCCAAGCTCTGGGAAGTCTAGAACCCACAGGCCTCGGCCTGTGCTCTGGGCTCCGGACATAGCTGACCTGTAATGCCCAGGTGACTGAGGAAGCCATACCAGGCCCTGGGTCTCAGTTTACCCACCTGTTCAGTGGGGGAGCAGGGGTACCTGGATCTCTGGTTGCCTGAGGAGGCCAATCTCTTGGCAGTTATCCTATGAATCAGTTGCATTTAAACAGACCTTAAGTCTGTGTTTAATGATGTTCTAGGGGCACCTGAGTGGCTCAGTTGGTTAGGCATCCAACTCTTGGTTTCAGCTCAGGTCATGATGTCAGGGTCATGGGATCGAGCCCTGCATCGGGCTCTGTGCTCAGCTGGGGAGTCTGCTTGAGATTCTCTCCCTCCCTCTCCCTCTGTCCCTTCCCCCACTCACATGCACTATAAATAAATGAATACATAAATAAATAAATATATAAATAAAATCTTTTAAAAAATGATGTTCTAGCCAGGACTAGAGTCTGGTATAACAGCAGAACAACAGAAGGTATAGAAGGAGAATGTTTCAGGGGTGCCTGGGAGGCTCAGTCGCTGGGCGTCTGCCTTTAGCTCAGGTCATGATCCCGGGGTCCTGGGATCGAGCCCCGCATCGGGCTCCCTGCTCAGCGGGAAGCCTGCTTCTCCCTCTCCCACTCCCCCTGTTTGTGTTCCCTCTCTTGCTGTGTCTCTCTCTGTCGGATAAATAAAATCTTTTTTTAGAAAAAAAAAGCAGAATGTTTCAGAAAAACCTTTATGGAAGGACAATTGCAAATCACAAAGAAAAAAAAAAGTCCCTATTTAATGTTTCACTACACTTTGGGGTAAGTCCACCAATTAGATGTCAGCAGTGTGAGCACATGTACACACACATATGTATACACACACACACACACGCACACATGCACGCGTTTAATTCTTACTAGTCTATGAGGGAAAGACTGTTGGGATGCCCACTATGTAGATTTAAAAACTGAGGTTAGACTAGTGCATGTGTTGACTATCACACGGTTATTAAGTAGATGGACGACCTCATCAGAATATCTTAATATAGAAGAAAAAAAAGTTACTGTGGATACCATAGTGGAGCAAGTTTGGGAGAGACTGACGAAAAACGGGGATGGTCTGTAGCTGCGTGTAAAGCCATTGCTTAAGTGTTTGCAGAATTTGCCCCGATGGCTCATCTGCTTCCACGTGGCCTGGCGGCCACAGGAGACCTCACTGCCCCCCGTTCTGCACTTTTTTTTTTTTTAAAGATTTTATTTTTTAGAGAGCAAGCGAGAGAGAAACAGCATGAGAGGGGCAAGGGTCAGAGGGAGAAGCAGGCTCCCCGCTGAGCCGGGAGCCCGATGTGGGACTTGATTCCAGGACCCTGGGATCACGACCTGAGCCGAAGGCAGACGCTTAACCATCTGAGCCACCCAGGCGCCCATCCGTTCTCCACTTTTGAGCCAGTCAGTCTTACCGCCTTTCCTGTCCCCTCCCTGTGGCTGACTGGCAGAGCTTCGGTCGAAACACGGATCGAGTGTCTACAAGGTGCTGGGCGCCGTGCAGGGTCAAGAAACCCACGTGCTCTCTCGGGAGCTCACAGACCAGAAAGGGGACGGCCACCAGAGTGAGCTCTGTGATCTGTGACCGAGGCCTGAGCAAACCCTCGCGCATTCCCAGTGGAGAGATACATCTTAGCCAGCCGGGAGAGCAAGGAAGGCTTCCTGGAGTCAGTGACGCCTGTCTTTCTAAAGGGGGGTCTGAGGCTTCGCTCCAGCAATCCCAGCACGGTGGCCACTGGGGGAAGTGTGGCCATAACAAAGGCACAGGGAAGTGAGGAACATGCCCCAGTGAAGGCTGGCCTCGGAAAGTCCTCCCTCCCCCAGGTCCCCCAGAGCAAGCCCAGGTAGAATTTCAGCATATGCGCACCAGGCACGTGGCTGAATTCTATCTACTTCTCCTCAGCGAGCCTCAGTGGGCTCGTCTGCAAAATGCTTTATTCATTTCCCACCTGCCTAGAAACCGGGCCCAGGAGCAGGGCGGAGTCTTCCAAGTGCCAGACCTTACTCGTTTACCCGGCGGGGCCGGGGCCGGGGCCGGTATGCAAGAGGGAGAAGCAGAGTGATCTCACCTGACCTGGCTATACCCCTCTCCTGCATTCTTGTCACGCTGGGCTTGGGGACGGCAGGAGGAGAGAGGGCGGGGTGAGCAGGCTAGGAGAAGGGGAGGAGGGCAGACGGGACAGCCTGGGACGCTGGGGTGGAGTGGGTTCACTGCGTTAGAGATACACACTGAAGCGAGTCAAGGCCTCCTGAATCAAGCACAGGTAGCTGGGAGTCAGAGAGGCCTGGGTTCTAGTCCTGCATCAATCACGCAGGAGCTGGGCCACCTCACCCAGCCCACTTCACCTTTCTGGGCCTCATGGTTTCCACCTGTTTGGTGGGCTTACAGAACCACCTGCTTTGCCCACTTCACCAAGTTGTTGGCAATGCTCTCAAATGCAATAGTCAATGTGAAGGCGGTAAATGAATAATAAATAATAATAACAGCATAATTAATAATAATAGTAATAATGAGCGGGAGAGCACCTGATTCGGCTTAGCCACGACACGCAGTGCTCCTCGCTTCCATCCTCTGGCATCTAGAGAGAGAGTGTTGGGTGCTTACTGGGTGCTTAAGGCCCAGTGGCGGGTAATTCTTCCCATCCCAAGGGAATATGTGCTGTAAATAACAGATCAGAAGCGAGAGTAGAATTTTAAGGAAGGCTGAGGTCTGTAAATAAATTAGCTATTTGCCAGTGTAAAGACAGGGAAAGATGTCTCTATTTGGGTAACTACTAGATGTTTTATGTGCTACAGTGCAGGTAAGTATGAGAAGCACTCATTTCTGGGTGTTTAGAGATTTGGGAAAACAGAAAGGCTGTCTACCTAGGACCCCAAGCCACGGGCCTGGGGGAGCTGAGCCATGTGGGTGGGGAAGTGGTGAGGAAACACTCAAGACTATGCACCCATTCTCTAGGAATGGTCCATCCCATTCCCCAAATCCCCGTCCAGGACCACCTGCAAGCACTGGTACAGGAATGAGGAGTGACCCAGCTCTGGAAGCCGTCCGCACGGGGCTCAGCCTGCAGGTGGACGGAGGTGCGAGGCAGCTCAGAAATAGGGAAGGGGAGGTGCCCCTCATTCATTCACGTTTCTAGCACCCCTCCCAGAATAAGAGAAAGCAGGCTGGTTAAAAAAAACCGGTGTCGGGGCACCTGGGGGGCTCAGTCGGTTAATGGGGTCCATGGGAGTGACCTGGCAGGGGGAGTGCCGGTGGGTCCGGATGTCCTCTGGGCCGGTGGATCTGGTTGCAGGGACTCGATCTGGGCCAGCGTAGGCATCTAGGGGGCCTTTGGGAAGTGCAGGGCCGAGCGGCTTCTGAGGTGATGGCAGCTGGTGGCTGGAGACAGGCAGGTGGTGGAGCTTTGAGGCCATGGTCATTTGAGTCAGGGCCTCGGGGGCCCCTGGGCTTAAGGGCTGAGCAGGTAGACAAGAGTAAAGCTGTGTGTCAGGTGAGAGAGGAGAAGCAGTGAGTCAGGACCTCAAGGACCACTGTGGCCACCAGCACGCCGTCCCGTAGCCTTGCTCCCGCCACAAAGACAGTTGTTCTTCCATTCTCACTCTGGCCCAGGGGCTTCTGTCCTTGTTGTTCTCTCTGTCCTGTGGTTCTCTGCTCCTTCGTCACCTCGGGGTGCCCTCTTAGCTAAGTGGACACACCTGCTGGGACTTTCATGCCCAACATCTTCCAAGCTTCACATCTTATCTTCTGCCACCAAAACACGCTGCCTTAGCGCTCCTGGGTCCCACTCGCCAATCCCAGGGCCCAGTTCCTCCCTGCCTGGGTGAGGGGTCGAGGTGGGACAGGTGATAAAATGGCAGCTGCCGCCACCCGGGGAGGGGTAGTGTCCATAAGAAGGACAGGGAGGAGGGGCGCCTGGGTGGCTCAGATGGTTAAGCGTCTGCCTTCGGCTCAGGTCATGATCCCAGGATCCTGGGATCGAGTCCCGCATCGGGCTCCCTGCTAGGCGGGGAGCCTGCTTCTCTCCCTCTGCCTCTGCCTCTCTCTCTCTCTCTGACTTTCATGAATAAATAAATAAATAAATAAATAAATAAATAAAAATTAAAAAAAAAAAAAAGGACAGGGAGGGTGAAGCTATAGGTGGCACCTCAGTTATCCCACATACATACAAGCATGCATGCCCATTTACACACACACATAAGCACGCACACACACACACATACACCCACCTGCATGCACACACACAAGCACGCACGAGCACGTACACACACACACACACATGCATGCACACCCACCTGCATGCACACACACAAGCATGCATGAGCACGTACACACACGCACACACATGCATGCACACCCACCTGCATGCACACACACAAGCATACACAAGCACGTACGCACACGCACACACATGCATGCACACCCACCTGCATGCACACACACAAGCATACACAAGCATGCACACACACGCACACACATACATGCACACCCACCTGCATGCACACACACAAGCATGCACGAGCACATACACACATGCACACACATGCACGCACACAGGTTAAATTAATGCAATAGGACAATGTGGAGGAAGAAAGAGCATTAAGAGGTGGGCAGCCAGTGTGCTGGCCATAAATGTCAATGAACTCGCCCTTTGGGGCATAACACACGGTTGTCTGGGTCCCAGGGCTGAGGACCTGGTGAGGAAGGACACATGGTCATCTGTAGTGCCACAGGTCAGTGCAAATGTGCTTGTGAGGCTCAGGCCCTCACTGTGCCATGGGCATCGGAGCACGGGACAGTCACGAATACACCTGGTGCCGCAGGCAGCTTCTGTCGTGGAAGGAGGAACAGCAGAGGATTTCAGGGTGTGTTTGGGAGGCTTATGTTTCAAAACTCAGCATCTGTCTCCTCAAAGTCAACAGGACAGCTTTCACTGGTCTCTTTCCTCCAGGACGGCATCACCTGCTCTCTGGGTTAATCCTTCTTTGGCCTTTACTCACTCCATCTATTCATAAACATGTATTTGGCACCAATTGCATACTGGACCTGGGGACACAGCAGCGAGCAAGGCCGACATGAGCCACATCCTTGCGCACCTGACATAGGAGTCAGGGAGAAATACGATGACCACAGTCCCAGTGCGTCTGTGCGTTTGGATGCCCAGCATGTGTGTGTTAAGTTGATTGTCTTCTTTTTCTACACGTCAGATTGACATTTTTTTCCTCCCCACCCCTCCCCATTCCAGTACTGGAAGCTTTGTTTTTTTCTCCTGGGGATGAGTGATTTCCCAGACGTAAGATGAATGCCCAATAGACTGGGCCTATGGGATTCGGTCCTCTCAGACGTCAGCAAGCCACCAGCCAGGAGGAGGTAAGGACTGTCTTCCCAGGTGCCTGGGGCCTCCCTAATTTTCCAGGGCCCCTCCCAGCTTGTGACACACCACATCTCCCGAGACCGTTCCAGCTGAAAGGCAGCATAGGACTGGGAGGGAATAAAAGCCCATGAGTGGGTTCTAAGCCTCAGTGGCTCTGGCCAGGAGCCTCTGATATTCTCCAGGGAAACAGGAACATACTGGCAGGAGATAACTCTGCCACTGCATTGAGCATGGGAGAAAGAAGGGAGCCTGAAAGCATTGTCCATAGCAAGTGCATCCAATAAGTGTCAAAAATATCCCAATGCTCTCATTGTAAGTGGGGGAAAACTAAGGTAAACAAGACAGGGATGTCCACTCTCACTACTTTTATTCAACATAGTACTGGAAGTTCTAGCCACGGCAGTCAAACAACAAGAAGAAATAAAAGGGATCCAAATCAACAAGGAAGAAGTAAAACTTTCACTATTTGCAGGTGACATGATACTCTATGTAGAAAACCCAAAGGACTCCACTGGAAACTGTTAGAATGGATAAACAAATTCAGTAAAGTCGCAGAATTACAAAATCAATGTACAGAAATCTGTTGCATTTCTATACACCTATAATGAAGCAGCAGAAAGAGAAATTAAGGAATCGATCCCATTTACAATTGTATCAAAAACCATAAGGTACCTGGGACTATACCCAGCCAAAGAGGCAAAAGACCTGTACTTTGACAACTATGAAACACTGATGAAAGAAATTGAAGAAGACACGAAGAAATGGAAAGACATCCCATGCTCATGGATTGGAAGAATGAATATTGCTAAAATGTCTATACCACCCAAACCAATCTACACATTTAATGCAATCCTTATCAAAATACCATCAGCTTTTTTTCGAAGAACTAGAACATGCAGTCCTAAAATTTGTATGGAACCACAAAAGACCCTGAATAGCCAAAGCAATCTTGACAAAGAAAAGCAAAACTGGAGGCATCACAATTCTGTACTTCAAGTTATATTACAAAGCTGTAGTCATCAAAACAGCATGGTACTGGCACAAAAATAGACACATAGATCAATAGAAAAGAACAGAAAACCCAGAAATAAACCCACAATTATGTAGTTGATTAATCTTTGATAAAATAGGAAAGAATATGCAGTGGGAAAAAGACAGTCTTTTCAACAAGTGGTGTTGGGAAAACTGGACAACCACATGCAAAAGAATGAAACTAGACCATTCTTTTTTAGCATATATAAAAATAAACTCAAAATGGATTAAAAACCTAAATGTGAGACCTGAAACCATAAAAGTCCTTGAAGAGAGCACAGGCAGTATTTCCTCTGACATCACTCCTAACAACTTTTTTCTGGATTCATCTCCTGAGGCAAGGGAAATAAAAGCAAAAATAAACTATTGGGACTACATCAGAATAAAAAGCTTCTACATAGTGAAGGAAACCATTAACAAATCTAAAAGGCAACTTACTGAATGGGAGAAGATATTTGCAAATGACATATTTGGCAAAGGGTTAGTATCCAAAATATATAAAGAGCTTCTAAAACTCATCACCCACAAAATTAATAATCCAATTAAAATGGGCAGAAGACATGAATAGATATGTTTCCAAAGACATCCAGATGGCCAACAGACACATGAAAAAGATGTTCAACATCACTGATCATCAGGGAAATGTAAATCAAAACTACAATGAGATACCACCTCACACCTGTGAGAATAGCTAAAATCAACAACACAAGAAACAACAGGTGTTGGCAAGGATGCGGAGAAAGGGGAACCCTCTTGCACTGTTGGTGGGAATGCAAACTGGTGCAGCCACTCTGGAGAACAGTATGGAGGTTCCTCAAAAAGTTAAAAATATCAGAGAGGGAGACGAACCATGAGAGACTCTTGACTCTGGGAAACAAACTGAGGGTTGCTGGAGGGGAATGAGTTGCGGGGATGGGGTAACTGGGTGATGGGCATTAGGGAGGGCACGTGATGTGATGAGCACTGGGTGTTATACGCAACTGATGAATCACTGAACACTACATCTGAAACTAACGATGTCCTATATGTTGGCTAATTGAATTTAAATTAAAAAAAAGAACTACCTTATGCAATCACAATATTAGATATTTATTCAGGAAAGTACTAATTCAAAGGGATACATGCCCCCCGATGTTTATAGCAGCATTATCTACAATAGCCAAATAGTGGAAACAGCCCAAGTGTCCATCGACTGACGAATGGATAAAGAAGATGTGGTGTATATATACAATGGTATATATACAATGGAATATTACTCAGCCATAGAAAAGAATGAAATTTTACCATCTGCAATGATATGGATGGAGCTAGAGAGTATTATGTTAAGCAAAAATACCACATGATTTCACTAATATGAGGAATTTAAGAAACAAAACAAAAGAGCTAAAGAAAAAAGAGAGAGAGAGGCAAAGCAAGAAGCAGACTCTTAACTCTAGAGAACAAACTGATGGTCCCCAGAGGGGAGAGGGGTGAGCGATGGGTGAAATAGGTGATGGAGACTGAGGAGGACATTTGTTGTGAGGAGCCCTGGGTGATGTATGGAAGTGCTGAATCACTATTTGTACACCTGAAACTAATATTACGTGGGATGTTAACTAATTGGAGTTTATTTATTTATTTTTAAAGATTTTATTTATTTGACAGAGAGATAGAGAGCACAAGTAGGCAGAGAGGCAGACAGAGGGAGAAGGAGAAGCAGGCTCCCCACTGAGCAGGGAGCCCGACACGGAGCTCGATCCCAGGACCCTGGGATCATGACCTGAGCCGAAGGCAGTCGCTTAACTGACTGAGCCACCCAGGCACCCCACTAATTGGAGTTTAAATAAGAACTTACACACAAAATCTCAATGCTCTTAACCCACCTAATGGCTGAGCTGTCTAAAGCACCAGCATGACAGCCTCATTCACCTGTTGCAGAGACACTTTGAAAGGCAAAGATCATGTTTTAATGTCAGACCAGCCTGGCTTTGAATTCTGGCTACAGTCCTTATTAGCTGAAAATGGACTATGCGCTCCCCACACAGAGTGTGTCATGAAGAATAATTATGGAAATACTGACTTAAGGCTTGGAAGCTACTTTTATCCACAATAACCAAGTGGATAAATAGTCAGGACCTGCTGGGTTTATGGTGAGAGTCGATGAGATCATTTAAATAGTTTCTGTGGCTTTATTCCTTGCTGTAAGCCCTTGGACCTTGCACATAAAAGGCACTCATACATAACTGCTGGGTAAATTAATGAATAAACCAGTTGAATGAACAAATGTCCTTTTTCTCATCAAGACCCCTTTACCTATGAAAGAAAATCCAAGTTTTTAAAAATAGCAATAGTTAAGATGTGTTGCTGTAATGTCAGCACCTACCACTCCCCGTCCCCTCTACCCACCCACCAGCCAGGCTCCCCTGTCTTTATACTCTGCCAGGGCCCAGAGTGTTAGCCTTCTTCCTACTCACAAGCTCTTTCTGTCTTTACACTCTGGACCCTGGGCCTGCAATACCCGCTTCTGGTGCACCTGGAAATGCTGATCTATCTTCACAATTCAGTTTAGATATGATTTCCTCCAGGCTTTTCTGAACTCCCTTCCCCAAACAGAGCTGATCACTCCTGGCACTGTGCTTCCCTGCCCTGGGTCTGTGGTCCTGGGGCTTGCTCTAACCACTGCGCTTCTCTGTGTAGAAAAGTTACAGGTTTCCAAGCCTGTCTCCACACTGAGCCTATGAGACATCACTCTGTGTCTGCCTCCCTCCCTTTCTTTCTTTTTTTCATCCTTCTTCCCTCCCTGTCTTCCTTCATCCTTCCCTTCCTCATTCACTCATACTATGATCCAAGCATTTAATCCATACCTGGCATTAAGAATACAATAGTTCACAGGAGTAACTGAGTCCTGACCTTCACATAGGTTGTAACTTGTGGTGTGGAAGTGGTGGTAGTGGTGGTGATAATGATGGCGGTGGTGATGATGGTGGAGATGGTGATGGTGGTGGTGATGGTG